>NC_092053.1:37109428-37482407 GCF_003086295.3 Arachis hypogaea | reverse complement strand
AATGAATAAGGACACCTTGTGTTTCAGGCTCTAGGATCTTCTTCTGTAACCATGGAGAGGAGCATGAAAGGCTTCTCTCAATACAGAGTCAAACCAGAGCCCCCAACTCAAACTTCTAAGTTTGGTGTTGGGAGGCCCATTATCAAGCTCTGAGTCTCTGCGAAGCTCCTAGAGCTCACGTCAAGCTATTGACATTAAAGAAGCGCTTGTTGGGAGGCAACCCAATGTTATTTAATTTATTATTTATTTTCCATTGTCATTTTATATTTTCTTAGGTTGATGATCATGTGAAGTCACAAAGACTACTGAAAAATCAAAGCAGAATGAAAAACAGCATTAAAAATAGCCACCCTAGAGGAAGGCTTACTGGCGTTTAAATGCCAGTAAGAAGCACAAACTGGCGTTTAACGCCAGAAAGAGCATCTAGGGCGTTAAACGCCAGAAACAAGCACCAGACTGGGGTTTAACGCCAGAACAGAGCATGGAATGGCGTTAAACGCAGAAACAGCAGCAAGCTGGCGTTTATCGCCAGAATGCATTCTAAGGGCGTTTTGCACGCCTAATTGGAGCAGGGAGCAGAATCCTTACACCTCTGGATCTGTAGACCCACAGGATCCCCACCTACCCCACCTCTTCTTCTCTCCTCTTCACACTTTCCATAACCTCTTCCCCAAATACCCTTGACCAATCCCATCATACCTCTTCCCAAATGCCTTCACCATCAATCCTACCTCTTCCATACTCCACTCATCCTCCATCATAAACCCACTACCCCAAAATTCAAACTTTTCCCTCCCAAACCCAACCCTAATGGCCGAAACCTACCCTTCCCCCACCCCTATATAAACCCCTCAACACTACTCCATTTTCACACATTACAACCACCACTTCTCCCCCTTGGCCGAATACACCTTCTCCCTCTATCTCCTCCATTTTCTTCTTCTTCTACTACTTCCTTTCTTCTTTTGCTCGGGACGAGCAAACCTTTTAAGTTTGGTGTGGTAAAAGCTTGCTTTTTGTTTTTCCATAACCATCAATGGCACCTAAGGCTGGAGAAACCTCAAGAAAGAGGAAAGGGAAGGCAATTGCTTCCACCTCTGAGTCATGGGAGATGGAGAGATTCATCTCAAAGGTCCATCAAGACCACTTCTATGAAGTTGTGGCCAAGAAAAAGGTGATCCCTGAGGTCCCTTTTAAGCTCAAAAAGAGCGAATATCCGGAGATCCGACAAGAGATTAGAAGAAGAGGATGGGAAGTTCTCTCTAATCCTATTCAACAAGTCGGGATCTTAATGGTTCAAGAGTTCTATGCAAACGCATGGATCACTAGGAACCATGATCAAAGTGTGAACCCAAACCCAAAGAACTGGCTTACCATGGTTCGGGGGAAATACTTAGATTTCAGCCCGAAAAATGTAAGGTTGGCGTTCAACTTGCCAATGATGCAAGAAAACGCATGCCCTATACTAGAAGGGTCAACTTTGATCAAAGGTTGGACCAAGTCCTCATGGACATATGTGTGGAAGGAGCTCAATGGAAAGTTGACTCAAGAGGCAAGCCGGTTCAATTGAGAAGACCGGACCTTAAGCCTGTAGCTAGAGGATGGTTGGAGTTCATCCAACGCTCAATTATTCCTACTAGCAACCGGTCTGAAGTTACTGTAGATCGGGCCATCATGATCCATAGTATCATGATTGGGGAGGAAGTGGAAGTTCATGAGATTATACCTCAAGAACTCTACAAGGTGGCTGACAAGTCATCCACTTTGGCAATGTTAGCCTTTCCTCACCTCATTTGCCACCTCTGCAATTCGGCTGGAATTGACATAGAGGGAGATATCCTCATTGATGAGGACAAGCCCATCACTAAGAAAATGATGGAGCAAATAAGAGATCATGGACCTCAACAAGAGCATGAGGAAATTCCTCACCATGAAATCCCTGAGATGCCTCAAGGGATGTACTCCCCTCCACAAAACTATTGGGAGCAAATCAACACCTCCCTAGGAGAATTAAGTTCCAACATGGGACAACTAAGGATGGAACACCAAGAGCACTCCATCATTCTCCATGAGATTAGAGAAGATCAAAGAGCTATGAGGGAGGAGCCACAAAGACAAGGAAGAGACATAGAGGAGCCCAAGAGCACCATTGGTTCTTCAAGAAGAGGAAGACGCCACCCCTCACTAAGGTGGACCCGTTCCTTAATCTTCTTGCTCTTATTTTCCTGTTTTTCGGTTCTTGAGCCTTATGTTTTATTTATGTTTGTGTCTTTACTATATGATCATTAGTGTTTAAGTGTCTATGTCTTAAAGCTATGAATGTCCTATGAATCCATCACCTCTCTTAAATGAAAAATGCTTTTAATAACAAAAGAACAAGAAGTACATGATTTTGAATTCATCCTTGAAACTAGTTTAATTATTTTGATGTGGTGACAATACTTTTTGTTTTCTGAATGAATGCTTGAACAATGCATATTCTTTTGAATTTGTTGTTTATGAATGTTAAAATTGTTGGCTCTTGAAAGAATGATGTAAAAGGAGAAATGTTATTTGATGATCTGAAAAATCATAAAAATGATTCTTGAAGCAAGAAAAAGCAGTGAATAGAGAAAAGCTTGCGAAAAAAAAAGAAGGCGAAAAAAAAGAAAGAGAAAGAAAAAAAAGAAAAAGCAAGCAGAAAAAGCCAATAGCCCTTAAAACCAAAAGGCAAGGGTAATAAAAAGGATCCAAGGCTTTGAGCATCAGTGGATAGGAGGGCCCAAAGGAATAAAATCCTAGCCTAAGTGGCTAAACCAAGCTGTCCCTAACCATGTGCTTGTGGCGCGAAGGTGTCAAGTGAAAACTTGAGACTGAGCGGTTAAAGTCGAGGTCCAAAGCAAAAATAGAGTGTGCTTAAGTTGAGTCTAGCAAAGTTGAGTCACAATCTGAAAAGGTTCACCCAATTATGTGTCTGTGGCATTTATGTATCCGGTGGTAATACTGGAAAACAAAGTGCTTAGGGCCACGGCCAAGACTCATAAAGTAGCTGTGTTCAAGAATCAACATACTGAACTAGGAGAATCAATAACACTATCTGAATTCTAAGTTCCTATAGATGCCAATCATCCTGAACTTCAAGGGATAAGTGAGATGCCAAAACTGTTCAGAGGCAAAAAGCTACTAGTCCCACTCATCTGATTGGAGCTAAGTTTTATTGATATTTTGGAATTTATAGTATATTCTCTTCTTTTTATCCTATTTGATTTTCAGTTGCTTAGGGACAAGCAACAATTTAATTTTGGTGTTGTGATGAGCAGATAATTTATACGCTTTTTGGCATTGTTTTTATATAGTTTTTAGTATGATTTAATTAGTTTTTAGTATATTTTTATTATTTTTTAAATAAAAATCATATTTCTGGACTTTACTATGAGTTTGTGTGTTTTTCTATGATTTCAGGTAATTTCTGGCTGAAATTGAGGAACTTGAGCAAAAATCAAATTCAGAGGCTGAAGAAGGACTGCAGATGCTGTTGGATTCTGACCTCCCTGCACTCAAAGTAGATTTTCTGGAGCTACAGGAGTCCAAATGGCACAATCTCAATTGTGTTGGAAAGTAGACATCCATGGCTTTCCAGCAATATATAATAGTCCATACCTTGCCCGAGTTTAGACGATGTAAACTGGCGCTCTCTGCCCTATTCTGGCGTTAAACGCCAGAAACAGGTTGCAAAGCAGAGTTAAACGCTAGAAACAAGTTACAAACTGGCATTTAACTCCAAGGAAGACCTCTACATGTGAAAGCTTCAATGCTCAGCCCAAGCATACATTAAGTGGGCCCGGAAGTGGATTTCTGCATCATTTACTTATTTTTGTAACCCTAGTAACTAGTTTAGTATAAATAGAACTTTTTACTATTGTGTTAGGAATGAATATTTTGGATCATTTTCAACATCATCTTTTGATCATTTTTAGATCTCTAGACCTCCATGGGAGGCTGGCCACTCGGCCATGTCTACCCTATTTTCACTTATGTATTTTTAACGGTAGAGTTTCTGCACACCATAGATTAAGGTGTGGAGCTCTGCTGTTCTCATGTTTCTTTTTTTTCTTTTTGCTATTTTCTCTAAGAATTAATGCAAAGATCGATTCACAACAAGAACATGATGAATGTGATGATTATGTGACGCTCATCATCATTCTCACTTATGAACGCGTGCCTGACAAACACTTCTGTTCTACATGCAAACAAGCATGAATGCATATCTCTTAGCCTCCTGATATACGATAAGAGTCTTCGTGGTATAGGCTAGAATTATTGGCGGCAATTCTTGAGATCCGGAAAGTCTAAACCTTATCTGTGGTATTCCAAGTAGGATCTGGGATGGGATGGCTGTGACGAGCTTCAAACTCGCGAGTGCTGGGCGTAGTGACAGACGCAAAAGGATTACTGAATCCTATTCCAGTATGATCGAGAACCGACAGATGATTAGCCGTGCGGTGACAGCGCATTTGGAGCCTTTTCACTAAGAGGACGGGATGTAGCCATTGACAACGGTGATGCCCAACATACAGCTTGCCATGGAAAGGAGTATGAAGGATTGGATGAAAGCAGTAGGAAAGCGAAGATTCAGAAGGAACTAAGCATCTCTATACGCTTATCTGAAGTTCTCACCAATGAATTACATAAGTATCTCTATCTTTATTTTACGTTTTATTTATCTTTTAATTATTAAAACTCTATAACCTTTTGAATTTGCCTGGCTGAGATTTACAAGGTGATCATAGCTTGCTTCAAGCCGATAATCTCCGTGGGATCGATCCTTACTCACGTAAGGTTTATTACTTGGATGACCCAGTGCACTTGCTGGTTAGTTGTGCAAAGTTGTGACAAAGAATTAAGATTATGAATGTGCGTATTAAGTTTTTAGCGCCGTTACCAAGGAATGAACGATCACGATTTCGTGCACCAGTTATTTTCTTCTCAACACCAATGTCTTATTTTCTTTAGTAGTTCATTGTTGCATCTGCATATTTGATTGCATGTTTGTTTGATTTTGTGCATATTTTACCACTTGGTTGAAGTGATAAATTCTTTTCAAGACTCTATTTTATAATATTTCACTAATTTAAATTCTCATTTTTATGTTAAACTTGTTTGAAAAAATTTTATTTTGGAACATGGTTTAGAGCTCGAACACACAAAACCAGTGAGATTTTGAGCCTAATTGATTGGTTGCATTTTATCAACCAATGTTTTATTTTTGGTGTGTGTTGTTCTCTCTAAAATTGTGATCTTTGTCTTGCTTGATTCTATATTTACATTGTTTGATGTATGCATACACTTACATGATTGAGGCCTTTGTTTTACTGAGCTTACTCACCTATATGGCCTTACCTTTCATTATCCCTTGCAAACCAATTTTGAGCCTATTTTACCCCTTTGTTCTTTACTTTAGCACATTATTAACTCTAGGCGGAAAACAATAATGTCCTTAATTTGGTTAGCTTAGATAGTGACAGTGCTCACGAATTAAGTGTGGGGAAATTGGGTTTGCCAATATGTGGTTTGAGAATTGGGTGTTGTGTATTCTTGAGAAAATATGAACAAGAATGTTAATAACATATTTATGCATTCAATACCTTAATCATATGCATTGAAAAAGAAAAAAAATGTATTAAGAAAAGAAAAATAAAAAAAAGAGATAAATAAAGGAGAAAAGAAAAGAAAAAGAGCAAATAATAAAAGGGGACAAAATGCCCCAAAGTAAATGGTGATAGCAATGCATATGTACTGTACTCGAATAAGGATGCATGAATATGTGGAAAAAATAATTAACGGGTAGTTAGGCTTTATATTATGATTATATGGATTGTCCTAAGTTAGGTGAGAAGTTTAGGTTAATTAAGGATTCAGATTTTAGTCCACTTAACCAAATACAATCCTACCTTGACCCTAACCCCATTACAACCCTTAAAAGACCTCTTGATTTGTGTATTTGTACATCAAATTTCTGTTGATTGGTAGAAGAAGAGCAAGCCTTAGAAATCAAGGTTAGTAGAGAATTGAGACATTCGAACCTTAAACACATGAGTGATTAGAGTGTATACACTTCCGGTGAGGGTTCGATGCTCGATTCTTTGTTCCCGACTTTCATGAGCTATTTTCTTCTACAAGTTTACTTGTACTTCATTTTTATGATTTGAATTAGTGAAATCCAGATCATATTTGTTCTTGAAAGATTTATTTACTTTTCACCAAGTAGGTAGAAATATTTTGCATGTAGTTGCATTCACATAGATAGGTTGCATTTCATAAGTCTTACCATTCCCCTTCACTCTTTTAGTTCTCTTAAACTTAGCATGAGGACATGTTAATGTTTAAGTGTGAGGAGGTTGATAAACCACTATTTAATGATGCTTTACTGCCAAGCACGGTGTGCCATTATTACTTAGACCGGTTGGTTCGGGATTTTATTTTGGGGCAGAAGGAGGATATTAGATTTTGAGTTTAGTTAATTGGAAACCATTACCTATTTTATTTTTTAAGCAAGTTAGTGGTCTAGGTGTTAGAGACTTTATGCTTGCAAATATAGCAGTGTTGGGTACGAGCGTGGATTTTTTTTAATTGGCTCAGAAAAATCGTGGATTCATATCTTGCAACATAAGTATCTAATTAATTAATTAAGGATGTGTTTGATTTAGCGTTTGAAGTATTAAATTTATATTTAATTTTTTTAAAAAAATTTTACTTTTTGTTTGACTTTTTTTTTAGACACAAACGTGATTTTACCCTCCAATCCAGATTTACCTAAACCTAAAAATTTTAGTTTTTATGTTTATTTTTTTTATGTTAGATTGAAATTTATTTTCTATCTACCAATTTTATCATTGTTTATATAATTAATTTTATTATTTTTTTATAATATTTTTTTTATAATGTTCTCTCATGCATATTATTATTTTTTGTTTACATGAATTTTTTACCTGCTACTTTTTGTTATAGAATATTTTTTTCTTTATATTATGATTCTATTAACCCTATTAGAGTATTAAGAGTACTAAGAGTACTAAAAAAATAATAAAATTTATTTAAATATCTAAAATAAAATTATAAAATAATTATTTAAATTTATGTTCTTTTCAGTAATTTTTTATTTATAAATAATTTTGAATAATATAATCTAAATAATATTTAGTTTACTATAATCTATTTTAATATAAAAATTGTCAAACATAGACCACGCCAATACCAACTTACTTTTGATCAAAACCAATTCTATACAAATTCTATTTATAAACTTTAATCTAAACACACACTAATTCTGTTCTCATATTTTTTTCCCGCACTCTCACTCTCTCACTTGCTCGCTCATTCAGTCGCTCACTCACACTTTCTTCTTCGTCACGAAAATGACGACAACTGCGCAAAGAATGATGAAGTTCTTGGATTTCACACCAAAGATACTGTCGATGGGAAAGATTTTTTGTAAAGATTTGGCACGTATTCACTGAGAAGATTGATTGGAAAGATCCAAACATTTGGAGCATCTCTTTGGAAAAATTCACTTGACACTACCACAAAAACGGAATTTAGCCACCAAAATTTAAGTACGAACGTTAAATCGTGCTAAAAATACATGAACTCCGCTAGGGAGACAATGAGAAATCTTGAAATGTGTACAATAGGTTTTGAATTTGGCCCAACACAAGAAAAAAAAACTCAAACAGTTATTTCAAAAAATAAACCATCCCAACCCTAATTTACCAAAGGAATTAAACCAAACACCCTCTTGCCTCCCCCCCAAACCGTCTACTACCCCACCCTCATCAATCATCCCACCTCTCCCGCGTTAGAAGCTCCCTCGCCGGCCATCAAACAACCATCCACGTAATTATTAAAAATAATCATCCGACTACCTAGTGAAATAACCATCCAACATTTGTTAATTGTATATACTTAAACTGAATCAAATAAAATAATCATCCAATTAAGAATTAAAATAACCATCTACATACCTAGTAAATTGAACATCCAGGATCTAAATTCGTCCGTTAATGTATATACCTTGAAGACCTGAGGGGAGCGAAATCCAAGAAAGCCAAGTTGGCACTTGCCTTCTTGATATATTCAATCCGATACACCACCTTCACCGGAGGTAACCCACCAAACTCCAAATCATCGTACACGTGGCACCATCCCCACCCGTTGTATGTCGCGGATGAAGACAATGGGACGGTGAAACCCACCGGCTACAAGGGGCTGCACGACCGTCGTGTTGTTGGGCTGCACGATGGACGCAGCGTGAAGGGGGTGTCTTCGTCAGACATTCTCGGACAGCTGGTCGGCGTCAGGTTGCGTTCTGGACGGCGGACGGTGGTGATCTTCGCAGCATCAATGCGGAGAGAGTGGAAGAGACTGCCAGAGAGAAAAAAAACAGCAGCACATTCTTTGCATTCGTAAAATGGAGGAATACGTAAATTCCCCATAACCAAATACTTATTTTTTTTTAAATTGGAAATTATTAGGAATTAGTTAAATTAATTATTAACAGATTATAATATCAATTTTACTCCTATTGTACACTAAACTCATTGTCTCCCTATACTTTCTCAAAATAAAAAACATATCTTCTATTTATCACCAAACATCATTACAGTGGCTAAATTTTGACATTTTTCTACAAATAATATTTTCCATAACCGTTGAATTCGAAGTTTATACTCCTCTAACTCTATTTCCTCTGTATACTCCCTCTGTCTCATATTGACATGACATGATCGTCCTGTCTTGAATAAATTTAATTTTTTGAATAAATTTATTAATATATAATATTATTTTTTAAATATTCTGACATTAACACAAATTTATAAAATTAAATTCAAAATATAAAAAAATTAATTTAGATAAAATAAAAAACTATAAAAAAATAAAGATAATATTCTAATATTTGAGTTAATTATAAAGATAAAATTTATTTAGTTACAATACTATAATTTGGATAAATAATAAAAAATTCAGTAATTTTTAAGTAGAAAAAAATTTTCAATGAATCTTTTACTAAAAATAAATTGTTTTATCATTTATTGGATTTAAAAGAAATGAGAATCAGTTAAAAAGAAAAAATTTTAGTCTTTATTTATATAGTTTAGTACTCACGACGTATCTTTGTGAGTGCTGTACTCTTATTATATGCATAATTATCTTTTTAAAAATTATTTTATAAAATTAGAAATTAAATTTTTTATTTATACTATTATTTAATTGGTATATACCATTAATTAATTATTTACCAATTTTTTAGTTATAAGAAAATTAATACTAATTAATTTGCAAGTAATTATTCGCTTATCTAAAAATTCGTAATTTTATTAAGTAACAAAGAAATTAATTTGTAAAATTTCTTATAACAATTTTATGTGATAATTAATTTGTATAACGAAATAAAATTTTAGTAACTGACTTAGTAATTAAAATTGATTAAACATTACATTTTTCAGGCAAAAATATTTACAAAATTAAGTTCAAGTATAACTCTTATTATATTGTTTCGTGCATAATACGTAAATAATTAAATAATACTGCATTGTTTGAATCATCAACGGTATGAAGTGAGGAATAGTGAGGGTCATATATTTATTAAAGTGATTTTTTGATTATTTATTGTTATTATAACAAAAATTAAAGATAAAAATACAGGCTCAAAATTTAAATTTAAATTTTTAATCGTATTTGACCAATAAAAAAAATAAATAACTATTGTATTAAAAATAAAATAATTTAAAGTATATTTAGTAGATAATAAACAGTAGAATAAGAAGGAATATTTGTAAGGCAATTTACTCATTCTTTAAAGAAAAACGTTACCAGATTACAACTTTTTGAATATGCAGAATGCAACTTTCGCAATTATATATAAACCGCTATAGGATACCACGGTTTAGGATATTACACGTAAATTACTACAAGATATAACTGTTTACGTTGGTTTGCGTGAATACAAAATCTGCTATTTCCTGTAACGGTTTCTGAAGGAGTTGCATGAAAAAATCGCTACATCCTATAGCGGTTTTTTTTTTTCCAAGTATTGCCTCTTGCTTTAGCAAATATTCAAATGAATAATGGATGTGAGCTCTTAATAATAGAGTGATAACTCCATAATTCAAAAAAGTTGAGTTGTTTTTTTTTTGGTGACAAAAAAAAAAAAGTTGAGTTGTTGAGTTTGAATCCAATTATACATACTAAAAATTCTTCATACAGTATCAACCATCGAGCCATGTTAATGTTTTAGGTTTATTCCATTATGCCTCCAATTGTGAGTACAATCGGAGTTATTTATATTTTTATATATCATGGTTGTTCCATCTTGTTTGGTACTTTCACTTGGAACTTTTTTTTTATAATGGTGTCCTACAACTTTTTCTTTTTATGTTTTTTTTCATATGATATATGTTGTTATTTTTATGAAATTTTTATTAAATCTTATTTTTTCTATTCTTTGATGTACTCTATTTTTGTTTTGTATAAAAAAGTTTTATTTTTTATTCGACTTTATAAAATTTGTAATTGTAATTATTATATAATACGTTTATTATCAAAATTTTGCATAATATGAATTATGATCCTATAAAAAAGGATAAAATAAATGAAAAAAAATGATAAGAAACAATAGAATCTTAAATAATAAAAATTTATAGTTTAAAATAATACTAAATTATAATGCTCGTATGCTATGTTTTATTGTAATTTTTTTATAATATAGATTATGACCCTAATCAAACATCTCCAAATGAATAATCCGCTACTACCTCAAGTGGATTTATAATTATTCAATTTCTGAAGAAACCGCCAAAGGGTGTCACGGTTTCTTCATGCAGCCATTCGTTCAGAAATCGCTATAGAGTGCATTGGTTTCTGCATGCACATCGTTTAACGTAAACTGCGACAGGGTGTAGCGATTTACGTGCAATCCTAATTTGTGGGAGGGTATCGCGATTTTTAAAGATTTGTAGAAATTGCATTTGTGTCTGCATTTTCCAAAAGTTGTAATCTGGTAACATAATGTTTCAAACAATTTAAATAAGTAAATTGCCCTATTTTTAAGATTAAAGAAAGTTGAAAGACGACCTAAATAACAATGACCAAACTGAATTTTTAAGATTTAAAATTTTGGCGAAAAGTTAAAGTAACCACCTGAAAAGTCTAACATAACTTCCCATCACTTTTATTCACGTCGGCTTTTGACTCCTACTTTCTGCAGCACCTGAAAGAATTTTCTTTAACCACACTATATGGACCCTATCATATGATACAATATTCTTCAAATTCAAAATATCTACTTTTTTCGTTCATTTTTGGTATTATTTGTTGGTTTTTTTAGCATATTTTCTCGTAGAGCAAAAACGTAATAAGTTAGGAGAAGCCTTTTAGCAAAACTATGACAACCATAGAATATCAACAATGAAGAATTTGCAAAAGGTTTGGATGAAATAAGTCTCAACCAACTGCAACTACCAGACAAGATTATAATGACCCTTTAGTTGTGAATGTCAAAGGTATATGCAATTTCAATTTTTTTTACGTGATTTTTTGAGTTCTAATGTTTGGTTTATTTCTTTTATTCAATTTTGCATTTGGTTGTAGACACTTCTATAGGAAGAAATCACAACTCGCTAAATGACGGCAATTCAAGTTTGGCATTTAAAAAATGATGAAAAAGTCATGATGGAACTTGATGACCATGGACAAGGTCGAGACAATGGTGCGAACTTATTGGTACGGTTTCTGTATATCCGGTAGGTTTTGGCAAATCTAAATCTATTTTTGGATTTGCAACTGGTGGAGTTTCCAGCAACATATCTCAGCAACATGTGATAAATTTAGAGAAGCAAGTTGAAACCTTAAAGAAAAAGTTATGAATAAAAACCAAAATCCAGTTGGCAGCACAAATTTTTGTTATCAAAATATGGCAACGAAATGCCTAATCTGTCCAATAATATGCCAGATATTTAATTGATGTATTTAATAAGTAATAGTTAAAATTTTAAATATATTTACTCTAGAAGATGTTAGAATTTTTTTTATTTATGTTAGAATTTTTTAATTTCTTATTATATACAAGTTTAGATTTGTCTTATTATTATTATTATTATACTGAATTCTTATTAGTATATTTTTTATTGAGAAATGTTAAATATTATATATTTAAAAAGTTTGATTTTTTTGTTAATGTTATATAAATAAATATAATTTTAATTTAATTAAATTGTTCAATTAGTCACGGTCAAACTAATATAAAGGACTACAAATTATTTAAAAAAACAAGTTAGTTATAGAAAAAACGTAGCAAATTAGCATAAATTAACCACGAATTGAATGTAAAAACAGTACGAGTTAGCCACAAAAATAATGTGATTAAATAACCCGATGTTAGCCACGAAAAAAATTGTGGCTGAAAAATCCAGCCTGCACAAATTAGCTACGGATAAAGTGTGATAAAATTATACTTTTCGATTTGATTATTCTTATTTAGCCACGACATTATGTTTTGGCAATGATATATAAATCGTGGCTATTCGAAGATTTCTACGATCATTAAAAATGTAGCTAATAACTCCGAAATCATGGCAAATTGAAAATGCAACCCCCTCGATTAGCCACAAATATTCTTTCATGGCCAATGTAAGGTTGCTACCACTATCTTTGATTTTAGCCACGGTTTTTTCTGTGGCTAAATGTAACACCCTTACTATTAGAATGTCACGCTTCCGGCTGCGCCACTCTGATAGCGAGAAGTATTACGATGACTTCATATACTTAATAATAAAATAGGAGTCTTTGACTCGAAACCATAACGCTGTTTTCTTAAAAAAAACGGAGATACTTTTACTTGAAAACAAACAAGCATATACATATATACAAAACTTCTTACTCAAATAACTTATAAATATTATATACATACATGTCAGTACAGTCACGACTCCCAACCCTCTTACAAGAATGTAATAATAAAGGCAAAAAAAATCTATATCATATTTATACAAACAAAAAATAACACATCTAAGAACCTAGCAAAAACTCCGCAAGCTTCCTCGTCCGTCCTGAAAAGAGAAGTCTGTAGGGGGTGAGAGCATCATCCTCGCTAGTTCTCAGTAGAAGGTTTAAGTATTGTCAAAAGAAGATATTTCAAATAAAACTATTTTCAATCATAGTGATTCGTCAGTTCATAATCCAAGTTTAAAACTCATATTTTTCTTATAAAAATTTCACAAAAAATAACATTCCATACATTTTACCACTTGCTAAGAAACCATTTTAACCAAAACTTACCGCTGATCCAACCAATCACGGCCTCCGGCCCAAATCAAATCAACTCGCCCTCCGGCCTAATTCAATTCAAATCACCATCAAAACTCAAAATAGAAATCAATCACAAGTACAAACAAATACAAGGCAATCACAGTTAAAGAACAGCTATAGTAAGTATCACAGTTACCAGTTAAATAGAATTTAGCAGATAGGCAAACTAAAACACGTAAGCACACCAAAAAAAAAAGCAAACAAATACAACATGATGCATGCCTATCCTACTGGCTGTAAGCTCATGTGTCAGTTACTTTGCTAGAACCTGACATATCCAGTAGTTAACCCGGATATCGTTTTCTTGAAAACCGGTAGGCGGTATACCACCACGATTCCTACTTGGTGAGTGGTACACCACTATGATCCCCACTATTGCAAGTGGTACACCACCATGATCCTCGCAAGATTTTCAATTGGAAGACACACATCCGTGGGGGTAAATAACCACGATCCCTACCATCAGTGAGCGATACACCACCACGATCCCACAGACATTGCGACACGGATAAGCGGTATACCACCACGATCCTTGCCAGGCCAAAACTCAATTCAAAACCATAATCTTTTAAAATCTTGACCCAGAGCAAGCGGTGACAGAACTCAACCCTTGCCTCTTACCTGGTGTCTTGAACTTTTATCCAGAGCAAGTAGACAACGCCACTGCCTCTTACCCGGTAACATATATCTCAATCATATTCAAATTTTATTTTCAAGTCCATTTATCAATAATTTCAAACTCAAAACATAATTTATTCTTTTCTAAATAAATCAAACTCAAAAAATAATCATTTTCTTAATAACTCAAAATCAAATCATATAACTCTTAAATCCAAATCTTTTTAAATAACCACCTAAACAAAGTCTCCAATTTTTATAAAAATTTCGGCAGCATCCGCTCTAAAACTCGAACTCTGTCACCCTTCTCGGGTCCCATCCAAACATTCTTCAAAACCCTTCTCACCCATTTTCAAATAGCAAATAATTTCCAAAATTAAACTAAATTTCGATAAATCTCTTCCAGTAATTCAAGAAAAACTAATTCAACAACAACAGCCAACTATTTAGAATACTCAACTTTTTCAATCAATCAATCAATAAATTAAACAATTTCATTCATCCAAAACAACTCAATTCAATCCAAAAGACTTACGAAAATCATAAAAATGCATTTTTTTGCATTAATATCGACTTATAACAATTTTTTTAAAGTAAATTGAGTTTTAAGAAATTGCCCTTACCTCGAACGCGACTTAACTACGCGACAAACTCTCTTTTTCTCTTGGCCTACAATCTCGGCAGCCACAACCACAACCCATTCCACCCTCGCAACAACAACGGCAACTCCAATCACGACATGCAACAACTAGGACTCGACCCTTCATTACCGAAACCTCAGAATCTTTAATGGATTATAACATAACACTGATTTCAAGGGGTTTCAAAAACAAAAACTTTTACAAAGACGACAGGGGCTCCTGCGGCAATTTTCGGCAGCTAGAATGGCGGCAATGGTGAGAGAACACTACGGCAGTGACGGTGGCACGACTTCCACCCTCCTCCATCGAGTTCTGGTCCTCTCCCGGCGACGGTGTGCATGGCGACGGGAGGCTTCTTCTCCGACAACGACAATGGCGGAGCCTTCGGCAGCGGTGACAGTAACTCCACAATGGCTCCCTCTCATGTGTCTTCTGTCTGTTCACGAACCTCCATTGACGACAACGATGAAGACCTTGATGGCGACGGTCTCCCTCTCGCACAGGACACGACGGCGCTCTCTCTCGCGTTCGTCTCTCTTCTTGGCAACGGAACGGCTCCTCCCATGCAGCATTTCAGCGGCGGCGAGGTCTCCCTTGGCCCATTAACGGAGGAAAAATGTCGATAAAGATTTTCACAAAGATATCACGTTGCAAGTATAGTTCTAAACCGACAATTAAACCTCAATCAATGTTTAGATTATTTGTCACAAATACAAACCCAATAAAATTAACCGAAGTACTCAAACATCGGGTCGTCTCTCAAGGAATTGCAGGGAAGTGTATTTATTATTGGTTATGAAAAAGCATATTTTTGGGTTTTGTAATAAGAAACAAGAAAGTAAAATGGCAAGAAAAAAATTAATAACTAAGAAAGCTCTTAGCAAGGAAAGAGAATTAGAAATTCTATCATTATCATCATCATCATCAATTGTGATGGTAAATGTGAATTGCCTTCACTTAGTTAACCTCTAACCAATGGAGGAAGGTCAAGTGCATATATACAATTAACTTGAGTTCACAAGTCCTAGTCAACTCATAGTGAGAGACTAGCTTTGGTGAAGTTCAAGTTAACCGGCAATCTTCAATCACCAATTAACAAAAGACTTTTGATAACTCAAGAGTCTCTAATTAATCAATCTAAGTCAAGAACACAAAAATCTAATTTAAAATCCAACCAAGCATTTTATCAAACACTTGGAAGGCATAAAATAAAAGCATAGAAAAGTAATAAGAGAATGTAAAATCTAAGACCAACAATTACAAGGAATCAATAATAACAAATGAAGAAAGAAGCAATAAACCTGAAATACCTCAAATTGTATTAAATAGAAAATTAAATCTAAGATGAAAAGTTCATAAACTAAATTGGAAAAATAAAGAAATCAACTAGAGAATATAAACTAAGATGCTAGAATAATAGAATGTAGAATAGAAACTAAATTAAAGCAAGATGGAAATCTTAATTGAAGAAGAAATAAAGCTAAAAAAACCTAAAACATAGAGAGGGGAGAGAGCCTCTCTCTCTAGAAACCTACATCTAAACCTCAAAATTGTGTGAATGAAAAGTGAATTGAATGATTCCTCTCTTCTAGCCTCCCTCTGCAGCCTCTTATCTGTATTTTTGGACCTGAAACTGGGTCAAAAGCAGCCCAGAATTTGCCCCCAGTATTTTCTGTTGATTGCAGCACGTGATGCTCGTCATGCGTATGCATCGGTACCAGATTCTGAAATCCTTAGTTTCTTGTGTTTCTTCCACTTTTGCATGCTTCTTTTCCATCAGCTAAGCCATTCCTGCCCTATAAACCTTGAAAACACTTAACAAATATATCACGACATCAAATGGTAATAAGAGATGATTAAAATTAGCAAATTTAAGGCCAAAGAAGCATGTTTTCAATCATAGCGCAAAATTAGGAAGGAAAATATAAAACATGCGAATTATATGAATAAGTGTGAGAATAATGGATAGAATCCACTCAATTTAATACAAAATAAACCATAAAATAGTGGTTTATCAATCTCCCCACTCTTAAAGATTAGCATGTGCTCATTCTAAGCTCAAGAGAGGCTATAAAGGAGGTGAAGAGGAATTGTAAAATTTATGAAATGCAACCTATCTATATGAATGCAACTACATGCAAAATGCTTATACCTACTTAGTTAAAAGTAAATAAATCTTCCAAAAAACAAATATGAACTGAATTCCACTAATTCGAATTCCAAAATAAAGTACAAATAGACTTGCAAGAAGAAAGCTCGTGAAAGCCGGGAACAAAGAATCGAGCATCGAACCCTCACCGGAAGTGTATACACTCTAATCACTGAATTATTTAAGGTTTAATTCTCTCAATTCTCTACTAACCTCGCTTTCTAAGGCTTGCTCTCTTATACCAATCAACCAAAATTTAATTCACGAATACACATATCAAGAGGTCTTTTAAGGGTTGTAATGGGGTTAGGGTCAAGGTAGGACTGTATTTGGTCAAGTGGATTAAAATCCGAATTCCTGATTAACCTAAACTTCCCACCTAACTTAAGATAATCCATGTAATCAGAATATAAAATCTAACTACCCATTCACTATGTTTTGTCACATATTCATGCATTCGAATTTGAGTACAACTCATATGCATTGCTACTACCATTTACTTTGGGGCATTTTGTCCCCTTTTTATTTTTTTTCTCTTTTTTCCTTTTTTTTATTTTTTTTTTTGGTTTTTCTTTTTCTTTTGTTTTTCTCAATGCATTCGATTAAGGTATTGAATGCATGAACATGGCCTCAACATTCTTTTCACATTTTCACAAAAAAGTCTAACATACTCAATTCTCAAACCAAATATTTCCAAACCCAATTTTCCCACACTTAAATCATGAACACTCTCGCTAGTCTAGGCTAACCAAGGATTCAAATTAAGGACATTATTGTTTTTCACTTAGAGTTAATGATGTGCTAAAGTATATACCAAATGGGGTAAAATAGGCTCAACATTGGTTTGCAAAGGATAATGAAAGAGTAAGGCCATATGGGTATGTGAGCTATAGTGAAACAAAGGCCTCAATCACATAGGTGCATGCATACATCAAACAATGGAAATAGAGAATCAAGCAAGACAAAGATCAAAATTTTAGAGAGAACAACACACACCATAATAAAACATTGGTTGATAAGATGCAACCAATCAAGTAGGTTCAAAATCTCACTAGTTTTGTGTGTTCGAGCTCTAAACCATGTTCCAAAATAAAATTCTTCAAGCAAGTTTAACAAAAAAAGTTTTTCAAATTAGTGAAATGCTATGAAACAGTTTCTTGGAAGAGAATTCATGACTTCAACCAAGTAGTACATACATGCAACCAACTAACTACACATGTAATCTATTATGCAATGCAACAACTCACTAACAAATAAAATAAGAATTGGTGTTGAAGAAGGAAGTATTTACCCACAGAAGTCGGTGTCGACCTCCCCACACATAAATATTGCACCATCCTCGGTGCATACAAAGATGTGCAAGTGGACGGGTTGCTACAACTGATGCGCTTTCTCAAAAGATTGTGCACAAGAACTTGTTTGTCCGCCCCATTTAGAAGTTTTCTGTTTTCCTTCTTGGTGGCCATCCTGAAAGAAAAAAAAAAGGAAGAATAATCCACAAACAAAGATATGCAAACAATTAAAATATGGGTGGGCTAATGCCAAATAATAATGAGGTTCTCAACTACATGGTAGCTACGACATGTAAGTGGGAAGACAATGTAAGCAGAGGGCATAACAACTAAATACCAAGCAAGTCAAGAAGCACCCAAAATAATGTAAGAAATATGCAATAGTTGAGTAAGAAAATTTAACGCCAATGTGAAAACAACAAATATAGAAAAGAAAAGGAGAAGAAACAATAAAGTTAAAATGCAATGAATGCGAGTATGCAAAGGTAATAAGTAGAAGAGAATAAGGATGAGAAGTTAAAGAAATGAAGAGGAGGAAAGTAAGAAAGGGAGAAGAAAGAAGAAAGAAGTGAGAAAGGGGAAGAGAAGATTACAGAATGAGGAGGCGACGCATATGCGTCGGTCACGCGCACGGGTGAGAAGCAGAAATTAGAAGGTGATACGTACGCCTCAGTCACGCGTACGCGTGGAGGTGAATTGTGCTCCTCGCACAACACTCGCACAGTACTGCACAACTCTCGGTTTTAGAATTGAACCATCAAAATATTAGCGTCGACGCGCACGCGTCGTCCACGCCTACGCGTAGGTGGTAAAAAAATGCAAATAACGCGTACGCGTCACTGACGCGCACGCGTGGGTTGGGTTGTGCGCTCAGTACCCCCTAGCGCGGTCCTGGCACAACTCTCTGTTCAGGTCGCGTTGTCGCGCCATTCCAGTACGGTTTGGGCACGAACCAAAATTGGGTGTTGACGCGTACGCGTTGGTCACGCGCACGCGTGACAGCCCTTTTTTTTAAATAAGAAACTAACAAGCTATCAAAGTAATGCCAAACATTATTAAACAAGTAAAACCACACTTAAACTAAATAAACATAACTAAAAATGAAAAATTTAACTTATTACCAATATAAATAAAAAAGAAAATAGGAAGAATTTACCATGGTGGTGTATCTCCCACCTAGCACTTTTAGTTAAAGTCCTTAAGTTGGACATTTGGTGAGCTCCTTGTCATGGTGGCTTGTGCTTGAACTCATCTGGAAACTTCCACCAATGCTCGGACTTCTAATAAGCTCCAACATTTCCAAGTGAATTCACCACTTGATAAAGTTCTTCACAAGCTTTGAGCTCCCAAAGTTGATCATCTTGTATGCCGGGATCCCAAATCTTGTTTCTATACCTGTCTTTAAGTGAATCCTCATAGTTCCAACCGGGTGGCAAGCAATTTGAATTCTCAATGAAGTACTAAACTCTTCTCTTAGATCCCACCAATTGATCACTAGTCCAACCCTTGCATCTAGCTCTTGAAATCTCAACCTTAATGAGTCTTGATTTGTAACTCCAACCACTAAACATCCTTCTCTTACACTTAATTCCACAAAGCCTCCTAAGTTGGCCATTCGTTTCAAGAATACCATACTCAAGTGGGACAATAACGCTAATAGAGATAAGTTTTACCCACTCAAATGAAGGAGTAGACGGCAACCTAGGTAGAGAAGTCTCCAACGATCTTGACAAAGCATATTCATCAACTCCCATCCAACCTTGCCGAAGGACTTCCACCTTTTGAAAAGATTCTTCACTTTCAAACTCTTCCTCACTGAGTTCACCCAACTCTTCTCCGTCACTCAAATCATAAGTATGAGGTTGAGAGAAATCTACCTCAATGTTGCTTTCAATGTCATCGAAAGAAGGCTTTTCTAACTCAAGGATTTCACTTGTGGATGCAAATTCATTACTAGGAGGGCTTGATTCATGATCATCATTACCAAGGAAACATGCTTCTTGATCTATCCCATCCAATTTCTCATAGGGAACATGCCTTGGAGGTTGTGCACTAGCCTCCTTAACATCAATTTCAAGCTTCTTGGAGGAATACTCTACAACTCTAGATTCCTATGGAGGTTCAACATCTCCTAAGTCTTCGACCACTTCTTCCTCTTCATCAATTATGGCTTCCTCCAATTGTTCCAATACAAAGTCACATTCCTCACTTTCCACCGGAGTTCCTAATCTCTCCTTCATGCTACGTTCTTCATTAAATTCTTCACATGCATCCATGGGGGTACTTTGAGTGTTGAAGTGCAGTGAAGCTAAATTATCTACTACCTCAGTCAAGGTAGCTATAAACTCTAGTGTCGTCCGCTGCATCTCTCTTTGCCCTTGAAGAAGAACACCAAGGGTGTCATCCATTGGAGACTGGAGTAGATATGAGGGTTCATCGGTTGGGAGAAGGGGTTCATAATAGGAGGGTGGTTCATCATGATAAGGATGTGGCGGTTTAACACTCTCCATCTTTTCCACTTGTTGCACAACACACTCCAGTCCCTTGTTCTCAAGTTGAGATTTTTTAGCCATGAGAGCTTCGTGTGCTTTTCGGCTTTCCTCTCGCTCCATTTGATGGATGGTTGCTTGAAGTCGATCCATTTCTTCCTTAAAATGATCCCGTGGCTCTTGTTTTGCTTGGCTAACATAATTAGGATCATATTGCTCTTGAATTGATGGATATGGACATTCCCCTATAGAGGGTTGTGGTGGAAAGGAAAATTTATCTTGTGGTTGAAAGTTCGCATGCATTGGAGATGGTGTATATTGAGGTGGTGGTTCTTGGGAAGAATTGGGTTGGAATTGGGGTGGCTCTATGTATGGTGCATTTGGCTCATAAGGTGGTTGGTATGGGGGATAAGGATTAGGGTCAAATGGGAGTGTTTGGTAGGATGAGGCTTGTGAGTATGGTTGAGGGCTATATTGAGAAGGGGGTTTATAGGTATATGGTGGTGGTTGTTGATTGTCACAAGGAGGTCCACCATAACCATTGTCTTGGTATACATCATGAAATGGTTGTTGCTCATAGTATATTGGATAGGGTTGTTGCCAATAGGGTTGATCAAATTCTTGTGGCTCCTCCCATCTTTGATTGTCCTATCCTTGATGCAAGCCTTCATTATAATCTCCACCTCCTACAACATAATTGTAACCACTCTCATAGCCAAAGGGGTGAGAATTCATTGTAGCAAGAGAAAATAAAAACAAAAACTAATAAGAAATAAGGAAAATAAACTCTTAAAACTAGAAACAACTAATAAAGAAACGAAAAGGCAAACATATTCACAATATTCACACTAACCAATAATAAGGCACACATTTGCAAATCCCCGGCAACGGCACCAAAAACTTAACGGAAGAAAAATGTCGGTAAAGATTTTCACAAAGATATCGCGTTGCAAGTATAGTTCTAAACCGACAATTAAACCTCAATCAATGTTTAGATTGTTTGTCACAAATACAAACCCAATAAAATTAACCAAAGTATTCAAACCTCGGGTCGTCTCTCAAGGAATTACAAGAAAGTGTATTTATTATTGGTTATGAAAAAGCATATTTTTGGGTTTTGTAATAAGAAACAAGAAAGTAAAATGGCGAGAAAATAAATTAATAACTAAGAAAGCTCTTAGCAAGGAAAGAGAATTAGAAATCCTATCCTCATTATCATCATCAATTGTGATGGTATATGTGAATTGCCTTCACTTAGTTAACCTCTAACTAATGGAGGAAGGTCAAGTGCATATATACAATTAACTTGAGTTCACAAGTCTTAGTCAATTCATAGTGAGAGACTAGCTTTGGTGAAGTTCAAGCTAACTGGAAATCTTCAATCACCAATTAACAAAATACTTTTGATAACTCAAGAGTCTCTAATTAATCAATCCAAGTCAAGAACATAAATATCTAATTTAAAATCCAACCAAGCATTTTATCAAACACTTGGAATACATAAAATAAAAGCATAGAAAAGTAATAAGAGAATGTAAAATCTAAGACCAACAATTTCAAGGAATCAATAATAACAAATGAAGAAAGAAGCAATAAACATGAAATACCTCAAATTGCATTAAATAGAAAATTAAATCTAACATGAAAAGTTCATAAACTAAATTGGAAAAATAAAGAAATCAACTAGAGAAGATAAACTAAGATGCTAGAATAATAGAATGTAGAATAGAAACTAAATTAAAGCAAGATGGAAATCTGAATTGAAGAAGAAATAAAACTAAAAAAAACCTAAAATCTAGAGAGAGGAGAGAGCCTCTCTCTCTAGAAACCTACATCTAAACCTCAAAATTGTGTGAATGAAAAGTGAAGTGAATGATTCCTCTCTTCCAGCTTCACTCTGCAGCCTCTAATCTATATTTTCGAGCCTAAAACTGGGTCAAAAGCAGTTCAGAAATCGACCCCTGCGCTTTCTGTTGATTGCAGCACTTGACGCTCGTCACGCGTACGCGTCGGTACCAGAGTCTGAAATCCTTAGTTTCTTATGTTCCTTCCCCTTTTGCATGCTTCTTTTCCATCCTCTAAGACATTCCTACCCTATAAACCTTGAAAACACTTAACAAACATATCACGGCATCGAATGGTAATAAGAGATAATTAAAATTAGCAAATTTAAGGTCAAAGAAGCATGTTTTCAATCATAGCGCAAAATTAGGAAGAAAAATGTAAAACATGCAAATTATATGAATAAGTGTGAGAATAATGGATAGAATCTACTCAATTCAAGAAAATAGTGGTTTATCACCCATCGATGCTGTATATTCTCTTCCTCCCTTCTGTCTTCCTCCTTTCCCATTACCATTTTCCCTTTCTTTTCTTCCCTGAATAGTTCATTTCTTTTAGGTTGTGGGTGGGGTGGCGGCTAAAGTTAGTGAGTAGGTTAGGGTTAAATAAAATTAGGGTTTGTGTTGTGTAATGAAAACGGAGATTTTGAGGCTAAGGTATTAATTGAAAACTTAAATATAATACAATTTACTTTTCTTTAAAAATACTATTTACCTGTTAACTTGCAAATTATTTTCAATTAAGTATTCTAATTTAAAATTAGAGATAAATAATTTAATTTGCCTTCAATTCATAAAATCAAACTAAATTCTAATTATTCAAATTTTAATAGTCAAAATCTCATTATTTTTAAATTTCTAAAAAATTAAATTATAAATAAAAAAATTACTTAATAATTATAAAATTAGACAAAAAAATTTATTTAATTTTCCAAATTTATTTTAATTATCTTTAATAAAATAATTTCTGGAATTAAAGTCTTTAACAAATAACTTAATTTGAAATTGACTCTCAATCAAATTTCTAAAAATTTTGGGTATTACACTAAATCCCTTATTTCTTATAGTGTGTGGCAAGTACTTCGTCGCTGCTATACGCTCAAATAGGGAGATGGAAGATTTCAGTCAAGTAGATGTATGTTGGAATGTATTTTTTGTCGAGGTATATGATGGCCACCATGGTTCTAGAGCTACTTCTTACGCCAGCCAACATTTGTTTCGCTTCATAACTAGTTAGTTAATCTCCTCATCACCAAGATATTATTCGCTCTATAGAATACAATTAGCTAAAGATGCTGACTCAATCAGCAAGAAACCAAATCTTGAAGCATAACCCTAAAGCACATTTAATCTCCTTAAAAGCTTTAATTTTTGGTTTGGTTAAATTTTTTATTTATAAACACAGAAGTGAAATAGTGGTTTATCACACGCCTTGTGCGAGTGAACAGAATTGTGAAAATTGGTACCTGTGCGTACGCACACCCCTATGCGTACGCACACTTTTTAAAAATCCCTTTGGGCGTGCGCACGCACACCCCTGTGCGTACGCACACGCCATGTTTCTCAAACTTAAACTTCGTTTTCAACTATTTCACCTTTCCAACAAGCTTGTAAACTTCTGTGACACCTATTTAAGACTTTTTGGCTCGTTTTTGGATGTTAAGTGTGGAGAAGGTCTTAGGTGGTTTTATTTGGGTTTTACTTTGAAAAGTTAGCAAACGGAGGTTTAGGTTTCTGGTGTATTAAGGATGAGTTGGTTTAGAGAGAAGGAAGAGTAGTGATCTTGGTGATTACTGACAACGAGTTGAGAAACTAATGAATTAATGAGTTCGGAATGGAAATTATGAATGATTATGGTTGACGGAATGAGTATGAGTGGAAGTGTGCTATGAGGAGTGGCCTCTGATATTGAATATGTGATTACGATATGCATTGCTCTCTGTTGTAGGGGTTGTGGCAATCTCCCGCCTACGTTCGGATGTGAGAGTTGAAGCTGGGTTTCTCACTCATACTTATCGCTTAAGAGGAAGGTGGTAGGGCACTCTCCCTCGGAACGTTTCCCTCTGAAAGGAGAAGGTGGTAGGGCACTCTCCCTCGGAATTATTCCTCTTGAGAATGTGATTTCTCTCTGATTACAAGGTGGTAGGGCACTAACCCACAAAATCATGCGGCAACTAGAGGAAGGTGGTACGGCATGCTCCCTCGAAATGTTTCCCTCTAAAAGGAGAAGGTGGTAGGGCACTCATTTCTCAGAATTATTCCTCCTTATGTGCAATAGAGAGACTAATCTGGGAGTTGTCGACCGGATTTTCTGTCGGGTTTGGCATTATAACCGACATGTGATATCACAGCCAATAGGATAGACATTCTTCATCTGCATCTTCTATATGTTTGCTTGCTTTGATTACTTGAGTTTTCCTAATTGTATAATATGCCTACTTGCTTCTTGAATTACTTGTTATATATATGAATACTACCTGTGTTTTCCTTGCTTGCATTATTTGTGTTTGTCTGGTGCTAAGGAGGTTAGATAGGCGGTGACGATGGGATCGCACGGAGGGTAGGTTGGCGAAGGCTGTGGGACAGCGGTGATTAGATTTAGTTAGAAATCCCCTAAGTCTAGATGCCTTATTTATTACTTACGGTTTAAGTTATTTATTTACGTTAAGCTTGAATATCCTGTATCGATGTGAAGTTCTAGAATTCCTTTCGGTGTCCTGGAGCCTTACATCTTACATATTGGGCACTGTTACCATACTGAGAACCTCCGGTTCTCATTCCATACTTTATTGTTGTTTTTCAGATGCAAGTTGAAAATCACCTCGTTGTTTTTGGACATGGTGACAGAGTGGAGTATGGTTCCTCCTTGGTTTATTTCTATTTTACTTTGTTGTAGTTACTCTCACATCTCTTTGTATATTTATCTTTATGGCCTTAGAGGCTTATTTGAGAGAATAGTTGTATAAGCTTTTTTTAACTCCAAAACCCTGTATGTCTGTATATACTAGTCGGCTTAAACTCCGCAAGTTGTGGCTAGTTCCCTATGATTATTATACTCTTATATCTATATATGTTATATTTTCTTGCATCTATACCTTGTGTCTTGTGCGTTAGCTTTGTGTGAACGCTTCACGCTTTTGTAATTTTGTTTTTGAGTTTAATCCTTCATCGAGCTTCTAGATTATATATTATTTCCTTCTATATAAATATGTATAAGCCTTAGAATTGTCGTAACCTTTGATTAACCTTTGCTTTACGGCTAGAGGTAAGGCTCAGGGTAATTAGGGTGTTACAAATGCGCTGCCTTTCTTTAACCTGAAAGGGGATGGCCGTCGAGTAGGGCCCATCTTGTGACGCAGCCTTCGACCACTTCAAGAGGATTTTGTCGGAACCACCAGTACTCGGTAAGCCAGAAAAAGGGGAGCCTTTATACCTGTACCTCGTAGTGATAGAAGAAGCTTTGGTTGCCGCTTTAGTACGAGAGAAAGGCAAACGACAACAGCCCGTGTACTTCATAAGTAAGGTGCTCCATGGGGGTGGAGTTGAAGTACACATGGCTAGAAAAGGCGGCTTTCACCGTGTTGGTTTCTTCCCAAAGGCTAAGGCAATATTTCCAGCGGCACCTGATCACGGTTGAGAACCGACCAAGCGATCAAGCAAATATTGCAGAAACCCGACCTAGTGCGGCGGATGATGGCTTGGGCGATAGAGTTATCCCAGTATGACATCCAATATGAGCCTTTTCATGCCATCAAAGCCCAAGTAATGGTCGATTTCTTGGTGGAAATAGTCGGTGATCCACCAGAGGTCCCGAACACACGGTGGAAGCTTCATGTTGATGGAGCATCCAACCAAGTGTTTGGTAGAGCTGGGATAATATTAAAGAACTCAGAGGGAATGACTTATGATCAGTCTATCAAATTTGAGTTTCCGGTCTCGAATAACCAAGCAGAATACGAAGCCATGATTGGGGGCTTAATACTAGCAAAAGAGGTCGGAGTAACAAGACTCAAAATCAACAGTGACTCCTAAGTGGTAATGGCCCAAGTGAACGTACCAAGATCGGGACCCGCTACTACAGAAATACCTAGAGAAAACTAAATAGTTGTGTAGGGGTTTCGAAGAGGTAGTTGTTCAGCATGTCTCAAGGGAGAGGAACACTAGAGCCGACTTGTTGTCGAAATTGGCTAGCACCAAACTCGGGACAGGAAACCGATCCCTAATCCAGGACTGGCGAAAGAACCATCGGTATGTGAAGAAATGCCTTAGGTGCCAAGAGAATGCAAACTTTCATAAAGCACCGGTTGAGGAACTAAGCTCATTCATGGTCTTCCGACCTTTCTCCCAATGGGGAGTCGACTTGCTAGGCCTTTATTCCGACAACCCCAGTATAATACAAGTACCTAATCGTGGTCATTGACTACTATACCAAGTGGTTTGAAGCTGAAGCACTGCCAAGTATATCATCAGCAAATTGCCGTAAATTCTTGTGTAGGCAGGTGATCGCCAGGTTCAAAATTTCTGATATCGTGATATCAGACAACGGGATGCAGTTCTTCGATAAGAAGGTTGGAGAGTTCCTGGCTAGGCTTGGTATCAAGCAAAGGTTCTCCTCTGTAGAACACCCCAGAGTAACGGGCAAGTAGAGGCGGCGAACAAGATCATCTTGAAAGGGTTGAAAAAGCGTTTGGAGCAGAAGGAATGCTTATGGGCAGACGAGTTGGCCTCGGTCCTATGGTCTTACAGGATGATGCCACAATCTGCTACCGGAGAAACGCCCTTCCGGCTCACCTACGGAGTAGATGATGTCATTCCCGTCGGTATAGGGGAACCTGATGGTGTATTTTTGTGGAAAAATGAATTTTTCCAAAACACCCAAAACTAACCGGCAAGTGCACCGGGTCGCATCAAGTAATAATAACTCACGGGAGTGAGGTCGATCCCACAGGGATTGAAGGATTGAGCAATTTTAGTTTAGTGGTTGATTTAGTCAAGCGAATCAAGATTTGGTTGAGTGATTTGTGATTTGCAGAATTTAGATTGCATGGAAAGTAAAGGGAATGGGTAAATTGCATTGAATTTAAAGAGAACTGAAATTTAAAGTGCTGAATCTTAAAGAACAAGAAATTAAATGGCAGAAACTTAGAACGCAAGAAATGTAAATTGCAGAATCTTAAAGTGCAAGAAATGTAAATGGCTTGAATTGTAAAGGGAATTGGGAATTGGATTTGCAGAAATTAAACAAGGAAAAGTAAAATTGCAACAAACAGAGAAGTAAAGGATGACTTGGATTGAATCGGATCTTAAAACAGAAATGTAAATGAGCTTGCAAGCAGTAAACAGAGAATTGAAAATGGGAAATCCGGATCTCAGGACCCAAGAGACTAGATAACCAAGTCTAGATCTCAATGCCTTCCTAGATCCAACAAGAACAATTGCAAAGGAAATGTAAATTGCAGAGAAAGTAGATGAATAAGCAATTAACAGAAATGGAAATTCAATTGTGCAGTAAAATTAAACAAAGAGATCTCAGGATGAGGTTGAAACAGAATTCCTTCAATTCTCCAACCCAAGATCCAAGACAATTGTAATTGAAATTGAAAGCAAGAAAACTAAGAGGAAGGGAATTCAATTCTCCTTCCCCGAGACTTAGAAATTAAAATTCACTCAACACCAAAAGCTCTCCGAAAACTCTCTATGAAAACTAAAAGGAAAGCTCCCTATGAAAACTAAAAGAAAAAGCTCTCTGAAAAACTTAAATTCTATGCTATTTATACACTTTCTTCAAATGGTCTTCAAGCCTTCAATTGGGCCTTTGCTCTTGATGGAATTGGGTTGATGGAGGCCTTGGTTGATTGCTCTTGGAGTTTGGAGAAGAACCGAAGTGAACCGGGTTTGGAATCATGAAAGCTTGAGTAAAAGTTTGAGTAAAAGTTTGAGGCAAACTTTTACTCAAACTTTTCACATCAGCCACCCCATTTTGCTGCTACCAACGTTTGAGATAAAGTTTGGGGTCAAACTTTTGCTCAAACGTTGGCCTCCCCTTGCAAACTCATGGCGCCAACGTTTGCCAAAAAGTTTGAGGCAAACGTTGGCGCAAACTTTTGCTCTCCAGGGTGTGTTGTTCATGGCGCTAACGTTTGCCAAAAAGTTTGAGGCAAACGTTGGCGCAAACTTTTGCTCTCCAGGGTGTTGATTTGTGATGCCAACGTTTGCCAAAAAGTTTGAGGCAAACGTTGGCTCAAGCTTTTCTCCCAAAAGTTTGAGCTAAAGTTTGAGGCAAACTTTTGCTCAAGCTTTTTGCCCAAAAGTTTGCGCAAAAGTTTGAGGCAAACTTTTGGTCAAGCTTTTTGCTCCCTGGTTCGTTTTCACTTATTCCAAAAGTTTGAGCTAAAATTTGAGGCAAACTTTTGCTCAAACTTTTTGTCCTCTCTTCCTCCTAGCCATTCCTTCTTGCTTCAACCTTTCTCCAAGCTTTCTTCACCTATCATTAATCAACCAAACACATCAAAGCTATGCTCAAAATAATGAGATATTCATTCTTTCATAGTATGTGACAATTATAGCATAAAACCTCATGAAATTGCATTAATTCATCTATGGTTGATTAAATCAAAGGAAGCATGAAAATCTACCCAATTGGCTTGCTTATGGCTCAAGAAAGTGCATAATTCAAATGAAAATATAAGAAAAAGGCTAGTGAAACTAGGCTAAGATGACTTGTCATCACAACACCAAACTTAAAGCTTTCTTGTCCCCAAGCAAGAAATGAATTATGCTCATAGGTTCTTTCAATTAAGACGGATTGAAGAACAACTTGTAAAGTCCTGTGAGTGAAGTGATTAAGTGACAGTGGGGTAAACTCTAAATCATATGCTCATGCAAGGGCTTCAGTGCTTACTAGTCCTCACATATTGGGAGTCTTAGGTCTTAGGATTTTCATCCAAATGGTATCATGGAGATCTCTTTATATGTAATCACCTTGAAGCATCTTATAGTTTCTTTGCTTTGGCCTTGACTCTAAGTGTCATGTCTCAAGGCGGCTCTTTAGATAAGCTTTCAATCAATACTCCTAAACCAGTTGGTTTTAAGGTATTAGGTGTTAAAGCACCCCTAAGGATTTACTTGCTCAAGCCTCTTTCTTTGACACAACTCAACCACAAGCATTTACTAGACTAACAACTCTTTGAGTTTTGTTTCTTCTTTCTTTTTCTGCCTAGTAATTGATGCTCAGAGCCTTGGGCCATGTTTTTTTTGCTTTTGTATTTTCTTTATTTTCTTTTATTTTGTTTGCTGCTTCTTGGATCAATAGATTTTTGAGAATCTCCACAATACTTCTTTGAACTTCATGTCCTGCCTATGAGCTCCCATGCAAGTTTTCACAAGCATGCAACCTCAATACATAATCATACAACTAGAACCACCACTTCTCCTAATCTTTTGCTTGCCTCAAAATTGTTTGATTCCTCAATCCTTCTTTTCAAAGAACTTTCATGTGATGCATTTTTTTTGAAATATTGAGTGCAAACAAGTTTTGGAGAGTATAGTGTTGTAAATGATCAAGCATCTTGCTTATTGAATTACAGAAAAACTATGCTATGCAGGCAGGCAGGGGTATTATGTAACTTTCAATTTAGCAGCATCTGATATAAAACAATCACTGAACAATACAACCTTTTGGAGTTCGCTTGCTTTCCTCTTCCTCATCATCATTGCCGATCTTTACATTCCTCTCTCTTCCTTTTGATAGATGATGCTAAATCTTTCCAAAAGTTTGTATGGTACCCTGCAGTGATATTGAAAGTTGCTTCTTCCCCAAGCACTTAGAAACAATGGTTAGCATGCATGATTTATTTGTGGGCCTTTGTACTTACTTTGGTGTGGGAACACCAAACTTAGTACCTTGCCAATGGTTCTTGTGCATCAGATTAACCATGTGTAAAACTCTTTTTCTTTTTCAAAAGTGACAAAACTGGAAACTTAGGAAACGGCAGCATAGTTAACCAGTTTATCTAAATGCTTGAAGCTAGCATTATGCAGAAAGTGAGAATGTGTTTTATGATGGGATTTTGGTGGAACACCAAACTTAGAATCCTTCATTCTTCCTTATATTGTTTTGGTGTGCAACACCAAACTTAGCTTCTTGCAATATAGATAAAACTAAGTAACCCTTTTATTGAAATAGCTATGAAAAGAAAACTACCTCAGGTTGGGTTGCCTCCCAACAAAGCGCTTCTTTATTGTCACTAGCTTGACATCCTTCATTCTTTGATCATGGAGGCTGAAAATCATAGTGCCTCAGCTTTTCTCTTCTTACTGTGAACTTCCTTCCAATCTTCTCTTTGATGATCTCTAGGTGTTCATGTGGAAGGATCCGGTTCACAGTATAGTACTCAGATAATTGTGGAGGCACCTTCATTGGTTGGGTGTTTAATATCACTTTATCCCCTGGTGAGAAACTCTCAGTGGGGAATTTTTTTGAATCCCAGCATTTCTCCCCTCTATCTCTTGCCTCTTTCCTCATCCTCCAAAATGTTTCAGGATCAAAAGGTGTGGATTCATCGCTCTTTCCTCCTATCACAAAATTAGAAACACAAATAGAACCAGAAACTAAAACAGAGCACTCTGTAACTTGAGTGCAGTTAGAGTTAGTAGAGACAAAGTCTCGAACAGTTTGTGGGTTAGTCAAAATTAAAGAAAAAGTGCTTGATCTAAACTACCACCTCACTTAATCATTGTCAATCTAATCAATCCCCGACAACGGCGCCAAAAACTTGATGGTGTATTTTTGTGGAAAAACGAATTTCTCCAAAACACCCAAAACTAACCGGCAAGTGCACCGGGTCGCATCAAGTAATAATAACTCACGGGAGTGAGGTCGATCCCACAGGGATTGAAGGATTGAGCAATTTTAGTTTAGTGGTTGATTTAGTCAAGCGAATCAAGATTTGGTTGAGTGATTTGTGATTTGCAGAATTTAGATTGCATGGAAAGTAAAGGGAATGGGTAAATTGCATTGAATTTAAAGAGAACTGAAATTTAAAGTGCTGAATCTTAAAGAACAAGAAATTAAATGGCAGAAACTTAGAACGCAAGAAATGTAAATTGCAGAATCTTAAAGTGCAAGAAATGTAAATGGCTTGAATTGTAAAGGGAATTGGGAATTGGATTTGCAGAAATTAAACAAGGAAAAGTAAAATTGCAACAAACAGAGAAGTAAAGGATGACTTGGATTGAATCGGATCTTAAAACAGAAATGTAAATGAGCTTGCAAGCAGTAAACAGAGAATTGAAAATGGGAAATCCGGATCTCAGGACCCAAGAGACTAGATAACCAAGTCTAGATCTCAATGCCTTCCTAGATCCAACAAGAACAATTGCAAAGGAAATGTAAATTGCAGAGAAAGTAGATGAATAAGCAATTAACAGAAATGGAAATTCAATTGTGCAGTAAAATTAAACAAAGAGATCTCAGGATGAGGTTGAAACAGAATTCCTTCAATTCTCCAACCCAAGATCCAAGACAATTGTAATTGAAATTGAAAGCAAGAAAACTAAGAGGAAGGGAATTCAATTCTCCTTCCCCGAGACTTAGAAATTAAAATTCACTCAACACCAAAAGCTCTCCGAAAACTCTCTATGAAAACTAAAAGGAAAGCTCCCTATGAAAACTAAAAGAAAAAGCTCTCTGAAAAACTTAAATTATATGCTTTTTATACACTTTCTTCAAATGGTCTTCAAGCCTTCAATTGGGCCTTTACTCTTGATGGAATTGGGTTGATGGAGGCCTTGGTTGATTGCTCTTGGAGTTTGGAGAAGAACCGAAGTGAACCGGGTTTGGAATCATGAAAGCTTGAGTAAAAGTTTGAGTAAAAGTTTGAGGCAAACTTTTACTCAAACTTTTCACATCAGCCACCCCATTTTGCTGCTACCAACGTTTGAGATAAAGTTTGGGGTCAAACTTTTGCTCAAACGTTGGCCTCCCCTTGCACACTCATGGCGCCAACGTTTGCCAAAAAGTTTGAGGCAAACGTTGGCGCAAACTTTTGCTCTCCAGGGTGTGTTGTTCATGGCGCCAACGTTTGCCAAAAAGTTTGAGGCAAACGTTGGCGCAAACTTTTGCTCTCCAGGGTGTTGATTTGTGATGCCAACGTTTGCCAAAAAGTTTGAGGCAAACGTTGGCTCAAGCTTTTCTCCCAAAAGTTTGAGCTAAAGTTTGAGGCAAACTTTTGCTCAAGCTTTTTGCCCAAAAGTTTGCGCAAAAGTTTGAGGCAAACTTTTGGTCAAGCTTTTTGCTCCCTGGTTCGTTTTCACTTATTCCAAAAGTTTGAGCTAAAATTTGAGGCAAACTTTTGCTCAAACTTTTTGTCCTCTCTTCCTCCTAGCCATTCCTTCTTGCTTCAACCTTTCTCCAAGCTTTCTTCACCTATCATTAATCAACCAAACACATCAAAGCTATGCTCAAAATCATGAGATATTCATTCTTTCATAGTATGTGACAATTATAGCATAAAACCTCATGAAATTGCATTAATTCATCTATGGTTGATTAAATCAAAGGAAGCATGAAAATCTACCCAATTGGCTTGCTTATGGCTCAAGAAAGTGCATAATTCAAATGAAAATATAAGAAAAAGGCTAGTGAAAGTAGGCTAAGATGACTTGTCATCAGAACCCAGCCTAAGACTGTTGTTAGGAGGAGGTGACAAGATGAGCAAAAAAGACTTGTTAGATGAAACCAAGGCAATGGATCACTTGTCAGAAGCAGCATTGAAGCAAAGGCTGGAACTGCGTTATAATCGCAAGGTACAAAATAGAATATTCGAGAAAGAAGACCTTGTCCTATGACACAATGACATCAGACCACCAACTCCGGAGGAAGGGAAGCTATCCCCCAACTAGGAAGGACTTTATAGGGTGAAAGAGGTGCAGGGCAAAGGCGCGTAAAAGCTAGAGTGACTAGACGGGAAGGAGGTACTGAGGACTTAGAATGCGATAAATCTTAGGAGATTCTACTCTTGAGGAGCAGGGCCTCATATGCCCTGACGGTCTCCTGAGCACAAATTCAGTGGTACCTTGTCCCTTTTTATTGCTCTTGTTTGCTTGCGATTTTGATTTGCTCGCGATTTGTTTTAGTTTCATTAATGCGCACTTTCTTGTATTATCGAAATATAGAATGAAGTGGTACTCTTTTCCCTTCCCGTCAACCCGGAATGGCGGCAAGGGGTTTTAACGAGGCCATTTATTAATTTTCTTTTGAGTATAATTTATCCCTTTCGAGTATAATTTATTTTTGAAGTGTAGTTTATAAAATACTCATTTCTTTCACCGTCAACCCAGAACGATGGCTAGAGGCTTCGATGAATCCCAATTTTTAAAAAAAATATTTTTTCTTTCGAAAAATAATTCTCAAGTTAAAACTATGGCTTTCCAGGACTGATCAACTCGGAAAACCCTCGTGGGAATGAGTGGATATCCATCAAAATATGACTAAACGAATAGATTAGCGATGAAACGGCCAAAACGGCTTAAACATACAAACCAAGTCCACAAGTTCAAAAGTTTAAAGTTTACAAAACACTGCGAAAGAGGGCAACTAATCGGCTTGCCAATACAAAAAGCACTTAGAGTTCAAATTACATGAGCGGAAGTAACTATTTCCTCGGCATATGTACAACCTTGCCATCCTGGACCATTTTGAAGGCACCAATAGTGGAAGTGTCAAAGTTGGGAGCAAGCAGTGAAACTTGGGCTTTGATCGCCTCATCGGTAGCAGCAATGACATCCCGTGTGTCCTTTATGATCTCCTTGTTCTATTTCTTCATATTGGTGGCTTCCAGCCGAGTAGAGTCTACCGATTTTACAGCCTCAACTAACTCCTTCTCAAGCTCCATTACCCTGCTCTCTGTCGAGACAACCCAACCTTAAGCATCGTTGAGTTGCTTCAAAAGAGAGTTATCCCAATCAATAAGGCATTGGATCTCTTTGCCAGCCTCCTTCAATTTTTCTCGGCTTCACTCAGCTTGGTTCCCGTGGCTTCTCCTTCAGACATTAACTTAGACACTTCACGTTGGGCCACCCTGTACTTACCCTCCAGAACCTGACATTGGGCCAGGGACGGCTCTACTTTCCTCGTAAAAGCGACAGCTCAGAGGAGGCTCCGATACGTCCACTTAGCTTGGGCTGCCAGGTCTTCTTCCCAGAAGAAGTTTTCAGTACCCGGCAGCAGCTGGGAATTAATGAAGCCGTCGGCGTCAAAGTGCTTCTCCATTACAAAAACAGCTTTTTCGATACTGGAATTAGACTTTGTCTTCTTTGAATTGGGGATCATGAGTACTTTGTCCTCTTCAACCCGAGCACCGAAGAGTGCTCAATCACAGCAACCACACCCTGATTAACCTTGCCAGCAGCGCTATGCCCAGGTTGGGGCCCAGGTTGAGGCTGAGATTAAACTTACAGTTCATCGGGTTTGGGGATCTTGCATTAAGGATCGGGGGAGTTGGAGGTGTTGTCATCCCCATTGGGAAAGAAATGAGTCATTAAATGACTAAGAAAAGTGTTCCCAGCAGCCATCCCAACTACAAAGAAAAAGAATTAAACGAATTTACTAAGCCATAAAGAGAAGTAGAAGTCAACAAGTCGGCCATTACACTTACCTCCACAGTCCCCGCCAGACTCGCGATCACCCATCAAAAGTTGAGGGTTAATGTGGTTAGACCAGAACACGGCCAACAAGACATCAACGATCTGCTGGTTTTGCCAACCTAAACCATCATATGTCACCTTGATAAGTATTTGGAGCCGGCATAAAGCTCCAATAGGTCAAGATACGCCTCTCCTCTTCAAGGATAAGCCAAAAAGGGTGACGACCTCGGGCTGGCCTCACCTTGAAAAAAGTTACTTTAAAACCATGAAAGGAATCTTCGAAGAGGCCGAAGATCCTCCAGTTTTGCACAGCCCAAAAAGAGATCTATCCTTTTCTGTGCTTACCCTTCCGAGAAGGATTCGTGAATAGGAAGAAGAAGAAGAAGAAGAGAAAAACCTCGACGGTAACCAGGAGTTCTAAGTATTCGAAGACCATCTCAAAACATCAAATGATAGCCCAACTATTTGGGTGAAGTTGCGAGGGGGCAACATCACACATGTTTAGGAGTGCTTTGACAAAAGGAGAAAAGGGGAGCTGAATACTCAAGACGGAAAAACATGGGCTTATACACCCAATCCAGTCGGGGACCCGGAGCGCTTCGAGGTTGATATGACAGATGCATTCTCGGGGGGCCCAAAGAGAGAAGCTTGTAGTTGGCCTCCTCAGGACCGCCTCCGTATACTGCTCACGTCACGAAGCTCTTGTAAGTCCTTCGCAGGCACCCTAGAGGAGGTGCTCGTCACGTCGGTTGTACACCACACTTAACGAGTCACGGAAAGTCGCATCGCCATACTTACAGTGGGGGCACCGTTTAGGTTAAATCATGATATCGGAGGCAGGTCCTATGCCATAGCTAAGTTATTCTACACTAAATCCTTCCAGCCTAAACTATGAAAAAGACACCTATGGCACCCCCTAAAAGCTATCTAACAAAAACCAGCTTTGACCCAAAAGGCAAAAACAACAAGACAACCAACATGATAATGGCAAAAAGTAAAGCGAAATCATGCAAACAAATGGTCATTTACCAGCAAAGATGAATGCAGAAGGTTGCAGAAAGCAGGCAGTGGCGATGGCAACTGCAAAGTAAAATCTACAAAAAGGACAGAAAAGTTAATCTCCAAAGAGCACAATGAAGTAAACGATGGTGGCAGATATGAAAAATGAAGGAGGATAAGCAGTTACAAGAATGAAGAAAATGAAAATGATGATATGAAGTGGGGATGGTAACTGCTACTAATGTCCACCTTGGCATATGGCACGCCCACCTTGCTAGAGTGTTGCACGCCACTTCTTGGCTTGGAGTTGGGATGTCATGGACGGCATGTGGCATACCCTTCTTGCTGGTGTATTGCACGCCCCCTTGCTCCTTGCTTCTTGTGACTTTTGGGGCCTCTGAGGAGTTGGGAGAGCATGCCACGCCCTTCACTGGCGTGTGGCACGCCACTTCTTTGATTTAGGTATGAGGGCGTGTTGCACGCTCACCTCTGACGTGTCGCACACCAAGTCTTCTTCCTCCTAGGCCTCATGATTTCCTTTGCTTCTGCTTTGTTTCTCCTTTTCTAACATTTTCTTTTCTGTATTGTCCAAAAGCTTCTTTGTTTGGCTCTCTCCATCCCTTTATTCTTTCTTATTTTCAACAATTTCCTACACATGCTAAAGCTCCAAACAACTTCAAGAAATATTGATTAAAATACTAAAATCTCAATTAAGAATAAGAAAATCACTAACTTTATTCAAAGAAATAATAAAAAAAACAACTAAAGATGCTCATGCATCACGAATGCACCAATCGCGAGCCTCGCGACTTGGCACATTGGGGACATTGTTCTGTCCCAGCCCAAGAGATGGGGATCCACCAAACGGACCCGCTCCTCGTCCGTACGACATGACGTCTTGCATATGTCCCGATCTTCTAAAGAGATCCTAACAACTGGTGAAAGCTTCCGAAGGGCTGGGTCCTGGCAAAAGAGGGCCCACCTGGATAATCTATGATAAAGGAGAAAGAGCTACCCCTTCTCTCCTGGTACGTCATGATAATCCTAATTAGCCGCCTTATCGTACGGACACTGACTTTAGCATCAAAGTTTCTTGCAGGTGGCTCCACCCGCCGACCAACCGACGACCGTGCTGGCTCCCCTCCACGCCTCGGAACTCACTTCAGGTCCCGATCTTCAACCCTATGATTCTTTACCATCCGACCCAATGAACTCATGAACACATATATAATATAATTTTGAGGCACTGTTAGTATAAAGTAGTTTTACAAGTGTATCCAATTACGTAACGCCACATCACTAAAATTAATTATCTTTCACATTAACTGCGTGAATGATCATCCAAAAGAACAGATGTGATTGTATGACTGTATAAAATGCTTTACACCCGCCGACCAACCGACGACCGTGCTGGCTCCCCTCCACGCCTCGGAACTCACTTCAGGTCCCGATCTTCAACCCCTATGACTCTTTACCATCCGACCCAATGAACTCACAAACACATATATAATATAATTTTGAGGCACTGTTAGTATAAAGTAGATTTACAAGTGTATCCAATTACGTAATGCCACATCACTAAAATTAATTATCTTTCACATTAATTACGTGAATGGTCATCCAAAAGAACAGATGTAATTGTATGACTGTATAAAATGCTTTACACTATCAGTATATCAAAATTTAACTCATATATATATATATATATATATATATATATATATATATATATATATATATATATATATATATATATATATATATCAATTAGACCTTATTAGTTAGGCATGTACAGATGTAGATGTAGATAAGACTCTCAAGGCTTAAGAAAAAATTTATGGTACATACACGAGAGTTAATAATGGGAAAAGGTATTAGGGAAAAAAAAAGAAGATGAACATCAGAATGACAGAATCAAATCATGGCATGTATAGTAGTGAGAGTCCGTTGTTAATATTGCTTCAAAATTAAATAATTAATAAATTATCTAGGGTTTTTTTCTAACTTAGTAAAAAGATGGTCAATGCTACGATGAACTAAGTTATGTATTCAGATAATTTTTTTTTTTATTTTTTTTACAAAAGATGTCTATTAAATTTATATGGTAGAATATTCTAGTGCATTGCCCATAAATACTTTCCATGTTCAGCATATCCTATGCAAATGGGGTCTCTTAAATTTTGTTTGTTCTTTTATTAAGAAGGGATATTAATTGTCTCCTATTCATGTTTGCCACCAATTTCTTGTGACAATGAATTTCGAGTAACTAAACATGACATCAACTTTCCGCTATAAAAGTCAACAACTACAACTTGTATAAATCTTTCTTGACAATATGGGTTTTTTTTTTATTTAAATAAATAAAAATTAATATTTTCATCTGTACGCAAAGTTAGGAGTAATTACCCATATCGCAACACGTATCATTTAAAAAAAAAAAGGAACACCATTTTGCAAACTATTGTGAAACGGTATGTGTTTCGCATATCAAAATTATGGGAATGATTAACATTATCAATTTACTACTAAATATAATTATTAAAAATTATTCTTCATATACAAACGTTTTCTCCATACAAATAATATAAGTTCATATATTCTATTAGAAAAATATAGGGTACTAATATATTATTTGCTAACTTATGTCAACAATAATTATTATTTTTTAAACACATCTATAAAGAGACATATCCAAAAAATATATTTATAAAAACACTTCCATTAGACACAGCCATAAAAAAGATATTTTATTAAATACATCCACAAAGACACTTTCATTAAATACAGTCATAAACAAGAGTTGGCAGAAGTTGGTAACAATACTGTTGGTAACGTAGCGGGATTGTATTCTATTTCACGTTAGACGCGCCTCTTCTAGCACGTCGATTTCACGCGCTTCCTAATTTAATAGATTTTTCGATCAACGTGCGCACGTTCTTCTTCTTCTTCTTCTCTTTCGTTATCGTCGTCACCAACACCACCACCACCACCTCCTCCTCCTCCTCCTCCTCCTCCTCCTCCTCCTCCTCTTCCTCTTTTCATTGGAATTTCTTCACCTCCTCCTTTTTTCTCCTTCTCCTCCTTATCTCGTTGTTGAGTATAATGAATAATTCAAGTTCAGATTATCAATTGAACCAAAACGAAATTGATTATTGTTCAAATTATTGTTTTGAATGTAATGTAAAAGTTCTGCATTGAATAAAATATTTTTCTGTATTTATAGTAAATTTGGGTATAACATAAAGATATTTGAGTATATTCTTCAAGAATTTTCGGTATATGTGTGCTGATAAATTCTGCATAATTTAAATCTCTTCTTCTCCCTCCTTCTTATCTTCTACTGCTTCTTGTTCTTCTTTTTAATCATCATCATCATCATCTTTTTTTTCTTATTAATCTTTTTTTTTTCTTGTTTTATCTTATCAAGTTTCTTCTTGTTTTACTCTTTTAACAAGAATAAAAACCAAAAAAATCAAACAAAGAAGAAGAAGAAACACATAATAGTACAAAATTACTTGGAAGATGATGAACTTACATTCGTTCAACTAAAAGAAAGAAAGAAATAAGGAAAAAAGAAGAAGAAAAAAATGCAGTATTAGAGAAAATACTTTTCTGTATTTGCAGCAAATTTAGGTGTAACACAAAGGTATTTGGGTGTATTCTTTAAGAATTTTTGGTGTATGTGTGTTGATAAGTTATATATAATTCAAAACTCTTTTTCTCCCTCCTCCTCATCTTCTGCTGTTGCTTCTTCTTTTTTTCATCATCATCACCATTTTCTTCTTCTTTTTTTCTTATTCATCTTTTCCTTTTTGTTTTACCTTTTCAAGTTTCTTCTTATTTTACTCTCTCACTGATGAGCGGATAATTTATACGCTTTTTGGCATTATTTTTAGTATGTTTTTAGTAGGATCTAGTTACTTTTAGGGATGTTTTTATTAGTTTTTATGTTAAATTCACATTTCTGGACTTTACTATGAGTTTGTGTGTTTTTCTGTGATTTCAGGTATTTTCTGGCTGAAATTGAGGGACTTGAGCAAATATCAGATTCAGAGGTTGAAGAAGGACTGCTGATGCTGTTGGATTCTAACCTCCCTTCACTCAAAGTGGATTTTCTGGAGCTACAGAACTCCAAATGGCGCGCTCTCAACGGCGTTGGAAAGTAGACATCCAGGGCTTTCCAGCAATATATAATAGTCTATACTTTGCCCAAGTTTAAATGACACAAAAGGGTGTTGAACGCCAGTTCTACGCTGCAGTCTGGAGTTAAACGCCAGAAACACGTCACAAACCAGAGTTGAACGCCAAAAACACGTTACAACTTGGCGTTCAACTCCAAAAGAAGCCTCTGCACGTGTAAACTTCAAGCTCAGCCCAAGCACACACCAAGTGGGCCTCAGAAGTGGATTTATGCATCAATTACCTACTTCTGGAAACCCTAGTAACTAGTTTAGTATAAATAGGACTTTTTACTATTGTATTTACATCTTTGGATTATCTTTTGATCTTCGGATCATTTTTAGACTTGGTTACTCTGGTTTCCCTCTGGGGCCGAGACCAATGAACTCCATTATCACTTATGTATTTTCAACGGTTGAGTTTCTGCACTCCATAGATTAAGATGTGGAGCTCTGCTGTCCCTCATGATTTAATGCAAAGTACTACTATTTTATATTCAATTCAACTTATTCCGCTTCTAAGATATTCATTCGCACTTCACTATGAATGTGATGATCGTCACAGTCATCATCATTCCCCCATGAACGCGTGCCTGACAACCACTTCTGTTCTACCTTAGATTGAATGGATATCTCTTGGATATCTAATACAGGGGACCGAGTCCGAGTTATTAGTATCTTCGTGGTATAAGTTAGAACCCATGGATGGCCATTCCTGAGATCCGGAAAGTCTAAACCTTGTCTGTGGTATTCCGAGTAGGATCTGGGAAGGGATGGTTGTGACGAACTTCAAACTCGCGAGTGCTGGGCGTAGTGACAAACGCAAAAGGAGGGTGAATCCTATTCCAGTATGATCGAGAACCTCCAGATGATTAGCCGTGCCGTGACAAAGCATTTGGACCTTTTTCACAGAGAGGATGGGATGTAGCCATTGACAACGGTGATGCCCTATATAAAGCTTGCCATGGAAAGGAGTAGGAAGGATTGGATGAAGACAGCAGGAAAGCAGAGATTCAGAGGAACGAAAGCATCTCTATACGCTTATCTGAAATTCTCACCAATGAATTACATAAGTATTTCTATCTTTATTTTCTGTTTATTTATTATTATTATTCGAAAACTCCATAACCATTTGATATCTGCCTGATTGAGATTTACAAGATGACCATAGCTTGCTTCATACCAACAATCTCCGTGGGATCGACCCTTACTCACGTAAGGTTTTATTACTTGGACGACCCAATGCACTTGCTGGTTAGTTGTATCGAAGTTGTGACAAATTATGAATTAAGATTAGAGCACCATATTTTTGGAGACATTATCAGGGATCACAATTTCGTGCACCAAGTTTTTGGCGCCGTTGCCGGGAATTGTTCGAGTTTGGACAACTGAAGGTTCATCCTGTTGCTCAGATTGGGTACTTTTCTTCTTATTTTGTTTTCAAAAAGTTTTCAAAAATTTTTCAAAAAAATTATTTTCTTCCTTTTCGTTTTTTCCAATTAATATTCGAAAAAAAATATAAAAAAATTAAATCTTTTCAAAAATATATTTTTCTTCAGAATTTTTAAGAATGAATTCTAGAGTTTCATGATGATTTGTTGAATCCTGGCTGGCTGTAAAGCCATGTCTAAATTCTTTTAGACTGAGACTTCAACTAATCACTTCAATGCATGTAATAGCATACTAAAGCTTAGCTGGCTAGTGAGCCATGTCTAACCCTCAGATTGGAGCTTTAGACTAAAGAGCACAAGATTCTTGGAACTCATATTAAAAATTTTGAAATCTTTATTTTTCTTTTTCAAACAATTTTCAAAAAAAAATAAAATAAAAATATACAAAAATCCAAAAAAAATTAATAAAATCATAAAAATAAAAAAATATTTTTTGTTTCTTGTTTGAGTCTTGAGTCAATATTAGGTTCGGTGTCAATTGCATTTTTTCTAAAAATTTATGCATTTTTCGAAAATTCATACATTCATAGTGTTCTTCATGATCTTCAAGTTGTTCTTGGTAAGTCTTCTTGTTTGATCTTGATGTTTTCTTATTTTGTGTCTTTTGTTGTTTTTCATGTGCATATTTGCATTCATAGTGTCTAAGCATTAAAGATTTCTAAGTTTGGTGTCTTGCATGTTTTCTTTGCATTAAAAATTTTCAAAAATATGTTCTTGATGTTCATCATGATCTTCAAAGTGTTCTTGGTGTTCATCTTGACATTCATAGTGTTCTTGCATGCATCATGTGTTTTGATTCATAACTTTCATGTTGTGAGTCATTTTTTTATGTTTTTCTCTCTCATCATTAAAAATTCAAAAAAAAAAAATTATCTTTCCCTTTTTCACTCATAAATTTTCGAAAATTTGAGTTGACTTTTTCAAAACTTTTTAAAATTTAGTTGTTTCTTATGAGTCAAATCAAATTTTTAATTTAAAAATCTTATCTTTTTCAAAATCTTTTTTCAAAAATCATATCTTTTTCATTTTTCTTATTTTCGAAAATTTTAAAAATATTTTTCAAAAATCTTTTTTAATTTTACATCATATTTTCGAAAATATCATCAACAATTAATGTTTTGATTCAAAAATTTCAAGTTTGTTACTTACTTGTTAAGAAAGATTCAAACTTTAAGTTCTAGAATCATATCTTGTGATTTCTTGTGAATCAAGTCATTAATTGTGATTTTAAAAAAATCAAATTTTTTCAAAACTAATTTCAATCATATCTTTTCAAAAATATCTTTTTATCTTATCTTTTTCAAAATTATATCTTTTTAATCATACCTTTTCATATCATATCTTTTTCAAATATCTTTTCTAACTTCTTATCATCTTATCTTTTAAAAATTGATTTTCAAAATTTGTTTCAACTAACTAATTAACTTTTTATTTGTTTCTTATCTCTTTCAAAACTACCTAACTAACTATCCCTCTCTAATTCTCGAAAATACCTCCCTCTTTTTCAAAAAATTCTTCTTAATTAATTAATTGTTTCAATTTTTAATTTTAATTTTAATTTTATCTTAATTTTCGAAAATCATTAACTCTTTTTCAAAATTTATTTTTCGAAATTCCCTCTCTCCCATCTCCTTCTATTTATTTATTCATTTACTAACACTTCTCTTCATCTCAAATCACTGCTCCTATCCTCACCCTTGTGTTTGGATTATCCATTCTTCTTTACTCTTATTCCCTTTCTTCTTCTACTCACACAAAGGAACCTCTCTCTACTGAGGCAAAGAGGATCCCTATTATTATTTTCTGTTCCCTTCTTTTTAATATGAGCAGGAGCAAGGACAAGAACATTCTTATTGAAGCAGACCCTGAACCTGAAAGGACTCTGAAGAGGAAACTAAGAGAAGCAAAATTACAACAATCCAGAGACAACCTTACTGAAATTTTCGAAAAGGAAGAGGAGATGGCAGCCGAAAATAATAATAATGCAAGGAGGATGCTTGGTGACTTTACTGCACCTAATTCCAATTTACATGGAAGAAGCATCTCAATTCCTACCATTGGAGCAAACAACTTTGAGCTGAAACCTCAATTAGTTTCTTTGATGCAGCAGAACTGCAAATTTCATGGACTTCCATCTGAAGACCCTTTTCAGTTCTTAACTGAATTCTTGCAGATCTGTGATACTGTTAAGACTAATGGAGTAAATCCTGAAATCTACAGGCTCATGCTTTTCCCTTTTGTTGTGAGAGACAGAGCTAGAATATGGTTGGACTCTCAACCTAAGGATAGCCTGAACTCTTGGGATAAGCTAGTCAAGGCTTTCTTAGCCAAGTTCTTCCTCCTCAAAAGCTGAGTAAGCTTAGAGTGGATGTTGAAACCTTCAGACAGAAAGAAGGTGAATCCCTCTATGAAGCTTGGGAGAGATACAAGGAACTGACCAAAAACTGTCCTTCTGACATGCTTTCAGAATGGACCATCCTGGATATATTCTATGATGGTCTGTCTGAATTAGATAAGATGTCATTAGATACTTCTACAGGTGGATCCATCCACCTAAAGAAAACGCCTGCAGAAGCTCAAGAACTTATTGACATGGTTGCTAACAACCAATTTATGTACACTTCTGAGAGGAATCCTGTAAGTAATGGGACGCCTCAAAGGAAGGGAGTTCTTGAAATCGATACTCTGAATGCCATATTGGCTCAGAATAAAATATTGACTCAGCAAGTCAATATGATTTCTCAGAGTCTGAATGGAATGCAAGTTGCATCCAACAGTACTCACGAGGCATCTTCTGAAGAAGAAGCTTATGATTCTGAGAACCCTGCAATAGCAGAGGTGAATTACATGGGTGAAACCTATGGAAACACCTATAATCCCTCATGGAGAAATCACCCAAATCTCTCATGGAAGGATCAACAAAAGCCTCAACAAGGCTTTCATAATGGTGGAAGAAACAGGTTTAGCAATAGCAAGCCTTTTCCATCATCCACTCAGCAACAGACAGAGAACTCTGAACAAAATACCTCTAATTTAGCAAACTTAGTCTCTGATCTATCTAAGGCCACTCTGAGTTTCATGAATGAAACAAGGTCCTCCATTAGAAATTTGGAGGCACAAGTAGGCCAATTGAGTAAGAAAATCACTGAAACCCCTCCTAGTGCTCTCCCAAGCAATACAGAAGAAAATCCAAAAGGAGAGTGCAAGGCCATTGATATAACCATCATGGCTGAATCCAAGGAGGAAGGGGAGGACGTGAATCCCAAGGAGAAAGACCTCCTGGGACATCCAATGATCAATAAGGAGTTTTCCTCTGAGGAACCAAAGGAATCTGAGACTCATCTAGAGACCATAGAGATTCCATTGAACCTCTTTATGCCGTTCACGAGCTCTGATGAGTATTCCTCTTCTGAAGAGAATGAGGATGTTACTAACGAGCAAGTTGCCAAGTTCCTTGGTGCAATCATGAAGCTGAATGCCAATTTATTTGGTAATGAAACTTGGGGAGATGAACCTCCCCTGTTCACCAATGAACTAAATGCATTGGCTCAACTGAGATTGCCTCACAAGAAACAGGATCCTGGAAAGTTCCTAATACCTTGTACCATAGGCACCATGACCTTTGAGAAGGCTCTATGTGACCTTGGGTCAGGAATAAACCTCATGCCACTCTCTGTAATGGAGAAACTGGGAATCTTTGAGGTGCAAGCTGCCAGAATCTCATTAGAGATGGCAGACAACTCAAGAAAAGAGGCTTATGGACAAGTAGAGGACGTGTTAGTAAAGGTTGAAGGCCTTTACATCCCTGCTGATTTCATAATCCTGGATACTGGGAAGGATGAGGATGAATCCATCATTCTTGGAAGACCCTTCCTAGCCACAGCAAGAGCTGTGATTGATGTAGATAGAGGTGAACTAGTCCTTCAATTGAATGAGGACTCCCTTGTGTTTAAAACTCAAGGTCATCCTTCTGTAAACATGGAAAAGAGGCACAGTAAGCTTCTCTCAGTACAGAGTCAACTAAAGCCCCACAGTCAAACTCTAAGTTTGGTGTTGGGAGGCCTCAGCCAAACTCTAAGTTTGGTGTTGAACTCCCATATCCAAACTCTAAGTTTGGTGTTGGGAGTCTATAAAATTGACCTGATCACCTGTGTGGGTCCATGAGAGCCCACTGTCAAGCTATTGACATTAAAGAAGCGCTTGTTGGGAGGCAACCTAATTTTTATTTATCTAATTTTATTTTTTATTTTATTGTTCTTTCATATTTTATTAGGTTCATGATCATGTGGAGTCACAAAATAAATAGAAAAATCAAAAACAGAATCAAAAACAGCAGAAGAAAAATCACTCCCTGGAGGAATGGCTTACTGGCTGGCGTTCAACGCCAGAACAGAGCATGGATCTGGCGTTGAACGCCCAAAACAAGTAGCATCCTGGCGTTCAGACGCCAGGAATGCACACTGAGGAAAGCTGGCGCTGAACGCCAGAAACAAGCATAAAACTGGCGTTCAACGCCAGAAACATGCTACATCTGGGCACTGAACGCCCAGAACAAGCATCAATTCGGCGTTTAAATGCCAGAATTGCATGTAAAGGCATTTTACATGCCTCAATGGTGCAGGGATGCAAATCCTTGAGACCTCAGGATCTGTGGACCCCACAGGATCATCTCAGCACCTGTGGACCCTACAGGATCCCCACCTACCTCCACTCATATTCTTTCCTCTTCTCAATGTTCATCCTCTCTTTGCAATAAACAACCTTCCCCAAAACCCTTCACCACTCACATCCATCCACTCTTCTCCATACACCCCACCTACCTTCAAAATTCAAAATCACTTTCCCACCCAAGCCCACCCATATAGCCGAATACACACATCCCTCCATCTCCTCCATATCTTCTTCTTCTTCTACTATTCTTTCTTCTTTTGCTCGAGGGTGAGCTACATTCTAAGTTTGGTGTGGTAAAAGCATAGCTTTTTTTGTTTTTCCATAACCATTGATGGCACCTAAGGCCAGAGAAACCTCTAGAAAGAGGAAAGGGAAGACAAAATCTCCCACCTCCGAGTCATAGGAGATGGAGAGATTCATCTCAAGGGCCTATAGCTCAGTGGTAGAACATTTGACTGCAAATCAAGAGATCCTTGAGATACCTCAGGGGATACATTTTCCCCCACACAATTATTGGGAGCAACTAAGGGTGGAACATCAAGAGCATTCCATCATCCTCCATGAAATTAGAGAAGATCAAAGAGCAATGAGGGAGGAGCAACAAAGACAAGGAAGAGACATAGAAGAGCTCAAGGACATCATTGGTTCCTCAAGAAGGAAACGCCACCATCACTAAGGTGGACTCATTCCTTGTTCTTAAATTTTCTGTTTTTTGTTTCCTTATGTTAAATGTTTATCTATGTTTGTGTCTTTATTACATGATCATTAGTGTCTAAGTGTCTATGCCTTAAAGTAGTGAATATGAATCCATCACCTCTCTTAAATGAAAAATGTTTTAAAAACAAAAGAACAAGAAGTACATGAGTTTCGAATTTATCCTTGAACTTAGTTTAATTATATTGATGTGGTGACAATACTTTTTGTTTTCTGAATGAATGCTTGAACAGTGCATATGTCTTTTGAAGTTGTTGTTTAAGAATGTTAAATATGTTGGCTCTTGAAAGAATGATGAACAGGAAAAATGTTATTTGATAATCTGAAAAATCATAAAAATGATTCTTGAAGCAAGAAAAAGCAGTGAATACAAAAGCTTGTAGAAAAAAAATGGCGAAAAAAAAATAGAAAAAGAAAAAGCAAGCAGAAAAAGCCAAAAGCTCTTAAAACCAAAAGGCAAGAGCAAAAAGCCAATAACCCTTAAAACCAAAAGGCAAGGGTAAATAAAAAGGATCCCAAGGCTTTGAGCATCAGTGGATAGGAGGGCCTAAAGGATTAAAATCCTGGCCTAAGCGGCTAAACCAAGCTGTCCCTAACCATGTGCTTGTGGCGTGAAGGTGTCAAGTGAAAACTTGAGATTGAGCGGTTAAAGTCAAGGTCCAAAGCAAAAACAGAGTGTGCTTAAGAACCCTGGACACCTCTAATTGGGGACTTTAGCAAAGCTGAGTCACAAACTGAAAAGGTTCACCCAATCATGTGTCTGTGGCATTTATGTATCCGGTGGTAATACTGGAAAACAAAGTGCTTAGGGCCACGGCCAAGACTCATAAAGTAGCTGTGTTCAAGAATCAACATACTGATCTAGGAGAATCAATAACACTATCTGAACTCTGAGTTCCTATAGATGCCAATCATTCTGAACCTCAATGGATAAAGTGAGATGCCAAAACTATTCAAGAGGCAAAAAGCTACAAGTCCCGCTCATCTGATTGGAGCTATGTTTCATTGATAGTTTGGAATTTATAGTATATTCTCTTCTTTTTATCCTATTTGATTTTCAGTTGCTGGGGGACAAGCAACAATTTAAGTTTGGTGTTGTGATGAGCGGATAATTTATACGCTTTTTGGCATCGTTTTTAGTATGTTTTTAGTAGGATCTAGTTACTTTTAGGGATGTTTTTATTAGTTTTTATGTTAAATTCACATTTCTGGACTTTACTATGAGTTTATGTATTTTTCTGTGATTTCAGGTATTTTCTGGCTGAAATTGAGGGACTTGAGCAAAAATCAGATTCAGAGGTTGAAGAAGGACTGCTGATGCTGTTGGATTCTAACCTCCCTGCACTCAAAGTGGATTTTCTGGAGCTACAGAACTCCAAATGGCGCGCTTTCAACGGTGTTGGAAAGTAGACATCCAGGGATTTCCAGCAATATATAATAGTCCATACTTTGCCTAAGTTTAGACGATGCAAAAGGGCGTTGAACGCCAGTTCTACGCTGCAGTCTAGAGTTAAACACCAGAAACACGTCACAAACCAGAGTTGAACGCCAAAAACACGTTACAACTTGGCGTTCAACTCCAAAAGAAGCCTCTGCACGTGTAAACTTCAAGCTCAACCCAAGCACACACCAAGTGGGTCCCAGAAGTGGATTTATGCATCAATTACCTACTTCTGTAAACCCTAGTAACTAGTTTAGTATAAATAGGACTTTTTACTATTGTATTTACTTCTTTGGATTATCTTTTGATCTTCAGATCATTTTTAGACTTGGTTACTTCGGTTCCCCTCTGGGGCCGAGACCAATGAACTCCATTATCACTTATGTATTTTCAACGGTAGAGTTTCTGCACTCCATAGATTAAGATGTGGAGCTCTGCTGTCTCTCATGATTTAATGCAAAGTACTACTGTTTTATATTCAATTCAACTTATTCCGCTTCTAAGATATTCATTCGCACTTCACTATGAATGTGATGATCGTGACAGTCATCATCATTCCCCCATGAACGCGTGCCTGACAACCACTTCTGTTCTACCTTAGATTGAATGGATATCTCTTGGATATCTAATACAGGGGACCGAGTCCGAGTTATTAGTATCTTCGTGGTATAAGTTAGAACCCATGGATGGCCATTCCTGAGATCCGGAAAGTCTAAACCTTGTCTGTGGTATTCCAAGTAGGATCTGGGAAGGGATGGCTGTGACGAACTTCAAACTCGTGAGTGCTGGGCGTAGTGACAGACGCAAAAGGAGGGTGAATCCTATTCCAGTATGATCGAGAACCTCCAGATGATTAGCCGTGCCGTGACAGAGTATTTGGACCTTTTTCACAGAGAGGATGGGATGTAGCCATTGACAACGGTGATGCCCTATATAAAGCTTGCCATGGAAAGGAGTAGGAAGGATTGGATGAAGACAGTAGGAAAGCAGAGATTCAGAGGAACGAAAGCATCTCTATACGCTTATCTAAAATTCTCACCAATGAATTACATAAGTATTTCTATCTTTATTTTCTGTTTATTTATTATTATTATTCGAAAACTCTATAACCATTTGATATCCGCCTGATTGAGATTTACAAGATGACCATAGCTTGCTTCATACCAACAATCTCCGTGGGATTGACCCTTACTCACGTAAGGTTTTATTACTTAGACGACCCAGTACACTTGCTGGTTAGTTGTATCGAAGTTGTGACAAATTATGAATTAAGATTAGAGCACCATGTTTTTGGAGCCATTATCAGGGATCACAATTTCGTGCACCACTCACCAACACCACCTTCTCCTCTTCTTTCTCCTTCTTTTTTCATTAAAATTTCTTCTCCTTCTTCCTTTTTCTCCTTCTCCTCCATCATCAATTATCTCGTTGTTGAAGATAATGAATAATTCAAGTTCAGATTGTCAATTGAACTAGAATGAAATTGATTATTTTAAATCCAATCAAGTGGCCGAGGTGTAGTTCGATTCTAGTTAATGTTTTCGTTAGTAATTTATAATTCTGTAGGTGAATAATGTTGTTTTTGTTTGTGAAAATTGTTGTTCATCGTTGATGGTTTGAATTGAATGTAATGTAAAAGTTCTGCATTAAAGAAAATATTTTTCTGTATTTAGGTGTAACACGAAGATATTTGGGTGTATTCTTTAAGAATTTTTAGTGTATGTGTGCTGATAAGTTCGGCATAATTCAAAACTCTTCTTCTCCCTCCTCCTTATCTTCTACTACTTCTTCTTCTTCTTTTTCATCATCATCATCATCTTCTTTTTTTTTTCTTATTCATCTTTTTTTTCTTGTTTTATCTTCTTAAATTTCTTCTTATTTTACTCTTTTAACAAGAATAAAAATAAAAAAATCAAACAAAGAAGAAGAAAAAACACATAATGGCACAAAATTACTTGGAAGAGGATTAACTTACATTCGTTCAACTAAAAGAAAGAAAGAAAGAAGGAAAAAAAGAAGGAAAAAATGCAGCATTAGAAGAAATACTTTTCTGTATTTGCAGCAAATTTGGGTGTAACACGAAGATATTTGGGTGTATTCTTTAAGAATTTTTGGTGTATGTATGCTGATAAGTTCTGCATAATTCAAAACTCTTCCTTTTCCTCCTCCTCATCTTCTTCTGCTTTTTCTTCTTTTTCATCATCTTCTTATTTCATATTTTCATAATTCTTCTTGGGATGAAAAAATCAAATAAAGAAGAAAAAATGCATAATGTTGCAAAATTAATAGAAAGAGAAAGAGGAAAAAAATGCAGCAACAACAACAGTAATAAAAAACAACGATGAAGATGAAACACGCGAAGAAAAAGGAGGAGAAACGCAAAGAAGAGGAGGAGGAGAAGAAGAAGGAAGAGGAGGAGGAGGAGAAGAAGGAAGAGGAGGAGGAACGCGAAGCGCGCCATGGAAACCGTTGAGTAGCGCGCGTGTTTACACGCTCGTATTGGTGAGCGTCCTTTTTGTTGAATTTAGCCCAACTTATATGACTTATAAAGCAAAATGACTTGTATGTGTAGCACTTCTCAATTATTAATTACACATTTTGTAATTTATCCAGTCACTATTCTAAAAAACTAAATCCAATTAAATTGTAATTTATTTAGTATTTGTCAAACTTATATAATTTTTAAATTATAGAGAAAATTCTACTCCCTTCTTCTGAGAGATACTAAAATGATACTCACTTTTCCTCTATTTGTAAAATGTACATTCTCCTCCCTTATAATTTTTTAAAAACTTCCTCTTTAATCTATTTTAATTTTTTTGTGTTAACTAATGTTAACTTTATATATTTTTAAGAAAAAATAAATTATTTTTTATAAAAATACCTTTTAGAAAAAATTTTATTTTTTTGTCATTAAATTTTGCTTACCAAAATATCTTTTAATAAATTATTTTTTTATCAATTAAATTGTATTGTTACCAAAATATTTTTTTAAAAATTTAATATTAATTTTTTTTAAAATACTCTTCAATAATTTTTTAATTATTAATTAGTGATTTTACCAAAATTTTCGTTAACAATTATTTTTATATTTTATTATTAATTTTTCGATATCAATATATATTATTTTAATATTAAATAAAAAAAATCTTATCGTTGTTAATATGTATAACAATTAATATATATTGATATTAGAAAATAATCTTTCCAAGACTTTTTTTTAAAGAGTATTTGGTAAGCAAAATTTAATGACAAAAAATAAAATTTTTATTAAAGGATATTTTTATAAAAAATAATTTATTTTTCTTGAAAAATAGATAAAGTTAACATTAGTTATCACAAAAAAATTAAAATGGATTAAAGAGAGATTTTTTTAAAAGTTATAAAGGAGAAGAATATATATTTTACAAATAGAGAAGAGAAGAGTGTCATTTTAGTATCTTTCAAAAAAAATGGAGTAGAATTTTCTCTAAATTATATTCTATCAAACATAATAATTATTGATATGCAAACTACTTCCAACTTTGTGTATAGCTGAAAATATTAATATTTTCAACTTATTTAAATAAAAAAAAACCGACATTATGTCTGAAATCTTCCATTTGAAGTTGGTGCTATTGTGGATCAAGCCACAACACAATATTAAGTGGAATTGCAAATTAAGGTTAAAATGTTGAAAATAATAAAAAAAAAAAAAGAAAAAATGATAGCCGTTTAATCTATTCTTTGTTGCTTATAAGGGTAACAAAGGAAAAATGATTCCTTGAGTTATTGCTATTGTTCGAAACTGTCCGGCTCGTTTTCAGGCAGTAACCACGGTGAGTGAGCCTCATGTTTGCTGCCGGCAACTAGATGAGAACAAATGATTCATTCTTTATACAAAGTCAACCTAACCTAATGCACCACAAACCCAGGGAGAACTTTTAGATCAGTGTTAAAAAGAAAAGTGAATTTTTTCAAATTTTTTTCAATTATTTGATAAAATGTAATCTATTACTTTATATTCCTTAAGTAGAACAAAAAAACATGTAAAAAAAATATTGCATGATAAAAAATTGAGAAGATCGTGTAGCTAATAAAATGGGAATTTAATTTTTAAAATCTTTCACCAAACACAAATTGGTATAAATGAATAAGAGCGTGTGTCTCTTAATTATCTCTCTCAAATTTAATTTTTTTTTTTTTGAGGATGAGAAGAATTTACTTATTTAAAGGAAGTCATATATTTTACATGTCTTTACACTATTCGAAGAATTAGTCATTAGATTTTTGGTTTGATAAATATCTTGCTGCAAATAATTTTTTTTTAATCTTTTAATATTAAAAATTTAAATGAATTAATCGATTCTATTAATTTTTTATCTGATTGTTCACCTGACAGAGCGGACGAATGAATTTATCACTCGACCAACTTAAATTAGTTAGGTGAAACATCTTCTGAATTTAATTTTATTACGATTTTATATTTTATGTATTTAATTTATTCTTACAATTTTATTTACGTAAAATCTCATTTTTTTATGGTATTAGCTTCCTAAAGTAAATGAAGATATTACCGTAGAAAAGAAAAAATAAATAAATAAATAAACCGCGCCATACATGAATGTGCATTGTGCAATAATGTTACAGAAGAAATATCTGGTAGCATCAATGCATCACAGATATTTATGCTTTTTCTTTGGCATACATATAACCTTTCCCTGTTTGAAGTGGCCTCATCCTTTGTTTCTCATATATATATATGAATGAGTAAATATTAAATCATGATGTTAGTAATATTTGCTATAAAAACCCCGTGCAGTGCGTCCCTATTTCAAATGCAATGTTGTCAGCATTGTCAGGGCTTTTGATAGTTTTCACATGGCCTACCTGCCACCATAATAATCCCCTTTTCTTAGTTGTGGTTTAAGGAGATTGCTTAGGCATGGAGGAGCAATAAGATGTTGACAGGAACCAGTTTTAGATTCTTGGGATACAGCAGCATCAATCATTGAATGCTTCGGTACGAAACAGAGATATTTTGTTTCTTTACAATATTTATCATCCCTTTCTGAACTGAGTTCACATATTACTCATCTACTGTTAGCATGATTATAAGCCCTAGAACAAGTGATATATTATCTAATAGTAAATAAATAGTCATATAACGATGACTATATTAAAATAACACAAATCGTAAAACAAAGAAGATAATCAATATTTTCTTTTTATGGGGGCGGGGATCATTGAACATTTCAGAATGAAAACAAGTTTGGGCTGGCCACAAAACATCAGGTCCACAAATTGTAAGGCCCCAACAAAAACTCCTCATTTTGGTCATGGCCCAACAGAGAAGTCCTTGAATTCAATTGATTTAGCTAATGATCAAATCTTGTTTTCCTATGACAAAAAATAAAGAAGCTAAGCAATGGGCTTCGGCCGTTTTTTACCCATGATCAAAAAGGGGATAAATATGGTGGTTTATTACACTTGCGCCAATTTAAAGCATAATCGGTAATCCCGACCCCCAAAAAAAACAAAAGCATAATCAGTAGCATGATAAAAAAAATAAAAATAGTGCCGATGACCAAAAAAATGAAACATAATCAGTACCTGGTCAATAGGACAACCTGAGAAACTAGCAAAAATGATGCAAATCCTATGTAAAGGTGTTACATTACATGTAATTCAGCATTCTTCTTCAGTTTTCTTCGGACACCAAACCATCTTACTTTCACTATCTGATAAAATGCAAAACCTAAATCACCAGACTTCATATCCAACTCAATGGTAGAAGAAGAAAATAAATCGATTATTTGTACCAAAAATACTGAATACCAAGGGGGAAAAAATCTCTTTGAATGATTAGTAACTTTTTGTTTCTTACAAGTAACATGAGATACTTTTTAACACCGCCGTTCTCATAATTTACCATGGCCGAGGTCTATTCTTATTTAATATTGGATCATTCTCTTCAAACTTTTTTTGGGGAATATTACTTTGAAATCCAACATATAAACTAAACAAAACATCCCAATCTAAATTCTAATTTTAACTGTTGTGGAGGCAGATGGCTCAGTAGAGATCAAATGACAGTTAAAATCATGCCACTCCAGATCTTCAACAATGTAATTATATCTTTTGCGAGTACACAGACCTCTTATCTCATCATGTAAAGCTGGCTACATGCATCAGATGAAATTGGTACATAAAGTTAGTAAAAGAAAAGAACTTGCTTTGCCAATGTTAAGGGCAAATAACACCCTGTACAATACTCAGGTTCACCCGAATCAATAGTCAAATGACAAATGCCACTCATCCAGCATATAGGAAAAACATTTCAATTAAATTCTAGTGTATATACACAAGCATCTACTGGCTCTTCTGAGAATATACATTGCTTCTTGATTACACAGGATAAGTAGATGCTAAGTTGTCCACACTAACATAGCTTCGTTAGTTTTGGATAAGACCTGATAGTATAAAACACAATGATAAAGGCAACCTATGAGCTAGTAGATCCATCAATCTCACAACACAGCCAATAGTTATGTTGAAAGCAAAAATGTACAACAGTGGAATATGGAGAAATTTGGAACATGTCATACAAGTTGAACAGAAGCATACCATGGAAAAAGCTAATTTGAATCAATGAGAAGGGGTAGAGCAAAATGGCTTGAGGATTGATTTAAATCTGATAAGATATTAGAGTAAAACAGAAAAGAAAATAAAAATGAATCAGTGATAAGCCAACAATCAATGATTATTCTTGGGGAGGGAAGAGAACGAACAAGTACATACCTCCTGATTCATTTTGGAGCCAATCGTGTGTGCATATTAGAGCCTGTCGTGTATCAGGATTCAATGCAGCGCGAGCAGGGTCTAGAACTCTTCCGCTGATGCCAAATGCCAATTCTGGTGCCATTGTTGACATTGGAGTCCCCAGAATATCACGTGCCATCATCGATAGAATCGGGTACCTTGGCATGTGGACTCTCCACCAGTTCAATATGTTAAAATCAGAATTACGAGGGAAAATTGGTTCCTCCAAATACTTGTCTAAGTCAGATGCCATGCTCTGACTCTGTGATGTCTCATGAAGGAATTTGTCAAACCCTTTGAGTCTATCCCTAGCATCATAACTTGAACTAGGTAAGCTGATGCCAGGCAAGGTTGAGCCTTGATCAACCATAGTTGAACAGATAGAGTATGCATTAAAAAGTTCTTTGATCACACCAGAAACTTCTTTGATCCGATCCAAAGCAGTGCTCCCATATATTTGTGAGTAGTAGTATTCCACCAGCTTCATTTTAAAGCGCGGGTCTAATATAGCTGCTACTGCTAAAGCTGTGCTGCACTTGCCCCAGTACTTATCAAACCTGCCTTTCATCTTCGTTGCCAGAGAACTAATAAAATTATCTGAACTTCTGCACCAGTCAATTAATTGGATATGGATGTCACAAATTTCAGGGAAATATATGTTTGCAGTAGGAGACCGGTTGCCTGAAAAGACATTAGTAATTTCAACTATAAGTTTCAAATATCCAGTAACTGAAGTTGCCCATTCCCATTCTTCATCGCTAATTGCGGATGAATAGGAGGAATCTTGCTCTTGGAAGAGAGCAAAAACGGTCTTGTATTCTACTGCTGTTTCAAGCATGAGATATGTTGATTTCCACTGAGCTGGAAAATCCAGAAACAGGGCCTTCTGAGAGTTAATGCCAGCTTGTTGAGCAATTTCATTAAACTTTCCTTGTACTACTTGCGAACTTCTAATATATCTGATGCTGTCCCGAATCTTTTCAATCACTTCATGCAGTGCCTCTGTGGCATCTTGAACCATGGAACTTAGGAGATGTCCTGCTGAGCGTATGTCAAGTAGTTGACGAGTGTTTATGAAAGACCTCTTCTCAGAAATTTGCTGTTTGATTCTAAGTGTAATGTCACCATCAATGGAAAAGTCATCCAGTGTTAAGGCAAACAGCTTACAATCAATATCCCATTCATTTAGACATTTAATGATCACTTCTGGAAGCAGGTCTTCAGTATGAGAAGGATCAAGTGTGACAAAGTTCAGGATCTTCTTTTGTAACGTCCATCCCTCATCAATATAATGTGCAGCTATGCACAAATATGAACAACTTTCTACTGATGACCACATTTCAATCGAAAGATTAATCCTGCCATGTGATTTGTTTATCATGTTATACACTTTCTGTTTCTCCTTCATGTAGATTTCCATACAAGAAACCTCTATACCACTATTTGGCATAAACTCAAAGAGTGGCTGAAGGTTCTTCACAAAGACCTTGAATCCTACATGTTCCACCATGTTCAATGGGTATCCATGTAATATAATCATGTGGGCAAGATCAAGTCGACTCTTCTCCTGATCAAATTTTCGACCACCAAAGTTGATGATTTCATCTTTCTTGTGTTCCGGTTCAAACTTAATGATTGTTGGCTTTATGTATTCTTCTTTCGCCTGACCTTCATCATAACTAAGATTTGCAACACTAACAGCAGTATCTTTTTTCCTTCTCTTTGCTGCAAGCAGCTGAGAGACATCAAAGTTGGACCTTTTCAGACATCGAATCAAGTGGTTCCTCAAATGAGTTGTTCCACTGTTACTTGATCCACTGAGTTTCTTGTTACAATGCACACAAACAGCATAGCAGACATCAGCCTTCCTAACCCTTTCAAAGTGATTCCACACAACAGATGTCAGCCTTTTCGGTTTCTTTATGCCTGAATCATTTGATATTTCCATCGAATAGGCAGGTAATGCTGCTTGTTTAAACAAAATTTGTATATAAGTCACCAAAGTAGATGCTATGAAATTGAAGGAATTACCACACAGAAATCACCAAAAATGTACACTGTAAAGAAGGGGAAGAAAGAAAGCATAACTACAATTATAAAGTGCCAAAGCATCAAAGGTTGGGTTAGGAAAAGCATTGTGCAATCATACAAAGCCACTATTAGCCCTACAAAATAGGTTGACACAAAGCACATAAAGAGGTTAATTTCAATGTATCCTTATAAAATATGTATGGATACAGAGAAAGGGAGGATAAAAGGGGAGAAGAGAAAATACAATAATAGCCATGTAATCCTCCATATTCCCTCATCTTCAATGGTATAAAGTATAAATAAAGTTCATAACACAAATAAAGAGATGGAAACCATTACTTGAGCCCCCATTCTCTTCCCTCCCCTTCCTTTTAAAATGCAACAAATTTTATTTTACCTTTTTGAAAAAAGGGACCAAAGACAGGTATCTTCCATGAGTTCATTTCTAACTACACTATGCTTTGATATTCAACACTCAGCAATAGCATACACACTATATAATTTATAAGTTAAGCATGAAGGTCCCTTAATTTATAGATTGCCACAAAAAATTATAGTCAATTTGATTTCCAATTTAGAACAAATCCCTCATAATGAAACCCACACGAAAAGTTAACATTCCATCAACTATATCACAAGCTCTGTGGGTTAATCATTCCTAACATAAATTCAACCACCAAACAATTTCCCACATTAAGACCAGGCATCTGGTGGTAAATCACATCACACCATGACACTGTAGGCAAGAAACATTAAAAAATAACATTTCTTTAACACACATGAATTACAGAAGTTGTTAAAGTAAAATTTTGGGAGAAGCGAAAAAAAATAAATAAACAAGGAAAAGAAGTTTTTATTTTTCTGAATAATAGAAAGAGAGAGAAGAATAAGAAGAAGAAGAAGAAGAAGAAGAAGGGGGGGGGGGGGGGAGATGAAATGAATGTGTTACCAGGAAAATGCGGGGGTGGGAAGGAGGAGGTTGCAGTGTTCGGATTGTAGTAAGAGTCCGATCGGATAATCCGGGTAAAATTAGGGTTTGCGGATTGGGACTTGGGAGAGAGATTCAATTGCAACCCGATATCATAATCTGTGGCTTATTGCTGCTTCATCATTCGTTCATGCGTGTTACTGTGTGGTGGAAATTTGGGTTAGGTTGGGTCCGATTCAGATTTCAGAGATCAGAGGAATTAGAATCATGGATTTGGGTGAATGGACGAGGGGAGAAAGAAAACGGGTGGGTCAGGAATGTAACGGAGCTGGAGTTGTTTTTTTTTTTTTTTTTGTTATTTATGGGCGATCCACCAAAGTTTTTGTTTTAATTATTATTTTAGTCCTAAAATAGTTTAAGAAATGACATTTTTTTTTGTGACTAAGAAATGACATTATGATCCGCTAATCTTAGTTTATCTTTCTAAATTCTAAGCCAATGAGTAATAGCTCAAATGACATAGACTCCATATACTCAATTAAGAGGTCGCGGGTTCGAGTCACATATCTTTCCAAATTTGCCAATGAGTAATAGCTCAAATGGCATAGTCTCCTCATACTCAATTAAGAGGTTGCGGGTTCGAGTCTTATATCTTTGGTAAAAAAAAAAAAAAAAAAAAACAAATGACTCATGCATACATTTAATATAATTCTTTTAGAACATTTAAAAAATTATTTAAAAGAGGCATAAAAAATGTAACAAAAAATTAATATCTAGATTTTTTTTTCAACATTTTTAGAATTCCTTTCTATTCGAGTTAGAATAAAATTGTAAAAAAGATTTTATTTGCCCTAAAATCATCAAATTAAGAGAATAAAAAGATATCATTATTATTCTACACAGATTTGTAAAAAAAAAAAATATCATAATCAGATTTCTAGATTTTTATTTTTCAAATATGTCTTTCTATATTTAATGAATTTTGTCAAACTAAAATAATATTTTGAGAGTAAAAATATTATTTTATATTTTCAGGAATTATTTTTTTAAAAGTTGAATTTTTTGAGATTAATATAGAATTTTAATTTTTGGCTTTTATTATAAATAATTTATTAATAATCACCTAACAAAAAGTTTCGGACTGAAAAAGGAATAAAATACTCACAAAAATGAATTATATATATTACAAAAATCACGAAATATACTGTTGTTGTGGGTGATATAACACCAAAGAGTATTTAGGCAAAACTTTTAAAGTATTTTTAGTATAAATACGATTCTAACACCTAATTATTACATGCATTTTATAAATAAAAAAAATTGTGAAGAAAATTATATTTAAGTCTATTTTAATTTGGATAAACTCTATGAACTTTTTTTTTTGTAAGTTTATATAATCGTAAGTTATTAGGTAGCGTTTGTTTGCGAGACAGAGATCAAGATACAGAGACAGAGAGACAGAAACAAAGAGACATATACAAAAATAAGTATTAGTATTGTGTTTGGTGTGGAAGTGTACAAGATTGATTTATGTCTCAGTATCCTATTTGGTTTGAAATAAAAAGTGGAGATTAAATATTTAAAATTACTAAAATCCCCTTAATTTTAATTAACAACCCTAATCCCCAAATACAATTTCATTTTCATCAGCATGTAACCCTAACCCCTTTTTTCCTCCCCTCTACCCTTTCTGCTCTCTTCTTTCGTGAACGAATCCCAGAGCCTGACCCGTCGCCGGTAGCACCTCCAAGGGTCTGAACGACGACGGCGCCTCTCCAGTTCTCCTTGGTTCATCTTCGTGGCCCCAGTTGCCACCCTCGGTTTGTGACGCTTCTGTCGTATCCGCGCCCGTGGGTTTGCGTCGCCACTGTCTTGGAGTTGTGCGTCTGGTCTCTGCTGTTTTTTTGTCAACGGAGCTGGTATGTTCTTTCAATTTAACTTATTTGCTTGTTAATTTTGTGAAGTTCAAGAGGGATTTTTTATTCCCCCATTTTCTGATTTGTGAAACCCTCACCTTCTTATTTGTCCTCATGTTGATGAGAATGTTTAAATCCCTCGTTGGATGATTTGAGATTCGCCCTGATTTGGTTAAAATTGCTGATTTGTGCTTCTTCAAATGTTGAAGATTTCTGAAGTTGTTATATCCGAGTTCTTATTTGCCCTCATTTACAGATTTATGAATTCTATGTCATCTTTTTTAAAGATTTGGAAATGTGTGATTGCTGAGTGCTGATTCCATTATTTGCGTATCATATAATTTTTTTTAGCTTACTTGTGCTTGTTAATTGCTTATTTGTGAATCTGTGATTGTTATTTTCTTAAATTTATTTATGATGATTACTATATAGAAAAACAAAGAAGATAATTTGAGAACTGTTTATCATAATTATGTTCCTGTTGTCACTCTTTTTTGTTATCGAAATTAGTACTCACTGGTGTAGTATATTGATTTGGAAATGTATTTTTATGATTGTCTAACATACTAGGAGTGTGAAAATTTATTGAAAAAGCTAGAGGCACCAACATTTGATTTTAAATACGACAAAGAATATCTTCCTTGGAGATATATTGAATTGGAAAATTTGTTTTGCTTAGATTCATTAAATAATTTTATTTCGACCAGTTGATTCATTCTTGTGTTGTGTTACTATTTGTTGTTAACCTGGTAAATGATTTTTGCTTACTGTTAAATGTATAGCCTGGTTAACAATGGCTTCCACAAGTAGAAGATCTACAAGTGGTTCGTACTGCAGCGGCAACGTAACGGGAGAACGTTTTTGTGAGTGTGGTTTAAGAGCACCGTTACAAGTCTCAAATAGCATGGCCAACTCGGGTAGAAAGTATTACGCGTGTCCTGCAAGGCGATGTGGATGGTTTAGATGGGCAGGTCTAAGTATCCAATATTCTGACATTGGAGATGATCGCTCTTGTCAATTGAATTCTAATTTGAAGACGTGCGAACGAGTGAAAAATCTTCATACTGATGTTGTGTATCTGAAATTGTTAGCGTTCCTTCAACTTCTTGTTTCTATAGTCTGTGTTGTCTTGGTCATTTTATTGTTGTGTAAGTTGTAGTTTGACCTTTGAACTCAAATAGTTTGAGAACATATTTCAATATTTTTTGTTGTTAATTATAAAATGAGTACAGGTTCAACATCTCTTCTTCTCATTTTCACTGTAGTCCTTTTTACTTCACTGCTGCTCTCACTTATATTCTTTTCATATAACAAATAAAAAAAATATGGTGGTACTATGAAAATTCTCTTCCAAAAAGATTGCTAGCTTTCCGTGAATATTTGATTGATACAAACCAATCTAAGGACAGCATATATGAGATTATATGAATTGAGCCATGAAACATTTTATGCCTATTTTCGCTTTTGATTTTAATACTATTTTTCAATATTGATAGAGTTGAATAAGTTTGAATTCAGGGAAAAAATGGTGTTAAGCAATTGCCTTTTCAACATTTCAGGAAATTTGATCAAATCCATTTTAATTTTGTAACTGATTCTTACTTCTTTAGTCACAAAAAAGGGAGAAAAAAGAGGTACTAGTTGGTCTCTAGGCCTTCTTTGTAGAATAAGTTTGATTTTCACTACTTCATCAACATATTTAATAAAACCAGTATACACAGTATCATCTGAGAACCACAAATTATAAGAATGGAACAGTTGATGACCAAAAGCTAAGATAATTGTCATTAACATGATCGTGACCATAAATATTGTACTTAGCAAACAATTCCTGCTCAAGCGACCAAAATAAAGGCCATACCACAATACCAATAAGACTGTACGAAGAACCTACACCTATTCTGAACAGAGCAAAATAAAGGCGTTACCAAAATATCTATCCAAATGCATACCAACTATAAGTTTGTACGTTATACCATCTTAAACATAACCATCTCACAAAATCATAAAACCCTATAGTGAAAAACTTAATACCCTAAGCCAAACTTAATACCCTTAACCAACAGTCAACTTCATATAATGGAACGCACAAGGCCAATCATCTGTGAATCTGACAAGCCCCAGAAGTGTGCATACACATTAGGACTCTCAGTAAACTTCAAAATCGCCCTCACCACCTCGTCATCACTGAACCCAAGCTGTGTGAGCTTCTCGCCAACCTTCCACCTCTCGTTCACACCAACAATGGCATCAGCTATCAGTTGGGCATTCTTCCTTTGGTCAGCCGAAGATTGCTGAATATGGTCGGCATTCCTCTCCAGTATGTCAACTTGTTTTCTCTTTCTCCCGTATCGCCTTGTTCTTACTGCACTCGCACCGGCTTCAGAATGTGATGTTTGTCCTTACATTGCTGGTCCTCCGTCATTGTCTGGATGTGGAGACATCTCAGACTCATCAAATCCAACTGCAGTATCTTCTGTCTCTTTGTTAACTTGTTCCTCTACATCAAAGCCACTAACTGCTACTGCTCCTATGGCTCTATCCCTGCCAAATATACCCTCCAGCCGGTGAAATAAGGAAATGGCTTGCTAGGACTGTAGAATTTGGTTGGATGTGCCTGTGAAAATATAAACCGAATTTAAGAAAGTTTTGATGAAGTTCCTACTGAAAAACTAGTTACATTAATGAAGTTTCGAATAATTTAATAATGCCACAACTACATTCTCAAATTAAAGGGAAACATGCAAAAGGAAACGGGATGAACAAGTTTAGGATCAGCAACTTATGGATAAAAATAGGAAACAGGATGAACAAGTTTAGGATAAGTAACTTGTGGATAACTAAAGTCAAGGAAAGAGGTCAATGATGATGCTTCAGCATATTTATTATATTGCAGTTAATTTTGTATGATCCTTCCAAAGATGATAGACCCCTAGCCTAGATAGATATATATATATAGTTCAAACATAAGGCAGAACGGGTAATACTAAAATATAAGTTTATAAACTTTTCTTTTTTTTCCATTACAAAAAAATGAATTTGATTGTGAACAAGTCTCCAAGTAAATAGTAAAACAACAAATTTCAAAAGAACTCATTCAAGTCATAGACTGCAGCAAATTTTAACTACTAGATGGGTACCTAATGCAATTCTAAAATAATTCTACGTATCATAACCAAGGTCAGTTTCCACTTTTAACCCAGAATTTGATAAAAAGGTTGGGTTCAAAACAGAACAGTCTTTCTTCTTCCCACAGTGTGAAATACGGTATTTATTATCTGACCATCCACCTAAGCCTCGCAGACATAGTAACTAGGTAAGCCAAGTCTAAAGTTCTCTATACCAAAAGAATACTAGCATAATTATTGATCATAGATTGAATTATTAAAGCATTATTCAACTAGACTTGTTCAAGAGGTTCAAAGTGCCTTAGACTCAATATAAACCGTATAGTTCTATACAAACTATAATATGGTATATTAAAAAGTAGGAATCACACTGACCTTCAACCATGCATCAAGGACATCTATGTTGTCAATCTCGACACATTGTTTCTCATGGTTCCAGCCGAATCCACTGCATCCAAGCATGTCAGCGGCGTACTGATACTTTTCCTTCAACCGCTTGTGCTTATTCTTGCAGTGCTTCGCGGTCAGCGTACAACCGGGGAAGGCCTCCAGCATCTTCAGAGCCAGTTTCTCGAATGTTCCGGGTTTAAACTGCCCACAGTCATCCCTTTGACCGTCTACCACAAACTCCTTCATGAAGCCAACAAAAGCTTTAGTCTCTTCATCACTCCACATGCGCTTGTTCTCCATTTTTACCTACTAAAATTAAGATAATCAAAACTATGCATAATATAATTTTGTAGACATAAATTATCTAAATTACAATTAATTAACATAAACTAACAAAAAAATAAAACAGCGAACAATAACACAAATAGGTAGTTGCCATTACAAATGAAGATGTACTATTACAATGTTTCCCGTCTCAACAAGTCATACAAATTAAAATGCAGCCATTACAACAATACTCAATCGATTACGGTGTCCATTACACTACTCTTACAACACTACTCTATATGACTTGTACGCCACTCTTCATATATCTCAGTTGCTATATTGTCACGCCAGTGAGTCCACTCGTTCGTGTTTTCAACCACATCAATCATTCCATCCTGTGCTTCATCTTCATCGAGCATAAATTCATCCAATATGCTACCTTCCTCCTCCAGATCCATATCCATACTCTTTCAAATGAAATTTTGCAGCAAACAACAGGCAATAATTATCTGAGATTGTGTCTTTAGAGGGTAAAGGCTAGGACTTCTTAAGATGGACAATCTCTTCTTCAGTAAACCAAAGCATCGCTCAATGATATTCCTTGCGGAAGAATGAACCCTATTAAAATATTCTTCGTAATTGTGCGGTGCACGTGCTCCCTGGGCCCACTCTCTTACATGATATCGAGTGCCTCTATACGGTGCGAGAAACTCTGGACCATTTATGTAACCAGCATCAACTAAATAGTAATTACCTATAGACAAGTAATGTAAACAAGGTAAGATGTTGGCTATCGTGAACTCAAGCTAATTGTATAGGCTTAACTCCAAAGATGGCATCATTACCGTGGGGTATCTTAAGACTATTACGATGAGTTATTGCATCTTGAAGTACCCGTGAATCAGATGCCGATCCCTCCCATCCACTAAGTACATAGACAAAACCCATCTCCCGGTTACACATTCCTAAGACATTGGTGATAATTTTATCCTTTCTTGTTCGGTATCTTACCTTCTCAGACTCGGGGACTGTCACCTCTATATAAGTGCCATCTAATGCTCCCAAGCAACCCTATCATCCATAGAAAGTTATGATACTCAGATATAGAATCCTTTAGGAAAATATGAATCATACACAACATCGAATAAGCTCTACCTTAAACCTTCTCCATGTGGGGTCAAGACAATCCTCTTCAACTGGTGTAGCCTTAGCAAACAAAATGCTTTGAATCCGTATTACAGCCTTCAAAACTTTATTAAAATACTTACTAACTGTCTCGCCGGACCTACAAAATCTAACCTGCAGACTATGATTTTTTTGTGATGCGCTAAGATAATTAAGAAAGTCGCAACCTGCTCCGACAGGCTTACATGACCATCCTCTGTAAGTCCTCCTTGAACTTGGAGCAACTCACACAAATTAGCAAAGGTATTTGTGTTCAATCTCAACTCCCAGATACAATTCCTATCACCTTCACCAACAACACGCTTTAAAGCCCCACGTCTAATTCTACTATTCATTCTTCCGCCTAATGACAGTTGGCCACTAGTTCTATCCCTAAAGTAAACAAATAGCGTAAGCACAAAGAACAACATCAAATCTTCATGGTTGGGTATCATCTCTTCATAAAAAGACAAGCATCGCTTAATAATTTCCGACCACTCCGTTTCTTCCTAACATAGTCATTACATTAAAAAATACATAAATATTCAAAGAAATCTAACACTACTTGATGCAAAAATCTGCTATATCTTCTTAGAACCAAAAACAAGATCAAGAAACTGGAACCAAAAGACAGTTAACACTATCTAGGTCTAATCATATATATTGAAGTTTCTCAAACTTAAGAATCTGATGCTCTTCTTTAGAACCTTAATTAAGAAACCTAGTTGATTTAATTGGAAACTTAAAATGAATTAATTAATTAAGCATCCACAATTACCATATCATATGTGAGTTCCTGCTACAAGGTTGGCTGAATATTAAAAGAGGCAAATTAAAGTAAGGGCACCACTCATATATAAATTATTAAGATTGGAGTGTCTAATGGAAGCATTATACATACAGGGATTCAAATTTTTGTCATACGTGACCATAAATTTATGTCATAATAGAGTATATATATAAAGAGAGTATGATATAATAATTAATAAACCAAATTAATCCTGTACTTAACAAAACTGCATATATGAAGTTTGGTAATATAGAAAAACATAAAATTTATATATATATATATATACCAACCTTAAAAAAAAAATTCTCGTTACCTGTTTGTACTGAAGTTTACTTCTCAATTTTAAGTTTGTTTCAAGCAAATCAAAGTCTTCCAAAAGCTGGAGTGCCACTACTCTTTAAACTACAACTAAGCTAACAAATTCCTCATCAATACGATTTCAGAAATCATAGTGAGTGCGCTGGTTATAGCCACAACAATCATACATTTCACAAAATAATTTACATATTTTCACATCAAACAGACGTAAATTAGGCAAACAGAGCATTGACGAACATGATTTTTGCCAGTAAAGAAGTTCATAAAAACAGTCGCGTTGTAGATATAGTCTCTAAACCGACAAAAATCCCTTCGTACAAACGTTTTGGTTGTCACAAGTAACAAACCCCTTTAAAATTGATAACCGAGTATTTAAACCTCGGGTCATCTTCTCAAAGAATTGCAGGGAAGTATGTTCTTATTATTGCTTATGGAGATTGTAACTTTGGGGTTTTGAGAATAGGGAGCAAGTAATTTAAATTGCAATTAAAATAAATAAATAACTGTAAAATAAACTTTTGGCAAGGTATGAGAAATTGGAAGTCCTAGCCCAGTTATCCTTATCAACAATAATGAAAATTGGCTCTTGATTCCACTTAGTTAACCTTTACTAGAGTAAGGGAAGGTCAAGTGACTAATTAGTTTGATCTTCAAATCCTAGTTAATCCCTAAGGAAAGATTGGGATTATCGAAGTTCAGTTCAATTAGCAAAGATAACAATTATCACTTATGTTGAGTTAAGATAATTCCTGAGTTACTAATTTCTTAACCAAAGCCAAGAATGTAGAAAGCTAAATTAAAATCATAAATATCTGGAATACCTCAAATAAAATATATTCAAAGCAGTAAAATCTAACATGGAAAAGTTCATTAGCCAATTGGACAACATAAATCAAATACAAATAAAAGCATTAGAGTCAATAAAAATAGAAGCGAAAGTAAATAGAAAGGGACATTGAACCTGGGATCGAGAGTCACTCCTAAAACTAAGAGAAGTCCTAAATCCTAATCCTAAGAGAGAGAGAGAGGAGAGAACCTCTCTCTCTAAAACTACATCTAAAACATGAAAAGTGAATTATGAGAGCCTCCCTCATGAATGGATGTATTCCCCCATTTTATAGCCTCTAATATGTGTTTTCTGGGCCGAGAACTGGGTCGAAAACAGCCCAGAAATCGCTGGAGAAGAATTCAAACACGCTGATTTTCGTCACTGCGACGCGGCCGCATGGAGCACGCAATCGCGTCGCCTAGCGTCAGGGCAACTATGACATATTATATATCAAATCGAAGCCCCGGACGTTAGCTTTCCAACACAACTAGAACCACATCATTTGGACCTCTGTAGCTAAAGTTATAGCCGTTTGAGTGCGAAGAGGTCAGGCTGGACAGCTTAGCAATTTCTCCAACTTCTTGTATTCCTTCCATTTTTGCATGCTTCCTCTCCATCCTCCAAGTCATTCCTGCCCTATAATATCTGAAAACACTTAACACACATATCAAGGCATCTAATGGTAATAAGAGAGGATTAATAATAAGCAAATATAAGATCAAAGAAGCATGTTTTCATCAAAACACATAATTAGGAAGGAAATATAAAACCATGCAAATAGTATGAATAAGTGGGTAAAGAGTTAATAAAAACCACTCAATTGAGTACAAGATAAACCATAAAATAGTGGTTTATCAAGCATCCCAGATTTCAGAATCAAAAGATGCATAAGAATGAAAACCAAAATAACCAAGCATGACCAAAACCAATTCATAAGAAACACATCACAAACAAAATTAAAGAAACAAGGCATGAGAACATATACACATCTATACATCAGAACAAAGAACCAAATCAAATTGAAAAGAGAAAAATCCAAATTCTTTCTATGCATCTAGTTGAACAACGAATGAAATCTACAGAACATAACTCGCGACATAAAAAATCGAGCCAAATCAATAATGAAATTTCACCACAACTAACTTAGGTTACACAAACTGTGACGACAACAACGAAGTCTGATGAACTCGACAGCAACAGGGGAGACTCTCTCAACTGGGTTCGTCGGACGTTATCCTGTGAAGGAGCAAATGAAGACATGAGAACTTGTGGCCTAGGAAGAGGAACTTCAACTATGACTCACTTATCTTGTGGTGGTTACGATGGCGGCGACGACGGGGTTGTGCTGACACTGGCAACGCAGAGGTTGGAACCCACACTTTGAAGCATGAATGAGAAGATGGAGTGAGGGGCTGCTCACACTGAAGCCCTAATCTGATTTGAAGAAATGGTAAAGTTGGCATTAGTTAATTACAATAGGGGTATTTTAGGTACAAAAATATTATTAAAGTTTCTATTTCTGTCTTTAAAAATCTCAGTCTCCAGTGTCCCTACTTTTTGGAGGTACTGAAATACTGAAATTTTTGAGACAGAGATACAAATTTAAGTACCAGTCTCTACCTCAACAAACATAATACTGAGTTCTTGTCCCCAAGTCTCATTTCTAGTCTCTACAAACAAATGCTACCTTAGAGTTATATTTCATAACTCATGCAAAAACACCTCAATTTAGAATATATGCATAAAATAACTTTTCTTTTAATTTTTTAGATATTTGTACTATGTAATAAAATATTAGCCTAAGTTTATCTGTATTATTTAAATTTTTCATTACTAAACCATCATGATAAATTTGAATCATTTAAAATTAAAAAAAAATGTAAAACAATAAATTAATAAAGTAACCTTCTTTAAATGAATTATTTATACTTTATACTTTATGGTATTATGTTTTATCTTTTAAGGAATTTTTTTGAGTAAAGTATCATTTTTGTCCCTAACGTTTGGGGTAAGTCCCAAAGTTGTCCCTAACGTTTCAATCGTCCTATTTAAGTCCCTAACGTTTCAAAATTGGCTCAACGTTGTCCTACCGTTAGGGATCCGTTAACAGAATTGACGGTAGGACAAAATTGAGACGATTTTGAAACGTTAGGGACTTAAATAGAACGAAAATATTTGGGACAAAAATGATACATAGAAATAAATTTTAATTTTATCCTTCAATAATATCAATTTTTTACTGTACATAATATTCAATTTTTTTTAATCATATTTAAGTAAATTACACTTAATCACATTACTACACTTAATCACATTACTTTCATTCTAAATACATTTTTTTATACTTTTATATTAACTTATAACTTTAAGTATAAAATTATCAAAAAATAAATTTATTTAGAATGAAAGTAATGTGATTAAGTATAATTTACTTAGATGTTATTAAAACATAATTGAATACTATGTACAGTAAAAAATTGATATTATTAAAGGATAAAACTAAAATTTATTTTTATGTATCGTTTTTGTCCCTAACATTTTCGTCCTATTTAAGTCCCTAGCGTTTCAAAATGGTCTCAATTTTGTTCCGTCGTTAATTATGTTAACGGATCCCTAATGGCAGGACAACATTGAGTCAATTTTAAAATGTTAGGGACTTAAATAAGACGATTAAAATGTTAGGAACAATTTTGGGACTTATCCAAAATGTTGGGGACAAAAATGATACTTTACTCAATTTTTTCTAATATCTTACTATTTTTAATTTTTATCATCAAAATATTATTCTTTTCAAATTATTTATCTAGATGTTACCATTTTGCTATGATGAAACCTGTTCTGAGGGTTACATGAAACATTGATTTGGGCATGAACATAAGGTTCCGATCCCTTTGTATGGCAGCGTCCGACTTGTTGATGCCGAGGTGCCGCCTGTCTGAGTTCCTCTTGAGGAGGTGGAGGGTGGTACCTGCAAGATACTTCGATGCTTAAGTTAGTAAGGGCTTTAGGTAGGTTTTTAGTATATTAGAACGTGAGTATACCTGAGAGTGTCAGTGTATTTATAGGGAATTAGCCAATAACCACCATTGGAGTAGTTTCACTTTTGGTGGTGGATAACTGCCCCTTTATTTTAGGGTTGTTGAGATCTCTCTTCTAGAAGTGGGTGAGAGATATAGGGGTGAGTTATAACTCTTTGGGGAGTGAAGGGGTTACCATGCAGCGCTTCGATCCGATCTGTGAAGAGGTCGGTTATGGGCAGCTACATTTGGGCTTTCTCTACTTTTGCGCTTGGCTTATGCTTTGAGCCAGGTATGAACAATGCCTCTACTTGAGTCCGATCTTTTTGCTTAAGTTGAATTCAAGTACGAATGAAGTCGGACAGATGCCAAGAGGTAGAGTCACCACGTCGGGTGTCACAGGTCGAGTTCCTTTTTCAAGTCGAAAAATCGACATGATTTTAGAATGCCAACCGTTGCGTCTGTTGGCTTCCCTCTTTAACATGTGGGGAGCGGTTATATCCGTAACCGTGCACGTCATTTAATGGGGGAGGGTTTTATTGTTTTGCCCCTTGGGTCTTTTGAATACTCTTCACCTTTCTCTTTCTTCCCTTTCGTTTCTCTTCTCCCTCTGTGGTATTCGCGCTCTTTCCTCTTCCTCAAGTCCTTCCATTTCTTTCTACTTTCTTGTGTTGGAGCTTCATTTTTCTTTTTGGAGAAATCTAGAGAATGTGGGATTTTCCTTCGAGAGTTGCACTGTCGTTGCTGTGCCATTACCTTCTTCAAGTACAATCAGAGGTTAGTTTTCCAATTGTAGTGCTCATTTGAAAAACCTCTCTTTAAATATGGGATCTATGTTTCTTGAATCTTTGCCTGCTAGTGGTATCATGTACGTTATCTTCGTTATTTTAGTTTACTTTTTTGTTGTTGCGTGTTTCCATGGTTTTCTGTGTATGCCCAGATGCCCCTAAATGAGGATTTTTAACGCACTATTATTTTTGAAAATGCTTCCCGCATATATTTTTGACTGCACTGATCTGTGGAAAAAGGGGGGTTTTCTTTGTTTACAATTTGGTAGTGACAGCCTTTTTTTCCGTAATGTAGGTATACTATGCTATATGTCTCTTCTAATTCCCCCCCCCCCCAAAATGTCTTCCAAGGTTCCTGAAGATTTGTTGAAATGGGTAGATTCTTCTGTTCTTTATTCCAATCCCATAGTTGATAGCATTTTTGTGGTGGAACTCTGTAAACACCATAGAATTTGTAGTTTTAGCGAGGATGAAGTAAGATACGAAATAGTAGCCCCTGACCTTGAGGACTGAGTTTGTTTTGGGCGAGCTGTTAGGTCGGAACCTCATTTCCTTTATATGTACGACTGCTATTTTACCCGTCCTGGGGTTACCTTTCCTTTTTACGATTTTGAGATAGAAGTCTTCTCCTATTGCAAAGTGGCTCCTTCACAGCTCCATCCGAACTCTTAGGGATTTCTCAAGATTTATCAACTCGTTAGTCGTGAGCTCGGATTCCCGATTTCTTTGAAGATCTTTTTTACCTTTTCCACCTAACGAAGCCCTTTAGTGCTTCGAATAAACAAAATAAACAACAATGGGTTTCCTTTTGAGATATCCAAGGTCGGAAGGTGTTTTCTATTTTTGATGAATCATTTCATGATTTTAAGAACTTATTTTTTAAAGTTTGTGCTACTGAGGGTCACCGCCCCTTCTTTTTGAATGAAAATGATGAGCCCCGCTTTCAGTTATATTAGGTAGAGGCAGCCCCTGTTGAAAAATATAATTTGGTAGACTTGGACGAAATCGAGGAGGCAGTAGTTGAGTTCTTCCGAGAGGCTTGGAGACGGGCTCCAAACCTTGACACCAAGAAGTTCCTTCTCAGAACACCAAGTTATATCCGTATTGAGCTAGGAAGTTTTTACTACTATTTTATAGACAACTACTCGTTTTCCCGACTTGCTTGTTGATATCCCTTACTCTTTTTTGCAGAAAAAATGAAAAGTGGTTCCAAGGCTTACCAAAAAGTTCAGGAAGCCAAAAGGAATGCCCGAGCTCAAGCTGCTCAGCTGCAAGAGAGTGGCAAGTCGGATACTCCTTTCTCGACCAAGTCCAATTCGGGTACCTCTTCTCAAAGCAAGCTAGTAAGCCCTGTTCCTCCTCCTTCTCCTCCTCCTCCTCTAGTTCCTACCCCTCCTGTTCCTCCCTTCTCGGAGCCAAGTTCTAAGAAAAAGAAGACCTCAGAATCCAGCGCCCTCAATATCTATGACCTGGGTTTGATGGGGGTGAGGTTTTGTGAGAAGCACATCCTTCCTCATAGTTTTATTGCTGTGGATGATGCTTCAATCAAAAATCACCTCCAGGTCTTGATCCGAGATGGGATCCGGACAGCTGGGGTTTGTTCGACTTTGCTGAAAGAGTTGGAGAGGACTCCTCTAAATGCTACTCAGCATTCTTTTGGAGACCCTTGATGAGCAGATATTTTATACACTTTTTAGTACAATTTTCTCATTGTTTTCAATATGTTTAGTTAAGTTTTATTAAGTTTTAGTAGATTTTAGTGCAAACATCACTTTTTGGATGCTACTTTGAGTTTTTGTGGTTTTTCTATGATTTTAGGTAATTTTTGGGTGATTCTGGCAATTTCTAGAAAAGTCAGATTCAGAAACTGAGAAAGGACTGCAGATGCTGTTAGATTCTAACCTTTGTGCATTCAAATAAGCATTTCTGGAGCTACAGAAGTCCAATTGATGCTCTCTTAATGGCGTTGGAAATCTAACTTCTAGAGCTTTTTAGCAATATATAATAGTGCATACTTATCTTTGGAAATGATGGCCCAAAACGTGCGTTGAATGCCCAAAAACACCCCATTTCTGGAGTTCAACGCCCCAAAGGGAGCAAGCTGGCATTTGGACATCCAAAAGGGATCAAACTCGGCGTCCAATGCCCCAAGAGGAGCACTAGGACGTGGATTCATCAAAAGCTTAGTCCAAACACTCACCAAGTGGGTCCGAAAGTGGATTTTCGCTCCCTTTAGCTTAGTTTATCACATTTTTATAATTTTTAATTATGAGTAACATCTTTTCGGTCTAGTATCTTTTATTATAAATAAGAGACTTCCTTCCTCCTAAGGATTATGCCACCCAAGAGGGGAGAAGCACAGACACATTACTACCATTATTTTCTGTAAGCTATGAGCAACTAAACCTCCTAGGTTAACGTTAGGAGCTCTGCTGATTCTCATGGATTAATCATATTACTGTTTCTATTTCAATCTATGTTTGATTCCATTCTAAGATATATCTTCATTCTTTAAACTAATAAAACCAGGTGGAACGAGAGTACGATCCATTTTCTACATGAATTCTTGCGAGTCCCTAGCGGGATAGCATTGAATCACAAGCTTGATTATACATCTCTTAGACGGCTAATCCACGACTTCATTGGGGACATGGGAACATTTGTTCAGCTGAGGTACGGGGTCATTAGGGCCTTTGTGGTATATACTAGAATCATAAAGCTTCATTCTCTGATCCGGAAGATCCAACCTTGTTTGTGGCATTTTGAGTAGGATCACCAGGGATTGAATTGCTAGAGTTTCACCCTCGTTCAGATTGGATGACCATTAGCACTGGCGTGTGATCTGAAGCAGAGGAGATTAATGACCACTAGCCCCGGCGTTAATCAGTTACAGTTTGCCATGGAATGATTCATCCATTGTTGGAGTAGACAGTAAGAAAAGTTGATTAAAAAAGAAGAAGCATCTCCGAAGCCTCAACCGATTTCTTATCACTATTTTCACACCAATTCAGTAATTCTTTCCTTATTCTATTTTTATGCATTTTTCATAACTACTATCTTTTCTATCCGCCTGACTAAAATTTGTATGATAGCCATTGAATCCAACAATTCTCGTGGGATTCGACGCTCACTCACCTGAGGTATTACTTGGATGACCCAGTGCACTTGCCGGTTCATCTGTGCGGAATTTGCGGAGTTTAATTTCACGCACCAGCCCTTCAGGCCAAGGTAGCCTCTCTTTGGGAGGAAGAGAAGGGACTAGAGGAGGAGAAGATAAGGCTGGAAGCCGAGCTCCTCAAAACTCATGAAAAAGAAAAACAATCCTCGGCTTCCTGTGCTATGGCTGAGGGGTTACTAAAGAAACTAAGGAGAATTATGTCTGAATTTTTGGGGAGAACTTGGCTTTGAAGGAGAAGGTGGAGCGACTTAGGGAGGATTATGTTGACTTGGAGGAGTCAGTCGCTGAGAGTACAGAGTAGGTGGTGCATGAAATCGTGATTGTTCATTCCTTGGTAACGGCGCCAAAAACTTAATAAGCACGTTCATAATCTTAGTTCTTTTTCACAACTTCGCACAACTAACCAGCAAGTGTACTGGGTCGTCCAAGTAATAAACCTTACATGAGTAAGGGTCGATCCCACGGAGATTGTCGGCTTGAAGCAAGCTATGGTCACCTTGTAAATCTCAGTCAGGCGGATTCAAATGGTTATGGGATTTTGATAATTAAAACATAATTAAAATATAAAATAGGATAGAGATACTTATGTGATTCATTGGTAGGAATTTCAGACAAGCGTGTGGAGATGCTTTGTTCCTTCTGATTCTCTGTTTTCTTATTGCCTTCATTCAATCCTTCTTACTCCTTTCCATGGCAAGCTGTATGTTGGGCATCACCGTTGTCAATGGCTACATCCCGTCCTCTCAGTGAAAATGGTCCAAATGTGCTGTCACCGCACGGCTAATCATCTGTTGGTTCTCGATCACGTTGGAACAGGATCCATGATCCTTTTGCGTCTGTCACTACGCCCAACACTCGCGAGTTTGAAGCTTGTCACAGCCATCCCTTCCCAGATCCTACTCGGAATACCACAGACAAGGTTTAGACTTTCCGGATCTCAATAATGGCCGTCAATAATTCTAGCCTATACCACGAAGACTCTGATCGTAAATCAGGAGGCTAAGAGATATGTATTCAAGCTTGTTTTCATGTAGAACGGAAGTGTTTGTCAGGCACGCGTTCATAAGTGAGAATGGTGATGAGCGTCACATAATCATCACATTCATCATATTCTTGTGTGCAAATGAATATCTTAGAGAAGAAATAGGCTTGAGTTGAATAGAAAAACAATAGTACTTTGCATTGATTCATGAGGAACAGTAGAGCTCCACACCTTAATCTATGGTGTGTAGAAACTCTACCGTTGAAAATACATAAGAACAAGGTCCAGGCATGGCCGAATGGCCAGCCCCCTAAACGTGATCTCAGAACACCAAATTATTCAAAAGATTATCCACAGATCTAAAATAAATCACTAAAAGTAGTTTTTATACTAAACTAGTAGCTAGGGTTACAGAAAATAAGTAAATGATGCAGAAATCCACTTCTGGGCCCACTTGGTGTGTGCTTGGGATGAGCATTGAGCTTTCATGTGTAGAGACTTCTTTTGGAGTTAAACGCCAGGTTGTAACCTGTTTCTGGCGTTTAACTCTGATTTGCAACTTATTTCTGGCGTTTAACGCCAAAATAGGGCAGAAAGTTGGTGTTTAATGCCAGTTTGCGTTGTCAAAACTCGTGAAAAGTATGGACTATTATATATTGCTGGAAAGCCCTGGATGTCTACTTTCCAACGCAATTGAGAGCGCGCCATTTGAGATTTTATAGCTCCAGAAAATCCATTTCGAGTGCAGGGAGGTCAGAATCCAACAGCATCTGCAGTCCTTCTTCTGCCTCTGAATTAGATTTTTGCTCAAGTCCCTCAATTTCAGCTAGAAAATACCTGAAATCATAGAAAAACACACAAACTCATAGTAAAGTCCAGAATTATGATTTTTATTTAAAAACTAATAAAAATATATTAAAAACTAACCAAATCATACTAAAAACTATGTAAAAACAATGCCAAAAAGCGTATAAATTATCCGCTCATCAGTAGGTGTTTGAGATTTTAAAGAAACAAGTTTAGGTTATTGCCCCTGACTTGGACTTGTCTCCCCTTCATCCCGACAAGATCGTAGTCGACGGGAAGATCGTCTCTCTACCTCGCCATCCTACTGACTCGGAGCTCAAGACTGCTGGGCAATGCTTGGTTGAGTCTGCCCCTCAAGAAGTTGTTGCTTCCGAGGAGATGGTGCCGAGCTCTTCTCAGCCAGAAGTCATCCCAACTAAGTAGAACCTTTCGACTTCTGCCGCCGAACCTGATTCCTCTGCAGCTGCTGATCAGAACCCGCTTATTGGCCCCGTTTAGTATTTTTGTTAAGGCCTGGCTTGTGGGACCTTTTATAAACACTTCTATATGTTGTTGCATTTTTTGTTAAACTCTTGTTGACTTTGGTCCTTTAAAAAGGATCTTAAAAACTCTTTATTTTTTGTTATCGTTTGTGGATGTTGATCCTTTTTGGATAGGATTTAACAACACCTTTTGACCTTCTTTTAAAAAAGGTTTTTGTGACCTTTCGACTTCTGCCGCCGAACCTGATTCCTCTGCAGCTGCTGATCAGAACCCGCTTATTGGCCCCGTTTAGTATTTTTGTTAAGGCCTGGCTTGTGGGACCTTTTATAAACACTTCTATATGTTGTTGCATTTTTTGTTAAACTCTTGTTGACTTTGGTCCTTTAAAAAGGATCTTAAAAACTCTTTATTTTTTGTTATCGTTTGTGGATGTTGATCCTTTTTGGATAGGATTTAACAACACCTTTTGACCTTCTTTTAAAAAAGGTTTTTGTGAATTTGAATCTCCTTTTGCCTTAAGATTTTAGGATGATTGCTTTCGTTGTACATGTTGGACAACCCATCTATTTTTACAACTTGTTTATGAGGCTTTTCTGTAAAATTTTTTAATAAATATCCTTTACCTTAGGATTTGTTTTGAAAGAGGCTTTTCCATTACATTAGTTTGAACGACTAGTTTGTTGAGTCATTGGGCCGTTTTCATAACTTAGGTTAGTTTTGCGATTCATTTTAGAGTGCTCGAATACTGATAAACCCCAATTTTGTGGTTTATCTTGTGCTTAATTTAGGGGATTTTATCACCTTTTCCCACATTTATTCAATGAAATAGCATGGTTTTGTAATTCTCTCTAGATTTGTGTTTAAGTGTGAAAACATGCTTTTTAGGCCTTAAAATAGCTAATTTTAATTCACCTTTAATTCCACTAGATGCCTTGATGTGTTTGTTAGTAAATTCAGGTTGAAAAGGCTAGGAATGGATCAAAGGAGTGAAGAGAAAAGCATGCAAAGTGGAGAATTCATGGAAAATCAAGAATTTGGAGTGCATACACAGACGTGCACACGTGGGAAGTAAAATGCCAAGAGAGGCGAACACGTGACCCATGTGTACGCATCACTGCTCGCACGTGACCTCATTAAAGTGAAAATGCTGGGGGTGATTTCTGAGCTTCCCAGGCCCAAATCCAACTGATTTCAGAGAATATTTCATGCAGAATTGAAGATTGGAGAAAGGGGGAGCACTTAAATTAGTTATGATGAGCCTTTAATTAGTTTTCTAGAGAGAGAAGCTCTCTCTTCTCTCTAGAATTAGGTTAGAATTAGGTTAAATTCTCTTAGATCTAGGTTTAATTTTCTGTTTTTATCTTGTTTTTATTTCACTTTCTTGTTGTTACATCTATGCTCTCTTAGTTTTCTTATCAATTTCCCCTTTGATGTCTCTTTTAGGTTGATGCACTATTGTTGGATTTGGATTACCTTTTAATGCAATTCATGTTTTATGTTCAATGTTGTTTAATTGAGTTGTTGTTATTATTTCCTTGCAATTGGGTAGTTGTAGATTTAATGTTCTTGTTGTCAATTTACTATGCTTTCCTTTTATACCTTCCATGTGTTTGACAAAATACTTGGAAGGATGTTAGTGTAGCTTTTTGAGCATTCTTGGCTTGGAAAGAGGAATTAGGCAATCTTGAGTCATTAATACCCAATTTGGATTGGTGATCTAGGGTTGTTAGTTAATATTGTTTCTATTGACTCTAATCTCTTGCTAATTTGATTAGTAGGTTGATTAGGACTTTTGGATTGAGATTAACTAATCTTATTTGACTTTCTCTCATGTGAAGATAATTTTGTACCTTCTTCCATTGTTAGAGATGACTAAATAAGATAAACTCTTGATAAATATTGTATGATCATTAATGACTACGATAGAAAGCTTGACTCTCAACCCTTGCCATGAATGTCTTTCTTTATTAATTGCTTTCTTTAATTGTTTGCTTGGTTTATTTTCTTGTTCTTTTATTAATCAAACCCCCTTTTTTGATACATAACCAATAATACGCATACCCCCGTTTTCTTTAATTTTTGGATTGCTTGTTAGTTTTTGCTAGTTCTAGGATTTGGTCTTCTTTATTTCTTATTAGATTTTGTTTTCATTTGCTCTTGCTATCATGAATTCTCACCCCTTTGGCTATGAGTTTGGTTCAAATTATGTTGTAGGAAATGGAAGCTTTAATAAGGATATGCATCAAGGATTTGGAAATCAAAGGTGGGAGGAACCTCAAGCTTATGGGCAACCTTCTTGGCAACAACCTCCTCCGGTCTCTTATAGGTATAATTCCACTCCTAATGCATATCAATCTAATGGATGTGGTGATCCTCATTGTGGTTGTCAACAACCACCACCATATGCCTATGAACTACCTCCTCAATATAGTTTTGAACCACCTTACTCACAAGCTCCTTTTTACCAAACACCTTCCTATGACCCTCACCCATCATATAACCAATCACCCTTACCTCATCCTTGTGACTATTATGTAAGAAGATCCTTAGAGCCACCACAATTCCAACCCGTTTACTCCCAAGAACCACCTCAATATACACCACCTCCATATTTTCACCAAGAAGAACCACCCTCCTATCATGAACCCTTCCTCCAAAACAATGAACCTTTCTACCCACCCCAAGCCCCAATGGATGATTCTCTCACTTTATTCCTTCAAAGACAAGAAGAGATGAAAAGGGAGGTACTAGAATCCACGACCACCTTGATCAAGGTAGTAAACACTTTAGCCTCCCAATACTCATGCACTCAAGGCACTTCCATTGCCAATTGAGGAGAATCAATAGAAGAGTGTAGCATGAAGGAGAGATTAGAAACTCCGGTGGAGAATAAGGAGTGGGATTTTGTATTGGAGCAATTGGAGGAAGCTATGATTGTTGAAGAAGAGGAAGAAGTGGTTGAAGATTTAGGAGATGTTGAAAGTCCATGGAAATGTAGAATCATGGAGCCCTCTTCCAAGAAGATTGAAATTGATGTTGAGGAGGGTGTACAACCTCCAAGGCATATCATAGTTGGAGACTTTGAAGAGGTTGATCAAGAGATGGATTCAATCATTGATGAATTCTTATCTACAATTGAATCATCTCCCATCGGACTTGACATGGAGATTAAAGAAGAAGAGGCACAACCTTCCATACTCTTGATAAGCAATGAAGAAGAGATTGAGTTGGAAGGGAGCTACCAAGAGGAAGAGGTTGAAATTGAAGAAGTTTGTAAAGAGGTGGAGGTAATCAAGGAAGAACACAAGGGAGTGAAGCTTGCAAGACCAATGGAAACACCTCTTCCCAAGCCATCACTATCCATTCTTTCATTCAAGAGGGTAAATCTCTTATCCCTAAGCTTCATGATTCCACTTGAATATGGTTTGCTTGAGACGGATGGGCAACTTAGAGCTCTTTGTGGCTTTAAGAGCAAAAGGGATATGGTTAGTGGTTGGCATTGTAAATCAAAGTTCATGATGGTTACATGTTCAAGGCTTAATAGCAAGGGTTGGTGTAGAATTAGATTGCTTGGGTCTAGGATGATGTTTGGTCGCTTGAGTGAGAATTCCAAGATTATGGCACCCGGATGGATTGATGATAATCAACTTGAAGATGGGTGTAGAAACAAGATTTTGGATCCGGGAATACATGAGGATCAATTTTCGGAGCCCTTAGCTTGTGCGAAACTCTATCAAAGCTTGGTGGCATTAATTTTGAAGAATGGAGCTTATTGGAAGTCCAAGCATTGGTGAAAGTTCAAGGATGAATACAAGCACAAGCCACCATGACAAGGAGCTCACCAATTGTCCAACTTAAGGACAATAAATAAAAGTGCTAGGTGAGAGACACCCCACCATGGTAACATCTTTCATTTTTCTCTTTTGTAAATATTGGTAATTAGCTTCATTTCAAGTTTTGTTTGGTTAGTTGAGTTTATTTGGGAGTCTAGTATGTTGAATAAGGTTTTATGGTGTTTTGGTAGCTGTTTGGAGGTTTGGAATGCTTGGTTTGGTGTAAGAACTTGGAAAAAATTTGAAAAATAGAGCACCATGCCACGCGTACGCATCACCCACGCGTACGCGTGACCCCAAGCTTTTCAACTATCCACGCGTACGTGTGGATCCAAAAATTTCACCTCCCATACAAATTCCAGAGAGTTGTGCGAGTTTTGGGCTGGAAGTGTGCGTTTTGCACAAGACTACCCACGCGTACGTGTCACATCACGCGTACGCGTCGCCTCTCTGAATAACCCATCACGCATACACGTGACCGACGCATACGCGTCGCTCCCATTTCACCTATCCACGCTTACGCGTCACTCCATGCGTACGCGTGGAATACCTTTCTTTGCCACTCTTCTTTTCTTCTCCTCTTTCCATTTCTTTCCTTCTTCTCTCTCATTTTCTTTCCTTTCCATCCTTCAACCATCATCTAACACTACCAAGCACCATCTATCACCATTTCTTTTAGTTAATTTGTTAGTTGTTTGGTTAGTTTAATTTTTGTTTAATTTTCTATTTTTCATTATAAGTGTTAGATTAGTAACCTTGTTTGCTGTTTATTGCTGCTGATTACTGATAAGATGTTATTTTAACATTATTATTGTTAATTTCTATTGTTGGATTTCATTGTTGAGGTTATATTTTGCTACTTGGTTTTGAGTTTCTTTGTGGAACAACTGTGAATACCAAGTACATGAGAATTGCCTTTCAAGCATTTCTTTTCGAATTGCGTAATTTGGCCACCATGTGATTTGAATCCTTTTCTTTGATTAGGCAATTTCTCGATGGATGTTGTGCATTTATCTTGATGTATTGTGTTTCTTGATCATATGCATCCGTTTGTTACGCTGATGCCTTGAATGACATGATTGACCATTAATTGTTTACTTATGTGCTCTACACATATTTGAAACTAGTCATTTTGGCATAAGATCTCTTTTGTGAAATTGGATTGGAAGCTCACCTAGGGACATCCTTTTGAAATTCTTAAGCTATATGGACCATGTTTGCTATGTGATTGACTTTTTACCTCTAGTTCTCTTTTCCCTACATTGCATAGCAACCATGTTTCCCATCTTATGTCCACTGTAAGACGCAAAACCTTTGAAAAAGGGCTATCATTAGCTAAATTCAAATTCAGTATTTCTGTAGCTTTAATTTCAGAAATTTCTTTATTAAAGAAAATTAAAGAAAGTTTTAATTTATTGAATTTTAGATAAGTTATGATTATTATCCAATTTGATGATTATTGGATTATTTTCTATAATTATATTAAAAAGTTGGTAGTTGTGAAATAATAAGGATTTTTATATGACTCGGATTAAATAATTAATATTTTAAATATTAATACTGTTACTTTGGAAAATAAAGGGTTTAATTATATTATTTCTAATTATTTTGATTTGGGCATTTTATGGAAAATAATTTGTAAGATTGATGAGCAAATAGTACTTTTCTATATACAATTAGTGTTGAATTTAATTTAGGTTTCAATTACTACATTATTCCCAATTTCATCTGAAATTACTAAAATCCCCTAACCCTAATTTTTCTCAAAAGACCCTAGCTCTGAAAACCCTACCCGGTAACCCATTGCTTCCCCATGCCCCAGCTGCAGCCGAAATCCCCTTTTTTCCTAACTCAGTAGCAGCGTTTTCTTTCCATGAAAGAAAGAAAGGAGAAACAGAAGGTGGGAGAAGAGAAACGGGATCCGTGGAAGGAGGAAGAGAAGAGGAGGGAGGAGGCTGCGCCGGCACGCTGGGCTTCACCACCGCTGTCGCGTCGTCGCCGCCCCTGCTAGCTGCCGCCATTTCACGAGAGAGAGAGAGAGAGAGAGAGAAAGAGAGAGAGAGAGAGAGAGAGAGAGAGAGAGAGAGCCGTGTCGGGAAGGAGGAGACGCCGCCGAGGTGCCATTGTCATTCCTTCGTCGCCGCCACTGTTAGCCGAGCCGTCATCTCTAGCCTGCGCCGTTGCCAGTCGCGCGAGAGGGAGACACGCCGTGAGGGAGAGCCGTCACGTTTCTGCCGTCGCCGGTTCACACGCCGCCGCTGTGCTCCTTGCCGCAGCACCGTCGTTAGAAGAGGAGGGCTCGCCAGTTCTGCCTCTCACTGACTGCCGCCGTTCCACCATCGCCGTCAAGGGGTTCTGCCAAGAGAGAGACGACCGGCGTGCGTGAAGAAGAAGGGGAGAGGTCCGAGGCTAAGACGGTTCCCGTCACTGCCATCTGCTTCTGTCACTACCGACCTGCTTCTCTGCGGTGCTTAGCTGGAGCTTCTGTTACTGTCGCCGGAGTTCTGAGGCCATGATGAGCGGATATTTTATACGCTTTTTGGGGATAATTTCATATAGTTTAGAGTATGTTTTAGTTAGTTTTTAGTCTATTTCTAGTAGTTTTTAGGAAAAATTCATATTTCTGGACTTTACTATGAGTTGTGTGTTTTTCTATAATTTCAGGTATTTTTCTGGCTGAAATTGAAGGAGCTGAGCAAAAATCTGATTCAGGCTGAAAAAGGACTGCTGATGCTGTTGGATTCTGACCTCCCTGCACTCAAAGTGGATTTTCTGGAGCTACAGAACTCGAAATGGCATGCTTCCAATTGCATTGGAAAGTAGACATCCAGGGCTTTCCATCAATATATAATAGTCCATACTTTGCACAAGGATAGATGACGTAAACTGGCGTTCAACGCCAGTTCTCTGCCCAATTCTGGCATCCAGCGCCAGAAAAGGATCAAAAGCTGGAGTTGAACGCCCAAACTGGCATAAAAACTGGCGTTCAACTCCACAAATGGCCTCTGCACGTGAATTGCTTAAGTCTCAGCCCCAGCACACACCAAGTGGGCCCCAGCACACACCAAGTGGGCCCCAGAAGTGGATCTCTGCATCATCCATCATAGTTTATCCAAATTTTGTAACCCTAAGCTACTAGTTTAGTATTTAAACAACTTTTAGAGACTTATTTTGTATCTCATGATATTTCAGATCTAAACTTTGTATTCTCTGACGGCATGAGTCTCTAAACCTCATTGTTGGGGGTGAGGAGCTCTGCTGTGTCTCGATGAATTAATGCAAGTATTTCTGTTTTCCATTCAAACACGCTTGTTCCTATCTAAGATGTTCATTCGCGCTTAACTGTGATGAAGGTGATGATCAGTGACATTCATCACCTTCCTCAAACCATGAACGTGTGCCTGACAACCACCTCCGTTCTATATCCGATTGAATGAGTATCTCTGAGATCTCTTAATCAGAATCTCCGTGGTATAAGCTAGAACAGATGGCGGCATTCATGAGAATCCGGAAAGTCTAAACCTTGTCTGTGGTATTCCGAGTAGGATTCAAGGATTGAATGACTGTGACGAGCTTCAAACTCCTGAAGGCTGGGCGTTAGTGACAGATGCAAAAGGATAGTAAATCCTATTCCAACCGGATCGAGAACCAACCAGGTGATTAGCCGTGCTGTGACAGAGCGCGTGAGCGTAGTTTTCACTGGAAGGATGGAAGGTAGCCATTGACAACGGTGATCCACCAACACACAGCTTGCCATAGGAGGACATGCGTGCGTGAATCAGAAGACAGAGGAAAGCAGAGATTCAGAAGACAAAGCATCTCCAAAACTCCAACATATTCTCCATTACTGCATAACAAGTAACCTTTAATTTATGCTCTCTCAGTTATTCACAATTCAACTGATAAACATAATTGACTTCCTGACTAAGATTTACAAGATAACCATAGATTGCTTCAAACCAACAATCTCCGTGGGATTCGACCCTTACTCACGTAAGGTATTACTTGGACGACCCAGTGCACTTGCTGGTTAGTGGTACGCGTTGTGAAAAGTGTGATTCACAATTCGTGCACCAAGTTTTTGGCGCCGTTGCCGGGGATTGTTCGTGTTTGAACAACTGACGGATTATTTTGTTGCTTAGATTAGGAAAAAAAAATCTTTCTTTTTGGTTTAGAGTCTTTTATTATTTATCCCTTGTTAAAACACTTTAAATTTATAACTCAGTTAGTTAGAACGTGGTGTTTATGTTCATAGTAATTGGCTATCATAATTTTTTTTAAAAAAAAAACCTTTTTCAAAAATAATTTTTCTGTTAAATCCTGTGCCAAACTTTAAGTTTGGTGTTTTCTTGTTGATTTCCCTTTGGTTTTCGAAAATTTTGGTTTGGTTTTCTAAAAATTTTAAGTTTGGTGTTCTTTCTTCATGTTCTTGTGTTCTTGTGAGTCTTCAAAGTGTTCTTGAGTTTTCCTTGTGTCTTGATCTTAAAATTTTTAAGTTTGGTGTTCCTTGGTGTTTTCTCTCCAAAATTTTCAAAAACAAGGAGCATTAGATCTAAAAATTTTAAATCTTGTACTACCTTATTGTTTTTCTCTCTCCTCACTAAATTCAAAAATATCTTTTCAAAATTTGTTTCAACTAACTAACTAACTTTTTGTTTGTTTCTTAACTTTTTCAAAACTACCTAACTAACTCTCTCTCTCTCTAATTTTCGAAAATATCTTCCGTCTTTTTCAAAAATTTCTTTTTTTTAACTAATTATTTTTAATTTTTTTTACGAAAAAAAAATTTAATTTCAAAATTCAAATTTTTTTTAGTTATTTTATTTTATTTAAGTATTTAATTCTTATAAAATAAAATAAATAAAAAGATAAATCAGTCCAAGTAATATCCATATATCCATCATGGACATAAATGGAAATGAACAGTCCAGGAGGACTCTGGGGTCATATTCTAACCCCTCTACTGCTTCATATGGGAGTAGCATATGCATACCCTCCATTGGAGTTAGTAGCTTTGAGTTGAATCCTCAGCTCATTATCATGGTGCAGCAAAGTTGCCAGTATTCCGGTCTTCCACAGGAAGAACCTACAGAGTTTCTGGCACAATTTCTACAAATTGCTGACACAGTACATGATAAAGAAATAGATCAGGATGTCTACAGACTATTACTGTTTCCATTTGCTGTAAAAGATCAAGCTAAGAGGTGGTTGAATAACCAACCTAAGGCCAGCATAAGGACATGGAAACAGCTGACAGAAAAATTCCTGAATCAATATTTCCCTCCAAAAAGGATGACACAGCTAAGTGACGAATGGATTTTTGACGGTTTAGAATTTCACAAATGAAATCTCGTTGCAAGTATAGTTTCTAAACCAATCACTAATCCTTTCATACAAAAAGTTGTTTGTCACTAAAACAAACCCCTAAAATTTATAAACCGAAGTATTCAAACCTCGGGTCGTTCTCCCTAGGAATTGTAATGGAGTGTCTTGTTATCGGTTGTGAGTTATATTTGGGGTTTTGATATGAAGCATGAAAGATAAATGGTAAGAAAGTAAACTAATGGCTAAAAAGGTCTTGGCAAGGGTTGGTGGTCAAAGATCTCTATCCTAATCACTAACCACAATATGAGAATTGGCAAGGATTAATCTCATTAAATCATCCTCTAACTAGTAGTAAAGGAAAGTCAAATGAGCTATATTAATCCTAGTCCATAAGTCCTAACTCTCCACTAATTCAATTAGTGAGAACTAGAGTCAATGAATCCCAATCATCAATTACTTGGACATTAGTAACTCAAGAGTTCCTAAGTTACCTTTCCAAGCCAAGAACATAAAACTCTACTCTAAAATCCAACCAAGCATTTCATCAAACACTTGGAAGGCATAAAAGGAAAGCATAGTAAAATTGCAAGAAAAGTAAATCTACACTACTCAATTTGCAAGGAATTAAACAACAACAAATCAAATGAACACAATTATTATGATTTACCTTGAATTGAATTGAAAGAGAAAGGGAGGAACAAAAGTAGATCTACAACAAAATGCAAGAACAACATAAAGGAAATTATAACAAAAGGATGGAAGAAGAATGAATGTAACAACAAGGAATTGAGAAGATAGAAGTAGAAGAAGATGAATTAAAATCTAGATCTAAGAACTAAACCTAATCCTAATTCTAGAGAGAAGTGAGAGCTTCTCTCTCTAGAAACTAACTCTAACTACTAAACTAAGCTCAACTAAACTAATGGTAACTAACTTCTAAAGTATGAAAGTATATCTCCATTCCCCCTTCAATCCTTGGCTTAAATAGCATCAGAAATGAGTTGGATTGGGCCCACAAGGCTTTAGAATTCGCTAGCCACGTTTTGTTTTAAGTGAACCAGGTGGCAGCAACGGCGCGTGCGCGTACTATGCGCGTACGCGTCACCATGCGCAGTTCAACCATAGCAAATCTTATATTGTTTCGAAGCCCCAGATGTTAGCTTTCCAACCCAACTGGAACCGCATCATTTGGATCTCTGTAGCTCAAGTTATGGCCGATTAAGTGCGAAGAGGTCGGCTTGACAGCTTTCCGGTTCTTCCATTTCTTCATGAGTTCTCCAACTTTTCATGCTTTCTTTCTTCATTCCCTTGATCCAATCTTTGCCTCCTAAACCTTAAATCACTTAACAAACATATCAAGGCATCTAATAGAATCAAGGTGAATTAAATTTAGCTATTTTGAGTCCTAAAAAGCATGTTTTCACATTCAAGCACAATTAAAGGAGAATATACAAAACCATGCTATTTCTTGAATAAATATGGGTAAAAGGTGATAAAATCCCCAAAAATCAATACAAAACAAACCGTCAAATTGGGGTTTGTCAACCTCCCCACACTTAAACCAAGCATGTCCTCATGCTCAAACCAAGAATGAAGTAAGGGTATGGCATTTATTCGATGGAAACTAACTAAATGCAATCTACCTATATGCAACTATCTAAATGAATGCGAGTGCTTGGTCAAATTAAATCAATTCCCAAGAAACATATATGCACAAGGGCTAAGGACTAGCAAGTCTAATCCACAATTGAATTGAGTTATTAAATATTTTTACAAACTTGCATGAAGAATGATGATCATAGGTGAAAACATGTAATTGAGCATCGAACCCTCACCGGTAGTGTTTGCACTCTATTCACTCAAGTGTTTAGGGTTGATTCACTCAATTCTCCTCTATTTCATGCTTTCCAAGATTTGTTTTTCTTCTAACAATCAACATTTATTTCATGCATGCATACAAGTATCATGAGGTCTTTTCATTGGTTGTAATGGGGCTAGGGTCAAGGTAGCATGCATATTTGGTCAAGTGAGCTTGAAATTTGAATCTTTGATAAGCTTAAACTTCCCACCTAACCTATGACATCCTATACAATTAAGTTCTAATCTAGCTACCCATTCTTCACTTTTTCACATACTCATGCATTTTCTTTTTCATTTCACAACACTTATGCATTGATTTTATTGGACCTTGCCTTGGGGCATTTTGTCCCCTTTTTATTATTTTTTTTCTTCTTTTTTTTTTTTATTTTCTTTCTTTTCCATATTATTTTTCTTTTCTTTTTCTTTTGTTTTTCTCATTTTTTTTCTTTCTATATACAAGAGCATCAATGCATAAGGTTTTACGTTTGATCAATACATGAGTATGTACCCAATTCCCAATATTTTCAATAACAATACAAAATACCCTTTTATTCACCCAATGTCCCAAGGTTCCCACACTTGAATGATACTCGCACACACTAGCCTAAGCTAATCAAAGATCCAAATTAAGGGACAATTATTGTTTTTCGCTTTAAGACTTGTAATGTGCTAAAATAAAGAATAAATGGGTTAAGCGTAGGCTCAAATTTGGCTAACAAAGGAAGATAAAAGGTAGGCTATTTGGGTAAGTGAGCTAAATGAAATGATGGCCTCAATCATATAAATGCATGAATACACAAAATAATGGACATAAAGAATCAAACAAATCAAAGATTACAATCATAGAAAGAGAATAATGCACACAAGAAGGAAAAATAAGTGGTTATAAGATGTAACCACACCGTTAGGCTCAAATCTCACAAGCTTGTGTTCTTAGCTCATAAATCATGTTCCACAAAATATATAATTCAAGCAAGTTCTATGAAAAGTTTTCCACTCAAATCAATTGGTGCCCTATAGATAGAAATCCTTGGAAAATTTCATTATTTTGACTAAGCTTATTGTGTATATATATGCAAAAATAAGAAAATGCAACAAAAATTCAAAAAAACCTAAAATGAAATGCAAAAGTGTTGGGATTAGAAATTTGTCACCCAAAATTGCCGACCGGTCGGACGACCTCCCCACACTTAAAAGTTTGCACCGTCCTCGGTGCACTCAAAGATGAGCAAGGGGGTGCGGCGACTCTCCGGATTGCTATGTGTTCTTTCTTCCACTTCCATGGTTGCTTGTGGTGCATTCGTTATGAAAAACAAAAATATAACACCATAAGATGAGAAGATATAAAAGCAAGGAAGCATACATTGTTGGAATGAGGTAAATCACTAGAATGAGGTGAGTGAATTAGTGTGACATTAAGAAATATTAGGTGTGTGAATTCTAAATTGCGCGGTTTAGAACACATTAGTATAAAAGCTATGTCACAAAAGAAGCATGCACTTCACTTATCCTAGTGTGCTTGAGATGCTTTAAGTAAGCTTGTAAGGTAAGACAAGCATTAGAGAAGCATGAAAGCATTCAAGTCAAACATATGGGTGGATAAAATCATGAACACAATGCATTAAGGTAAATGCACAACATCATCCATCAAGAGATTGCCTAATCAAAGAAAACTGTTTAAATCACATGATGGCTAGCTACAACATGCAATTCAAAAGAGTTATAAGCTCGAAGACAATTCTCATCACTTGGTATTTTTCAAAAGGTAAACATGAAGAACTCAAAACCAAGTAACAAAATATAACCTCAATCATGGAATCCAACAAAGATTATCTAAAAACATTCATGCTAAAATAGCATTTAGGCAATAAGGGATATAGCAATGTATAGTAAACAAAGTCAATACTCCAACACTTATGATGAAAAGAGAGAAAATAAAATGAAAACTAAACTAAAACTAGCTAATCAACTAACCAACTAACTAATTAACTAACTAAAATAAATGGTTATCCATGGTGTTTGGAAGTGTTGGATGAGGGGTAGGAGAAGGGAAGAAGAAAGGAGAAGGAAAGAAATAGAAAGAGGAGAAGAAAAGAAATGTGGTGAAGGAAGGAAATCCGCGCGTACGCGCGCATACCGCGCGCGCGCGGATGGCTTATTTCGAGAGTGACGCGTACGCGTCATGTGCGCGAGCGCGCAAATAGGTTTGTGCCAGAGGCACAACGTTGGCGCGGCGCAGGCACAACTCTCTGGAAAATGTATGGAGGTTGGAACTTCTCAATCCACGCGTACGCACGCATGGCGCGCGCGCGTGGATGGTCGAAAATGCTGTAAGTGCGCGTACGCGCCATGTACGCGTACGCGTGGATGGTGCTCTGTTTTTCAAAATTTTTTCTATGTTTTTGCACCAATCCAAGCATTCCAAACCTCCAAACAGCTACCAAAACACCATAAATCCTTATTTAACATACTTAAACTACCAAACATACTCAACTAACTAAACAAATCATGAAATTAAGCTAATTCTACCAATATATACAAAAGAGAAAATGAAAGGATTTTACCATGGTGGGTTGTCTCCCACCTAGCACTTTTGTTTATTGTCCTTAAGTTGGACTTATGGGGAGCTCCTCATCAAGGTGGCTTGTGCTTGTATTCATCTTGGAACTCCCACCAATGCTTGGTTCTCCATTGTGCCCCAAGATTCTTCATGGATTGAGCCAAGTCTTAATGGAGTTCTTCACAAGCTTGGGGCTCCCAAAGTTGATCCTCTTCTTGTAATCCGGGATCCCACACTTTGTTTTCATACCCGTCTTGAGGTTGATCATCATTATTAGTCCAACCGGGTGGTGAGTAAGGTGAATTCTCTATATAGTGGCCAACAATCCTCCTAGACCCATCTATTTGAGCACTACTCCAACCTTTATATCTCATGTTTGATGCATCAACCATAATGAGCCTTGATTTGCAACGCCAACCACAAAACCTTTTTCGTTTACGCTTCATCCCACAAAGCTCCCTAAGTTGGCCATCCGTTTCAAGCAAACCATATTCAAGTGGGATAATAAAGCTAATAGAAATAAATTTCACCCACTCAAATGAAGGAGTAGATGGCAACCTAGGCAAAGACAACTCCAAGAGTTTTGATAAAGCGTATTCAATTCCTATCCTCCTTTTTCTAAGGATTTCCACCTCTTCACAAGACTTTTCAATTATAATCTTTTGTTCAACAATTTTATATAAACCTTTTCTCCTACTCAAGTCATAAATGGGAGGGTAAGAAAAATTTACCTCCACATTGCTTTCCATCTCATTGGGAGAAGGTTCTTCATGCTCAAAGGATTCTTCACCACTAAGGTTTGATGCTTGATCTTCATCACCAAGGGAACTCACTTCTTGCTCTATCCCATCCAAATCTTCATATGGAATATGTCTTGGAAGGTGTGCACTTTCCTTTCTAGCATCAATTTCAATCATCTTGGAGGGGTTTTCTTCAATTCTAGATTCCCATGGAGGCTCCACATCTCCTAAGTCTTCAACCAATTCTTCCCTTTCTTCAATAATCATAGCTTCCTCCAATTGTTCCAATACAAAGCAACTTCCCTCATTCTCCACCAATCTCTCTTTTATGTTATGCTCTTCATTTGATTCCCCACATGTAGCCATGGGAGTTCCTTGAGAGTTCAAGCATTGGGATGCTAACCGGTTTACCACCTCATCCAAGGCGGCCGTGAATTGTTGCACATCCCTTTTCATTTCCTCTTGTCCTTGAACAAGAACATCAAGGATGTCATCCATTGGAGGTTGGGGTGGATGGAAGGGTTCATCAATTTGGGGGAAGGGTTCATAGTAGGAAGGTGGTTCTTCTTGGTAGAGTTGTGGTGGTTCAATAATTTCCACTCTTTCCACTTGTTGCACAACACGATCCATGGTTGCTTGAAGTTGATCCAATGTTTCCTTGAGATGATCCCTTGAATCTTGTTCCTCTTGGATAATATGATTAGGATCATATGGCTCTTGGATTGATGGACATGAATATTCTTCCATGGGAGGTTGTGGTGGAAAGTGGTATTCATCTTGTGGTTGAAAATTTTCATACAATTGAGGTGGTTCATCTTGGTAATAACATGGAGGGGGTGGCTCTTGGAAGTGGTGATGTTGAGATGGTGGTGGCTCTATATGTGGTTCATATGGCTCATACGGTTGTTGTAATAGTGGATATGGATGAGGGTCATATGAAGGTGGTTGGTGAAAAGTGGCTTTTGAGTATGGTTGAGGGTTATGATGAGGGTATGGCTCATAGGCATATGGTGGTGGTTCTTGAAAGTCACAAGGGAGTTCACCATAGCCATTAGATTGATATGCATCAAAGAATGGCTCTTCTTCATAGTGTATTGGTGGAGGTTGTTGCCATGAAGATTGATCATGTGCATGTGGCTCTTCCCACCTTTGGTTATCCCATTCTTGATACACATCTTCATTGTAGCCCCCATTACCTACAACATAGTTGTAATCACACTCATAGCCAAAGTGAGAACTCATGATAGCAAGAGAAAATAAAAAATAAAATCAAATAAGAAGCAAGAAAATTAAATCCTAAAAACTAGTAAGAACTAACAAAGAAGCAAAAGGCAAACATATTCACAATATTCACATATATACAATAACCAATAACATAACACCATTGCAAATCCCCGGCAACGATGCCATTTTGACGAATGGATTTTTGACGGTTTAGAATTTCACAAATGAAATCTCGTTGCAAGTATAGTTTCTAAACCAATCACTAATCCTTTCATACAAAAAGTTGTTTGTCACTAAAACAAACCCCTAAAATTTATAAACCGAAGTATTCAAACCTCGGGTCGTTCTCCCTAGGAATTGTAATGGAGTGTCTTGTTATCGGTTGTGAGTTATATTTGGGGTTTTGATACGAAGCATGAAAGATAAATGGTAAGAAAGTAAACTAATGGCTAAAAAGGTCTTGGCAAGGGTTGGTGGTCAAAGATCTCTATCCTAATCACTAACCACAATATGAGAATTGGCAAGGATTAATCTCATTAAATCATCCTCTAACTAGTAGTAAAGGAAAGTCAAATGAGCTATATTAATCCTAGTCCATAAGTCCTAACTCTCCACTAATTCAATTAGTGAGAACTAGAGTCAATGAATCCCAATCATCAATTACTTGGACATTAGTAACTCAAGAGTTCCTAAGTTACCTTTCCAAGCCAAGAACATAAAACTCTACTCTAAAATCCAACCAAGCATTTCATCAAACACTTGGAAGGCATAAAAGGAAAGCATAGTAAAATTGCAAGAAAAGTAAATCTACACTACTCAATTTGCAAGGAATTAAACAACAACAAATCAAATGAACACAATTATTATGATTTACCTTGAATTGAATTGAAAGAGAAAGGGAGGAACAAAAGTAGATCTACAACAAAATGCAAGAACAACATAAAGGAAATTACAACAAAAGGATGGAAGAAGAATGAATGTAACAACAAGGAATTGAGAAGATAGAAGTAGAAGAAGATGAATTAAAATCTAGATCTAAGAACTAAACCTAATCCTAATTCTAGAGAGAAGTGAGAGCTTCTCTCTCTAGAAACTAACTCTAACTACCAAACTAAGCTCAACTAAACTAATGGTAACTAACTTCTAAAGTATGAAAGTATATCTCCATTCCCCCTTCAATCCTTGGCTTAAATAGCATCAGAAATGAGTTGGATTGGGCCCACAAGGCTTTAGAATTCGCTAGCCACGTTTTGTTTTAAGTGAACCAGGTGGCAGCAACGGCGCGTGCGCGTACTATGCGCGTACGCGTCACCATGCGCAGTTCAACCATAGCAAATCTTATATCGTTTCGAAGCCCCGGATGTTAGCTTTCCAACCCAACTTGAACCGCATCATTTGGATCTCTGTAGCTCAAGTTATGGCCGATTAAGTGCAAAGAGGTCGGCTTGACAGCTTTCCGGTTCTTCCATTTCTTCATGAGTTCTCCAACTTTTCATGCTTTCTTTCTTCATTCCCTTGATCCAATCTTTGCCTCCTAAACCTTAAATCACTTAACAAACATATCAAGGCATCTAATAGAATCAAGGTGAATTAAATTTAGCTATTTTGAGTCCTAAAAAGCATGTTTTCACATTCAAGCACAATTAAAGGAGAATATACAAAACATGCTATTTCTTGAATAAATATGGGTAAAAGGTGATAAAATCCCCAAAAATCAATACAAAACAAACTGTCAAATTGGGGTTTGTCACTAAGGCTGGACATCCAAGGCTTTAAACAAGGAGATAATGAATCCCTTTATGATGCCTGGGAGAGATACAGAGAGATGCTACGAAAATGCCCCTCTGAAATGTTTTCAGAGTGGGTTCAGTTAGACATCTTCTACTATGGGCTTGCAGAAGGAGCTCAGATGTCTCTAGATTACTCAGCTGGTGGATCTATCCATATGAGAAAGACAATTGAAGAGGCTCAAGAGCTCATTGATACAGTTGTCAGGAATCAGCATCTATATCTAAGCAGCAACCCTTCCATGAATGAAGAGGTTAAAACAGTAACTGCTGAATTTAGTACTGTAAAACAAGCTGCCGAATTCAATCAGCAATTGGATTTTCTAACAAAGCAGCTAGCTGAATTCAAGGACAGGCTACAGGAGACAAGGATAGCTAATATACATAAGGACGAACAATTTAAGCAAACAAAGCAGCAGCTATCAAGGCAAATAGCAGAAGAGTGCCAAGCAGTTCAATTAAGAAGTGGGAAAACATTAAATACCCCACCTCAAGGCATCAAAAATTCAAGAAATGAGCGACCCACCAAAGATTCACCTAAGGACAGTAAGAGCCCAGGGAAAAATAATTCTGGCACTAAAACGCCAGAAAATGGGTGGAAGGCTGGCGCTGAACGCCCAGACCATGCCCAAAACTGGCGTTCAGCGCCAGAAACAAGGCAGGATTGGTGTTCAACACCAGAAATGGGCAAGAATCTGGCGTTGAACGCCCAAATGGGGCAGAATCCAGCGTTGAACGCCTAAAATGGGCACATTTCTGGCGTTCAGGCGCCAGGAACAGACAGTGAGCTGGCGTCTAACGTCACTCCAGCTTCTGACTCTGGCACTCAATTGCCAGTGAGGGATCAGACACACACAAGTGCTGATAACAACCCCTCTAAAAAGGCTCCTTTAACCAATAAGGTTGAGGAATATAAAGCCAAGATACCTTATCCTCAAAAACTCCGGAAAGAGGAGCAGGATAAGCAATTTGCTCGCTTTGCAGATTATCTAAGGACTCTTGAAATAAAGATTCCATTTGCAGAGGCACTTGAGCAAATACCTTCTTATGCCAAGTTCATGAAAGAGATCTTGAGTCATAAAAAGGAGTGGAGAGAAACAGAAAGAGTTCTCCTCACTGAAGAATGCAGTGCAGTCATTCTGAAAAGCTTTCCTGAAAAGCTTAAAGACCCTGGGAGTTTTCTGATACCATGCATATTAGAAGGTGATTGCACCAAGACAGCTTTATGCGATCTTGGGGCAAGCATCAACCTGATACCTGCATCCACTATCAGGAAGCTTGGTTTAACTGAAGAAGTTAAACCAACCCGGATATGTCTCCAACTTGCTGATGGTTCCACTAAATACCCATCAGGCGTGATTGAGGACATGATTGTCAGAGTTGGGCCATTCGCCTTTCCCACTGACTTTGTTGTGCTGGAAATGGAGGAGCACAAGAGTGCTACTCTCATTCTAGGAAGACCCTTCCTAGCAACTGGACGATCCCTCATTGATGTCCAACAGGGGGAAATAACCCTGAGAGTCAATGATGATGAGTTTAAGTTGAACGCTGTCAAAGCCATGCAGCATCCAGACACATCAACAGACTACATGAAAGTTGATCTCATTGACTCTTTGGTAGAAGAGATCAACATGGCTGAGAGTCTCGAATCAGAGCTGGAAGACATCTTTAAAGATGTTCAGCCTGATTTGGAGAATTCAGAGGACATGAAAGAGCCTCTGAACTTTCTTCTGAAAGAGGAAAAACCCCCTAAACCCGAGCTCAAGCCACTACCACCATCCTTGAAATATGCATTTCTGGGAGAAGGTGACACTTTTTCAGTGATCATAAGCTCTGCTTTAAATTCACAGGAAGAGGAAGCACTTATTCAAGTGCTAAGGACACACAAGACAGCTCTTGGGTGGTCCATAAGTGACCTTAAGGGCATAAGCCCAGCTAGATGCATGCACAAAATCCTATTGGAGGATAATGCCAAACCAGTGGTTCAACCACAGAGGCGGCTAAATCCAGCCATGAAGGAAGTGGTGCAGAAAGAGGTCACCAAGTTACTAGAGGCTGGGATTATTTATCCTATTTCTGATAGCCCCTGGGTGAGCCCTGTTCAAGTCGTCCCAAAAAAGGGAGGCATGACAGTGATTCATAATGAAAAAAATGAACTGGTTCCCACAAGAACAGTTACAGGGTGGCGCATGTGTATTGACTACAGAAGGCTCAATACAGCCACCAGAAAGGATCATTTTCCTTTACCATTCATAGACCAGATGCTAGAGAGACTAGCAGGTCATGATTATTACTGCTTTTTGGATGGCTATTCAGGCTATAACCAGATTGCAGTGGATCCCCAGGATCAAGAGAAAACAGCATTCACATGCCCATCTGGAGTGTTTGCTTATAGAAGGATGCCATTTGGGCTATGTAATGCGCCTGCAACCTTCCAGAGATGCATGCTCTCTATTTTCTCTGACATGGTGGAAAAATTTCTGGAAGTCTTCATGGATGACTTCTCAGTATATGGAGACTCATTCAGCTCCTGTCTTGATCACCTGAAACTTGTTCTGAAAAGATGCCAAGAAACCAACCTAGTTTTAAACTGGGAAAAGTGTCACTTCATGGTGACTGAAGGAATTGTTCTTGGGCATAAAATCTCAAACAAGGGAATAGAGGTGGATCAAGCAAAAATAGAGGTAATTGAAAAATTACTACCACCTGCCAATGTTAAGGCAATCAGAAGCTTTCTGGGGCATGCAGGATTCTATAGGAGGTTTATAAAGGATTTTTCAAAAATTGCAAAACCTCTAAGCAATCTGCTAGCTGCTGACACGCCATTTGTGTTTGACACAGAGTGCCTGCAGGCGTTTGAAACGCTGAAAGCTAAGCTGGTCACAGCACCAGTCATTTCTGCACCAGACTGGACATTACCATTTGAACTAATGTGTGATGCCAGTGATCATGCCATTGGTGCAGTATTGGGACAGAGGCATGACAAGCTTCTGCATGTCATTTATTATGCCAGTCGCGTTCTAAATGATGCCCAGAAAAATTACACAACCACAGAAAAAGAACTACTTGCAGTGGTTTACGCCATTGACAAGTTCAGATCATACTTAGTAGGATCAAAAGTGATTGTGTATACTGACCATGCTGCTCTTAAATATCTACTCACAAAGCAGGATTCAAAACCCAGGCTCATCAGATGGGTATTGCTTCTGCAAGAGTTTGATATAGAAATAAGAGACAGAAAAGGGACAAAGAACCAAGTAGCTGATCATCTGTCCCGGATAGAGCCAGTGGAAGGGACGTTGGTGCACGAATTGTGAATCACACTTTTCACAACGCGTACCACTAACCAGCAAGTGCACTGGGTCGTCCAAGTAATACCTTACGTGAGTAAGGGTCGAATCCCACGGAGATTGTTGGTTTGAAGCAATCTATGGTTATCTTGTAAATCTTAGTCAGGAAGTCAATTATGTTTATCAGTTGAATTGTGAATAACCAAGAGAGCATAAATTAAAGGTTACTTGTTGTGCAGTAATGGAGAATATGTTGGAGTTTTGGAGATGCTTTGTCTTCTGAATCTCTGCTTTCCTCTGTCTTCTGATTCACGCACGCACGTCCTCCTATGGCAAGCTGTGTGTTGGTGGATCACCGTTGTCAATGGCTACCTTCCATCCTTCCAGTGAAAACTACGCTCACACGCTCTGTCACAGCACAGCTAATCACCGGTTGGTTCTCGATCCGGTTGGAATAGGATTTACTATCCTTTTGCGTCTGTCACTAACGCCCAGCCTTCAGGAGTTTGAAGCTCGTCACAGTCATTCAATCCTTGAATCCTACTCGGAATACCACAGACAAGGTTTAGACTTTCCGGATTCTCATGAATGCCGCCATCAGTTCTAGCTTATACCACGGAGATTCTGATTAAGGAATCTAAGAGATACTCATTCAATCGGACATAGAACGGAGGTGGTTGTCAGGCACACGTTCGTGGTTTGAGGAAGGTGATGAATGTCACAGATCATCACCTTCATCACAGTTAAGCGCGAATGAACATCTTAGATAGGAACAAGCGTGTTTGAATGGAAAACAGAAATACTTGCATTAATTCATCGAGACACAGCAGAGCTCCTCACCCCCAACAATGGGGTTTAGAGACTCATGCCGTCAGAGAATACAAAGTTTAGATCTAAAATGTCATGAGGTACAAAATAAGTCTCTAAAAGTTGTTTAAATACTAAACTAGTAGCCTAGGTTTACAATAAATGAGTAAACTATGATGGATGATGCAGAGGCCCACTTCTGGGGCCCACTTGGTGTGTGCTGGGGCTGAGAATTAAGCTATCCACGTGTAGAGGCCATTTGTGGAGTTGAACGCCAGTTTTTGTGCCAGTTTGGGCGTTCAACTCCAGCTTTTGATCCTTTTCTGGCGCTGGACGCCAGAATTGGGCAGAAAACTGCCGTTGAACGCCAGTTTACGTCGTCTATCCTTGTGCAAAGTATGGACTATTATATATTGCTGGAAAGCCCTGGATGTCTAATTTCCAATGCAATTGGAAGCATGCCATTTCGAGTTCTGTAGCTCCAGAAAATCCACTTTGAGTGCAGGGAGGTCAGAATCCAACAGCATCAGCAGTCCTTTTTCAGCCTGAATCAGATTTTTGCTCAGCTCCTTCAATTTCAGCCAGAAAAATATCTGAAATTACAGAAAAACACACAACTCATAGTAAAGTCCAGAAATATGAATTTTTCCTAAAAACTAATGGAAATAAACTAAAAACTAACTAGAACATACTCAAAACCATATGAAATTAACCCCAAAAAGCGTATAAAATATCCGCTCATCACAACACCAAACTTAAGCTGTTGCTTGTCCTCAAGCAACGAGACAAATAAAACAGAAGACTAATAGGTTGAGAAGCAATAATATCTCAGAGTTTTTGAGTGAAGCTCAGATTCTAATTAGATGAGCGGGACTAGTAGCTTTTTGCTTCTGAACAGTTTTGGCATCTCACTTTATCCATTGAAGCTCAGAGTGATTGGCATCTATAGGAACTTAGAATTCAGATAGTGTTATTGATTCTCCTATTTCAGTGTGATGATTCTTGAACACAGCTATTTTATGAGTCTTGGCCGTGGCCCTAAGCACTTTGTTTTCCAGTATTACTACCGGATACATAAATGCCACAGACACATAATTGGGTGAACCTTTTAGATTGTGACTCAGCTTTGCTAAAGTCCCCAATTAGAGGTATCCAGAGTTCTTAAGCACACTCTTCTTTTTGCCTTGGACCTTGACTTTAACCGCTCAGTCTCAAGTTTTCACTTGACACCTTCACGCCACAAGCACATGGTTAGGGACACCTTGGTTTAGCCGCTTAGACCAGGATTTTATTCCTTTAGGCCCTCCTATCCACTGATGCTCAAAGCCTTGGGATCCTTTTTATTTGCCCTTGCCTTTTGGTTTTAAGGGTTATTGGCTTTTTCTGCTTGCTTTTTCTTTTTCTTTCTATTTTTTTTTCGCCTATTTTAATATACATATATATTTTTTTTTCTGCAAGCTTTGTTCTTTGCTGCTTTTTCTTGCTTCAAGAATCATTTTTATGATTTTTCAGATTATCAATAACATGTCTCATGTTCATCATTCTTTCAAGAGCCAACATATTTAACAGTCTTAAACAACAAATTCAAAAGACATATGCACTGTTCAAGCATTCATTCAGAAGACAGAAAGCGTTGCCACCACATGTTACTAATTAGAAATTTTCTTATTAAAAACTCGAAATTCTATTGCCTCTTATTCAAAAGATCTACTATTTTATTCATGTTTGCTGATGATGAGAAAAATAGACTATAACTTAATTGGGGATAAAATCAAACTAGACACTAATTACTACTAATGATCATGTAATGAAGACACAAACATAGATAAGCACTTAACATAGAGAAACGAAAAACAGAGAAAGTAAGAACAAGGAACGAGTCCACCTTAGTGATGATGGCATTTCCTTCTTGAGGCACCAATGATGTTCTTGAGCTCTTTTATGTCTCTTCCTTGCCTTTGTGGCTTGATTCCTAGTGATTTTTGGTATTTCTATCCTCAGTTGCTTCCAATAATTATGTGGAGGGAAGTGCATCCCCTGAAGTATCTCTTGATTTGCAGCCACATGTTCTACCACTGAGCTATAGATCCTTCACATAATTGTTTTACCACACCAAACTTAGAATGTTGCTCGCCCTCGAGCAAAAGAAGAGGGAATAGATGAAAAAGAAGATGTGGAAAGAAAAAAACTAGGATTATGAGGAGGGAAGGTGGGGATCCTGTGGGGTCCACAGATCTTGAAATGATCCTGTGAGGTCCACAGATCTTGAGGTGTCAAGGCATTTACATCCCTGCACCAATTTGGGCATGCAAAATGCCCTTGCACACAACTCTGGGCGTTCAGCGCCAGGTTGGTGCCCATTTTGGGCGTTCAACGCCCATTTACTAGCCACTTCTGGCGTTGAACGCCAGAACCATGCTCTGTTCTGGCGTTGAACGCCAGACAGGTGCTTCCTCCAGGGTGTGATTTTTCTTCTGCTGTTTTTGATTCCGTTTTCAATTTTTAATATTTGTTTTGTGACTCCACATGATCATGAACCTAACAAAACATGAGAAATCATGAAAGTAAATAAAAATTGGGTTGCCTCCCAACAAGCGCTTCTTTAATGTCCTTAGCTGGACCTTGCTGAGCTTTTAATCTAGCTTCAGCCTTGAGCATTCTTGCTCAATGTTGCCTTCTAGATAATGCTTGATTCTCTGTCCATTGACAATGAACTTCTTATCAGAATCAATATCTTGAAGCTCCACATAACCATATGGTGATACACTTGTAATCACGTATGGTCCCCTCCACCGAGATTTCAGTTTCCCGGGGAATAGCCTGAGTCTAGAGTTAAACAACAGAACCTTCTGTCCTGGTTCAAAGATTCTAGATGACAGCTTTCTGTCATGCCACTTTTTTTATTTTTCTTTATATAGCTTGGCATTTTCGAAAGCTGTGAATCTGAACTCCTCTAGCTCATTTAGCTGGAGCAATCTTTTTTCTCCTGCTAATTTGGCATCAAAGTTTAGGAATCTGGTTGCCCAGTAGGCCTTATGTTCCAGTTCCACGGGCAGGTGACATGCCTTACCATACACCAGTTGGTATGGAGAGGTCCCTATAGGGGTCTTGAATGCTGTTCTGTAAGCCCACAGAGCATCATCCAAGCTCCTTGCCCAATCCTTTCTACGGGTATTTACTGTCCGTTCCAGGATTCTCTTTAATTCTCTATTAGAGACTTCAGCCTGCCCATTGGTTTGTGGATGATATGGAGTGGCCACCTTGTGGCGAATTCCATACCGAACCATGGCAGAGTAAAGCTGTTTATTGCAGAAGTGAGTGCCCCCATCACTGATTAGTACTCTAGGGACACCAAACCTGCTAAAAATATGTTTCTGGAGGAACTTCAGCACTGTTTTAGTATCATTGGTGGGTGTGGCAATAGCCTCAACCCATTTTGATACATAGTCAACTGCCACCAGAATATAAGTGTTTGAATATGATGGTGGAAAAGGTCCCATGAAGTCAATTCCCCATACGTCAAACAACTCAATTTCCAAGATTCCTTGTTGAGGCATGGCGTAACCATGAGGCAGATTACCAGCTCTTTGGCAACTGTCACAATTACGTACAAACTCTCGGTAATCTTTATAGAGTGTGGGCCAATAGAAGCCACATTGGAGGACCTTGGTGGCTGTTCGCTCACCTCCGAAATGGCCTCCATATTGAGATCCGTGGCAATGCCATAGGATTCTCTGTGCTTCCTCTCTGGGGACACACCTACGGATAATTCCGTCTGCACATCTCTTAAAGAGATAGGGTTCATCCCACAAGTAGTACTTTGCATCAGTAACTAATTTCTTCTTTTGTATTCTATTGTACTCCTTGGGTATGAACCTTGCAGCTTTATAGTTTGCAATATCGGCAAACCATGGTGCTTCCTGAATGGCAAATAGATGCTCATCAGGGAACGTCTCAGAGATCTCAAGAAAGGGGAGGGGCGTCCCTTCCACTGGCTCTATCCGGGACAGATGATCAGCCACTTGGTTCTCTGTCCCTTTTCTGTCTCTTATTTCTATATCAAACTCTTGCAGAAGCAATACCCATCTGATGAGCCTGGGTTTTGAATCCTGCTTTGTGAGTAGATATTTAAGAGCAGCATGATCAGTATACACAATCACCTTTGATCCTACTAAGTAGGATCTGAACTTGTCAATGGCGTAAACCACTGCAAGTAATTCCTTTTCTGTGGTTGTGTAATTTTTCTGGGCATCATTTAAAACGCGACTAGCATAATAAATGACATGCAGAAGCTTGTCATGCCTCTATCCCAATACTGCACCAATGGCATGATCACTGGCATCACACATTAGCTCAAATGGTAATGTCCAGTCTGGTGCAGAAATAACTGGTGCTGTGACCAGCTTAGCTTTCAGTGTTTCAAACGCCTGCAGGCATGCTGTGTCAAACACAAATGGCGTGTCAGCAGCTAGCAGATTGCTTAGAGGTTTTGCGATTTTTGAAAAATCCTTTATAAACCTCCTATAGAATCCTGCATGCCCCAGAAAGCTTCTGATTGCCTTAACATTGGCAGGTGGTGGTAGTTTTTCAATTACCTCTATTTTTGCTTGATCCACCTCTATTCCCTTGTTTGAGATTTTATGCCCAAGAACAATTCCTTCAGTCACCATGAAGTGACACTTTTCCCAGTTTAAAACTAGGTTGGTTTCTTGGCATCTTTTCAGAACAAGTTTCAGGTGATCAAGACAGGAGCTGAATGAGTCTCCATATACTGAGAAGTCATCCATGAAGACTTCCAGAAATTTTTCCACCATGTCAGAGAAAATAGAGAGCATGCATCTCTGGAAGGTTGCAGGTGCATTACATAGCCCAAATGGCATCCTTCTATAAGCAAACACTCCAGATGGACATGTGAATGCTGTTTTCTCTTGATCCTGGGGATCCACTGCAATCTGGTTATAGCCTGAATAGCCATCCAAAAAGCAGTAATAATCATGACCTACTAGTCTCTCTAGCATCTGGTCTATGAATGGTAAAGGAAAATGATCCTTTCTGGTGGCTGTATTGAGCCTTCTGTAGTCAATACACATGCGCCACCCTGTAACTGTTCTTGTAGGAACCAGTTCATTTTTTTCATTATGAATCACTGTTATGCCTCCTTTTTTTGGGACGACTTGAACAGGGCTCACCCAGGGGCTATCAGAAATGGGATAAATAATCCCAGCCTCTAGTAATTTGGTGACCTCTTTCTGCACCACTTCCTTCATGGCTGGATTTAGCCGCCTCTGTGGTTGAACCACTGGTTTGGCATTATCCTCCAATAGGATTTTGTGCATGCATCTAGCTGGGCTTATGCCCTTAAGGTCACCTATAGACCACCCAAGAGCTGTCTTGTGTGTTCTTAGCACTTGAATAAGTGCTTCCTCTTCCTGTGAACTTAAAGCAGAGCTTATGATTACTGGAAAAGTGTCACCTTCTCCCAGAAATTCATATTTCAAGGATGGTGGTAGTGGCTTGAGCTCGGGTTTAGGAGGTTTTTCCTCTTTCAGAAGAAAGTTCAGAGGCTCTTTCATGTCCTCTGAATCCTCCAAATCAGGCTGAACATCTTTAAAGATGTCTTCCAACTCTGATTCGAGACTCTCAGCCATGTTGATCTCTTCTACCAAAGAGTCAATGAGATCAACTTTCTTGCAGTCTGTTGATGTGTCTGGATGCTGCATGGCTTTGACAGCGTTCAATTTAAACTCATCATCATTGACTCTCAGGGTTATTTCCCCCTGTTGGACGTCAATGAGGGATCGTCCAGTTGCTAGGAAGGGTCTTCCTAGAATGAGAGTAGCACTCTTGTGCTCCTCCATTTCCAGCACAACAAAGTCAGTGGGAAAGGCGAATGGCCCAACTCTAACAATCATGTCTTCAATCACTCCTGATGGGTATTTAGTGGAACCATCAGCAAGTTGGAGACATATCCGGGTTGGTTTAACTTCTTCAGTTAAGCCAAGCTTTCTGATATTGGATGCAGGTATTAGGTTGATGCTTGCCCCAAGATCGCATAAAGCTGTCTTGGTGCAATCACCTTCTAATATGCATGGTATCAGAAAACTCCCAGGGTCTTTAAGCTTTTCAGGAAAGCTTTTCAGAATGACTGCACTGCATTCTTCAGTGAGGAGAACTCTTTCTGTTTCTCTCCACTCCTTTTTATGACTCAAGATTTCTTTCATGAACTTGGCATAAGAAGGTATTTGCTCAAGTGCCTCTGCAAATGGAATCTTTATTTCAAGAGTCCTTAAATAATCTGCAAAGCGAGCAAATTGCTTATCCTGCTCCTCTTTCCGGAGTTTTTGAGGATAAGGTATCTTGGCTTTATATTCCTCAACCTTAGTGGTTAAAGAAGCCTTTTTAGAGGGGTTGTTGTCAGCACTTGTGTGTGTCTGATCCCTCACTGTCTGTTCCTGGCGCCTGAACGCCAGAAATGTGCCCCTTTTGGGCGTTCAACGCTGGATTCTGCGCCATTTGGGCGTTCAACGCCAGATTCTTGCCCATTTCTGGCGTTGAACGCCAATCCTGCCTTGTTTCTGGCACTGAACGCCAGTTTTGGGCATGGTCTGGGCGTTCAGCGCCAGCCTTCCACCCATTTTCTGGCGTTTTAGTGCCAGAATTATTTTTCCCTGGGCTCTTACTGTTCTCAGGTGAATCTTTGGTGGGTCGCTCATTTCTTGAATTTTTGATGCCTTGAGGTGGGGTGTTTAATGTTTTCCCACTTCTTAATTGAACTGCTTGGCATTCTTCTGCTATTTGCCTTGATAGCTGCTGCTTTGTTTGCTTAAACTGTTCGTCCATATGTATATTAGCTATCCTTGTCTCCTGTAGCCTGTCTTTGAATTCAGCTAGCTGCTTTGTTAGAAAATCCAATTGCTGATTGAATTCAGCAGCTTGTTTTACAGTACTGAATTCAGCAGTTACTGTTTTAACCTCTTCATTCATGGAAGGGTTGCTGCTTAGATACAGATGCTGATTCCTGGCAACTGTATCAATGAGCTCTTGAGCCTCTTCAATTATCTTTCTCATATGGATAGATCCACCAGCTGAGTAATCTAGAGACATCTGAGCTCCTTCTGCAAGCCCATAGTAGAAGATGTCTAACTGAACCCACTCTGAAAACATTTCAGAGGGGCATTTTCGTAGCATCTCTCTGTATCTCTCCCAGGCATCATAAAGGGATTCATTATCTCCTTGTTTAAAGCCTTGGATGTCCAGCCTTAGCTGTGTCATCCTTTTTGGAGGGAAATATTGATTCAGGAATTTTTCTGTCAGCTGTTTCCATGTCCTTATACTGGCCTTAGGTTGGTTATTCAACCACCTCTTAGCTTGATCTTTTACAGCAAATGGAAACAGTAATAGTCTGTAGACATCCTGATCTATTTCTTTATCATGTACTGTGTCAGCAATTTGTAAAAACTGTGCCAGAAACTCTGTAGGTTCTTCCTGTGGAAGACCGGAATACTGGCAACTTTGCTGCACCATGATAATGAGCTGAGGATTCAACTCAAAGCTACTGACTCCAATGGAGGGTATGCAGATACTACTCCCATATGAAGCAGTAGAGGGGTTAGAATATGACCCCAGAGTCCTCCTGGACTGTTCATCTCCATTTATGTCCATGATGGATATATGGATATAACTTGGACTGATTTACCTTTTTAATTATTTTATTTTATGGAAAGAGGACAACTTAACCAAAAATAAAAATAACAAAAATTATGATTTTCGAAAAAGTGAGGAGAGAAAAAGTGGTTAGAAGGTTTTGAAAAAGATATGATTTGGAAAAGATTTTAAAAAAAAAAAATTTTTTTTTTATATAATTTTCGAAAATTTGTTTTTAAAATAGAGAGAAAAGATATTTTTGAATTTAAAGAGGAGAGAGAAAAACAATAAGATAGCACAAGATTTAAAATTTTTAGATCTAATGCTCCCTATGTTCGAAAATTTTGGAGGGAAAACACCAAGGAACACCAAACTTAAAAATTTTAAAATCAAGTCACAAGGAAAACTCAAGAACACGAAGAAAGAACACCAAACTTAAAATTTTTAGAAAACCAAGCCAAAATTTTCGAAAACCAAAGGGAAATCAACAAGAAAACACCAAACTTAAAGTTTGGCACAGGATTTAATAGAAAAAATTATTTTTGAAAAAGGTTTTAAAAATATGATAGCCAATTACCATGAACATAAACACCACGTTCTAACTAACTGAGCTATAAATTTAAAGTGTTTTAATAAGGGATAAATAATAAAAGACTCTAAACCAAGAAAAGAGAAATTTTTCCTAATCTAAGCAACAAAATAAACCGTTAGTTGTCCAAACACGAACAATCCCCGGCAACGGCGCCAAAAACTTGGTGCACGAATTGTGAATCACACTTTTCACAACGCGTACCACTAACCAGCAAGTGCACTGGGTCGTCCAAGTAATACCTTACGTGAGTAAGGGTCGAATCCCACGGAGATTGTTGGTTTGAAGCAATCTATGGTTATCTTGTAAATCTTAGTCAGGAAGTCAATTATGTTTATCAGTTGAATTGTGAATAACCAAGAGAGCATAAATTAAAGGTTACTTGTTGTGCAGTAATGGAGAATATGTTGGAGTTTTGGAGATGCTTTGTCTTCTGAATCTCTGCTTTCCTCTGTCTTCTGATTCACGCACGCACGTCCTCCTATGGCAAGCTGTGTGTTGGTGGATCACCGTTGTCAATGGCTACCTTCCATCCTTCCAGTGAAAACTACGCTCACGCGCTCTGTCACAGCACGGCTAATCACCGGTTGGTTCTCGATCCGGTTGGAATAGGATTTACTATCCTTTTGCGTCTGTCACTAACGCCCAGCCTTCAGGAGTTTGAAGCTCGTCACAGTCATTCAATCCTTGAATCCTACTCGGAATACCACAGACAAGGTTTAGACTTTCCGGATTCTCATGAATGCCGCCATCAGTTCTAGCTTATACCACGGAGATTCTGATTAAGGAATCTAAGAGATACTCATTCAATCGGACATAGAACGGAGGTGGTTGTCAGGCACACGTTCGTGGTTTGAGGAAGGTGATGAATGTCACAGATCATCACCTTCATCACAGTTAAGCGCGAATGAACATCTTAGATAGGAACAAGCGTGTTTGAATGGAAAACAGAAATACTTGCATTAATTCATCGAGACACAGCAGAGCTCCTCACCCCCAACAATGGGGTTTAGAGACTCATGCCGTCAGAGAATACAAAGTTTAGATCTAAAATGTCATGAGGTACAAAATAAGTCTCTAAAAGTTGTTTAAATACTAAACTAGTAGCCTAGGTTTACAACAAATGAGTAAACTATGATGGATGATGCAGAGGCCCACTTCTGGGGCCCACTTGGTGTGTGCTGGGGCTGAGAATTAAGCTATCCACGTGTAGAGGCCATTTGTGGAGTTGAACGCCAGTTTTTGTGCCAGTTTGGGCGTTCAACTCCAGCTTTTGATCCTTTTCTGGCGCTGGACGCCAGAATTGGGCAGAGAACTGACGTTGAACGCCAGTTTACGTCGTCTATCCTTGTGCAAAGTATGGACTATTATATATTTCTGGAAAGCCCTGGATGTCTACTTTCCAACGCAATTGGAAGCATGCCATTTCGAGTTCTGTAGCTCCAGAAAATTCACTTTGAGTGCAGGGAGGTCAGAATCCAACAACATCAGCAGTCCTTTTTCAGCCTGAGTCAGATTTTTGCTCAGCTCCTTCAATTTCAGCCAGAAAAATACCTGAAATTACAGAAAAACACACAACTCATAGTAAAGTCCAGAAATATGAATTTTTCCTAAAAACTAATGGAAATAAACTAAAAACTAACTAGAACATACTCAAAACCATATGAAATTAACCCCAAAAAGCGTATAAAATATCCGCTCATCAGACGTCCCTCCCCTTTCTTGAGATCTCTGAGACGTTCCCTGATGAGCATCTATTTGCCATTCAGGAAGCACCATGGTTTGCCGATATTGCAAACTATAAAGCTGCAAGGTTCATACCCAAGGAGTACAATAGAATACAAAAGAAGAAATTAGTTACTGATGCAAAGTACTACTTGTGGGATGAACCCTATCTCTTTAAGAGATGTGCAGACGGAATTATCCGTAGGTGTGTCCCCAGAGAGGAAGCACAGAGAATCCTATGGCATTGCCACGGATCTCAATATGGAGGCCATTTCGGAGGTGAGCGAACAGCCACCAAGGTCCTCCAATGTGGCTTCTATTGACCCACACTCTATAAAGATTCCCGAGAGTTTGTACGTAATTGTGACAGTTGCCAAAGAGCTGGTAATCTGCCTCATGGTTACGCCATGCCTCAACAAGGAATCTTGGAAATTGAGTTGTTTGACGTATGGGGAATTGACTTCATGGGACCTTTTCCACCATCATATTCAAACACTTATATTCTGGTGGCAGTTGACTATGTATCAAAATGGGTTGAGGCTATTGCCACACCCACCAATGATACTAAAACAATGCTGAAGTTCCTCCAGAAACATATCTTTAGCAGGTTTGGTGTCCCTAGAGTGTTAATCAGTGATGGGGGCACTCACTTCTGCAATAAACAGCTTCACTCTGCCATGGTTCGGTATGGAATTCGCCACAAAGTGGCCACCCCATATCATCCACAAACCAATGGGCAAGCTGAATTCTCTAACAGAGAATTAAAGAGAATCCTGGAACGGACAGTAAATACCCGTAGAAAGGATTGGGCAAGGAGCTTGGATGATGCTCTGTGGGCTTACAGAACAGCATTCAAGACCCCTATAGGGACCTCTCCATACCAACTCGTGTATGGTAAGGCATGCCACTTGCCCGTGGAACTGGAACATAAGGCCTACTGGGCAACCAGATTCCTAAAATTTGATGCCAAATTAGCAGGAGAAAAACGATTGCTCCAGCTAAATGAGCTAGAGGAATTCAGATTCACAGCTTTCGAAAATGCCAAGCTCTATAAAGAAAAATAAAAAAATGGCATGACAGAAAGCTGTCATCTAGAATCTTTGAACCAGGACAGAAGGTCCTGTTATTTAACTCTAGACTCAGGCTATTCCCCGGAAAACTGAAATCCCGGTGGAGGGGACCATACGTGATTACAAGTGTATCACCATATGGTTATGTGGAGCTTCAAGATATTGATTCTGATAAGAAGTTCATTGTCAATGGACAGAAAATCAAGCATTATCTTGAAGGCAACATTGAGCAAGAATGCTCAAGGCTGAAGCTAGATTAAAAGCTCAGCAAGGTCCAGCTAAAGACAATAAAGAAGCGCTTGCTGGGAGGCAACCCAGCCATGGGGCATTAATCCTCTAAGCATTTTGCCCTATTTTTCTTTTTTATTTGTTTATATAAAGTTTACTGACACTAAGGTAAAGAATCATTTGCATAAGTTTACAGGGTACAGAAGGAATTTGCACACAAAACAGAGATAGGGAGCTCAATGGCAAGAAAACGCCAGTAAAGGGGCATTTTGGGCGTTCAGCGCCCAAAATGGGCATCCACTGGGCGCTGAACGCCAGTAATGGTAGCAATTTGGGCGTTCAACGCCAGAAATGGCCACCCACTGGGCGTTGAACGCCAGGAATGGCAGCAAATGGGCGCTGAACGCCCAGGAGATAAGCATTTGGGCGCTGAACGCCCAAAACAAGCAGTGTTTGGGCGTTCAAACGCCAGGAAGACAGGGAGGAGCCAAATCCATTTATCCCACACGTATTTCCATTCTAATTTCAAATTTTATGCTTCAATGCATGATTTTTACATGAACATGTCAAGAACCCTGATTTCTAAAATCCTTAATTTCAAAAAAAAAAAAATCCATCTTTCCAAATTCAATCCAACCCTTTTCAAAATCTTTTCTGAAAACAAATCTATCTTTTTCACTCAAAAATCTTTTCAACTAATCCATATCTTTTTCAAATATCCATATTATCTTTTTCAAAATTCAGAGTTATCTTTTTCAAAAATCTATCATATCTTTTCAAAATTAAACTCTATCTTCTATCTTATCTTTTTCAACTCAATCTTTTTATCTTATCTCTTCCAATTTTTCGAAAAAACCACCCCCCACCCCTTTAAAATTGGGTTCGGCCTCCCCCCTCCTCCATCAACAAGTGCACCTCGATCTCCTTCTATCCCTCTCCTTTCTTTTCTTTTGCTTGAGGACAAGCAAACCTCTAAGTTTGGTGTGTTTATCCGAGATCACTAAGATCATGGCTCCCAAAGGAAAACAATCCACTCCAAGAGGCAAGAAAGAGAGCGTTCCAAAACCACTTTGGAATCAAGGGAAGTTCTTATCTAAAGAACATTCAGACCATTATCTTAAAGTAATGGGTCTGAGGTCAGTGATCCCGGAAGTTAGATTCGATCTGAAAGAAGATGAATATCCGGAGATCCAGGAGCAAATTCGAATCAGGAACTGGGAAGTCCTAGCTAATCCTGAAACGAAAGTAGGAAGGAACATGGTCCAGGAGTTCTATGCTAATATGTGGCAGACTGACAAGCAAAGACTATCTGGAACTGCCTGCTACGAGTTTCGGACCATGGTCAGGGGAAAGATTGTTCATACCACCCCTGACAAGATCAGAGAGATATTAAAGCTACCTCAGCTAAAGGATGATCCATACTCCTTCAACAGGAGGATGATGAGAGCAGACATTGGCCTGGATAAGATTCTAGAGGACATATGTATCCCTGGAGCCAGGTGGACCACCAACACAAAGGGCGTCCCAAATCAACTCAAGAGAGAGGATCTCAAACCAGTTGCCAGAGGATGGCTGGACTTCATTGGGCGTTCTTTGTTGCCCACTAGCAACCGTTCTGAAGTCACAGTTAAAAGAGCAGTGATGATTCATTGCATCATGACGGGGAAGGAAGTGGAGGTTCATCAGCTGATTTCCACTGAACTCTACAAGATTGCTAATAAAAATTCAAAAGAGGCCAGGTTGGCTTATCCAAGCGTGATTTCTCTGCTCTGCAAGAACGCTGGAGTCAAGATGGGAATAACTGAATATATCCTAATTGAAAAGTCAATCACCAAAGCATCAATGGAGAGACAACAAGCACAGGAGGATCCTATCAAGAAGAGAGCACAGGAATTCCTCCCAGAGATTCCTCAAGCGGAATATTGGGAATATCTTGAGATGTCTGTCACCAAGATACAGGAAGCTATGGAGCAAATAATAAAACAACAGAAGGAACACAGTCAAATGTTGACCCATATGTTTAAAGAACAAGAGGAGCAGGGACGTGACTTAAGGGAACTGAAGCGCCAAAAGTCTTCTGTAATACCAAGCATCCCAAGGATCAGAGGAACCCCCAAACCCCCAGAATAAAGGTTGTTAATTTCCAATTTCTGCCTTAACTCTGTGACAGTGTCCTTATAAAAAGTTTACCTTAGAAGTCATATAATAGTAATTAGTATCTATTTGATTTTATCTCCAATTAAGCTATAGTTTATTTTTCTCATCATCATTAAACATGAATAAAATAGTAGATCTTTTGAATAAGAAGCAATAAAATTTCGAGTTTAATAAAAGAAATTCTAATTGGTTAAATGTGGTGGCAATGCTTTCTGTCTTCTGAATGAATGCTTGAACAGTGCATATGTCTTTTGAATTTGTTGTTTAAGACTGTTAAATATGTTGGCTCTTGAAAGAATGATGAACATGAGACATGTTATTGATAATCTGAAAAATCATAAAAATGATTCTTGAAGCAAGAAAAAGCAGCAAAGAACAAAGCTTGCAGAAAAAAAAAAAAGCAAGCAGAAAAAGCCAAAAGCTCTTAAAACCAAAAGGCAAGGGCAAATAAAAAGGATCCCAAGGCTTTGAGCATCAGTGGATAGGAGGACCTAAAGGACTAAAATCCTGGTCTAAGCGGCTAAACCAAGCTGTCCCTAACCATGTGCTTGTGGCGTGCAGGTGTCAAGTGAAAACTTGAGACTGAGCGGTTAAAGTTAAGGTCCAAAGCAAAAAGAAGAGTGTGCTTAAGAACTCTGGACACCTCTAATTGGGGACTTTAGCAAAGCTGAGTCACAATCTGAAAAGGTTCACCCAGTTATGTGTCTGTGGCATTTATGTATCCGGTAGTAATACTGGAAAACAAAGTGCTTAGGGCCACGGCCAAGACTCATAAAGAAGCTGTGTTCAAGAATCATCACACTGAACTAGGAGAATCAATAACACTATCTGAGTTCTAAGTTCCTATAGATGCCAATCACTCTGAGCTTCAATGGATAAAGTGAGATGCCAAAACTGTTCAGAAGCAAAAAGCTACTAGTCCCGCTCATCTAATTAGAATCTGAGCTTCACTCAAAAACTCTGAGATATTATTGCTTCTCAACTTATTAGTCTTCTATTTTATTTGTCTAAGTTGCTTGAGGACAAGCAACAGTTTAAGTTTGGTGTTGTGATGAGCGGATATTTTATACGCTTTTTGGGGATAATTTCATATAGTTTAGAGTATGTTTTAGTTAGTTTTTAGTCTATTTCTAGTAGTTTTTAGGAAAAATTCATATTTCTGGACTTTACTATGAGTTGTGTGTTTTTCTGTAATTTCAGGTATTTTTCTGGCTGAAATTGAAGGAGCTGAGCAAAAATCTGATTTAGGCTGAAAAAGGACTGCTGATGCTGTTGGATTCTGACCTCCCTGCACTCAAAGTGGATTTTCTGGAGCTACAGAACTCGAAATGGCATGCTTCTAATTGCATTGGAAAGTAGACATCCAGGGCTTTCCAGAAATATATAATAGTCCATACTTTGCACAAGGATAGACGACGTAAACTGGCGTTCAACGCCAGTTCTCTGCCCAATTCTGGTGTCCAGCGCCAGAAAAGGATCAAAAGCTGGAGTTGAACGCCCAAACTGGCATAAAAACTGGCGTTCAACTCCACAAATGGCCTCTGCACGTGAATTGCTTAAGTCTCAGCCCCAGCACACACCAAGTGGGCCCAAACACACACCAAGTGGGCCCGAGAAGTGGATCTCTGCATCATCTATCATAGTTTATCCAAATTTTGTAACCCTAGGCTACTAGTTTAGTATTTAAACAACTTTTAGAGACTTATTTTGTATCTCATGACATTTCAGATCTAAACTTTGTATTCTCTGACGGCATGAGTCTCTAAACCTCATTGTTGGGGGTGAGGAGCTCTGCTGTGTCTCGATGAATTAATGCAAGTATTTCTGTTTTCCATTCAAACACGCTTGTTCTTATCTAAGATGTTCATTCGCGCTTAACTGTGATGAAGGTGATGATCAGTAACATTCATCACCTTCCTCAAACCATGAACGTGTGCCTGACAACCACCTCCGTTCTATATCCGATTGAATGAGTATCTCTGAGATCTCTTAATCAGAATCTCCGTGGTATAAGCTAGAACTGATGGCGGCATTCATGAGAATCCGGAAAGTCTAAACCTTGTCTGTGGTATTCCGAGTAGGATTCAAGGATTGAATGACTGTGACGAGCTTCAAACCCCTGAAGGCTGGGCGTTAGTGACAGATGCAAAAGGATAGTAAATCCTATTCCAACCGGATCGAGAACCAACCAGGTGATTAGCCGTGCTGTGACAGAGCGCGTGAGCGTAGTTTTCACTGGAAGGATGGAAGGTAGCCATTGACAACGGTGATCCACCAACACACAGCTTGCCATAGGAGGACATGCGTGCGTGAATCAGAAGACAGAGGAAAGCAGAGATTCAGAAGACAAAGCATCTCCAAAACTCCAACATATTCTCCATTACTGCATAACAAGTAACCTTTAATTTATGCTCTCTCAGTTATTCACAATTCAACTGATAAACATAATTGACTTCCTGACTAAGATTTACAAGATAACCATAGATTGCTTCAAACCAACAATCTCCGTGGGATTCGACCCTTACTCACGTAAGGTATTACTTGGACGACCCAGTGCACTTGCTGGTTAGTGGTACGCGTTGTGAAAAGTGTGATTCACAATTCGTGCACCAGGCCACCGGAACCACCGCCGGAGCTTCTGGCTGCTTTTGCTGTCGCCGAAAAAGTCTATCGGTAAGTGTCTTAAGTTGGTTCCCCTTTCCGTTGAGTTTCTGGAAACCTCACTGTCACTGCATATAGTTCAGGTCATCGCTGCCGCTTGAGGTGGCTACTGGGCTGCCGCCAAACCGGTTCGGAGACCGCCGCTGCTTCGGTTCAGCCATTCTTTCTTCGGTTCAGCCATTCTTTCTTCGGTTCGGTAAGCGTTTGGATTTGAAAGCCTTTTAGTTACCGTTCTGTTATCATACGCTGAGGTTTGTGGCATTAATTGCTATAGGATTGAGTTTCGGTTGTTGTATCTTGCAATTCGAGTTGTTGAGACTGTTGCGAAAGTGGCTTGGAGTTGAGGTTTTGGTTGCCGTCAGTTCGGGTTGAGGCAGAAAGGACTTGATGAGGCGTTGGGGTTATGGAATTGCGTTTTGAGGTAGGAGCGCTTTCCAAAAACTATATTTTTACATGTTGGAATAATTACATATGGATACTGACGTGAGAAAATGTGTATTTGGTGATTGTATCGGCCTTATGTATTATTTGATTGACTCGAATGTTTATGAATGTTGGTTTGGCTGAGTTGTTGTGCGGCTTTGTGAAATGTAATATTTTGAAGCTGATTCTTTAAATATTTGAAATATGAGTTTAACCCGTTGAGGATTGATTTGAATTGAGTTGATTATTTTGATGATGTGAAAGATAGAATACTCTTGAAATTCAGCCTGGGTTGCTTTAATTGATTTGATTTTGATAAATGATTTATTGCTGAACCAATTCTTTAAAGCTCTGGAAATGAGTTAAATCGGTTGATATTGAGTTGACTTTGAAATGGTTTTCTTGAGATATGCCACTGAGGCGACTGTTGGATTTAGCTTGCTTTGAATTAATTTATGGTTTTGAGCTGTTGAAAAGGAATGAGAAACGGTTTAGTTGGGACCCTAACCGGGTGGTAAAAGTCCAAGTTTTAGGGGAGGTGTTGCCGAAATTTCTACAAAATTCTAGTCTTGTTTAAAAAGTCATTTAAAATGGATTGGGTTTGAGAAGTTGTATTATTTGATTTATTAAGAGAATATTTATATTTTCAAGCTTAATTTATTTAGTGAACTTTATGCCTTGAGTTTGACTTATTTAGAAATGAACTATTTTTACCGTTTGAATCACTGAAGGAAAGAATGATGCTCTAATATTGATTTCAATATAAAAGGGAGCTTTTAGTGATTTCAAAGGAATCTAGACTTTTGATTGAGTAATTAAGTTTGAGGCATTTTGGAAGAGTTAGAAAAATGGGTTCCAAAAAGAAACCTGAACGTGGTTTGAATCAAATGAACCGGTTCCGTTTCAAATGAGTTGATTTTAGGACCGGGTTGGAACTTGTGATTTTGTATGGTCGGTTTCATAAGAAATTCAGTTTTATTTACTTGAACCGAGAATCCATGATTTTAATAGTTTCAATGAATTTTAAGGAATTCAAATAGGTTGACCTTCCCTAAAGACTTGGGACTCTGCCGAGAAACTTTTGTTATAAAATCCCATTGTTGTATAGGTGATTTTGAATACTTTGAAATAAATCCTTAACTTGCCATGGTTTTGGAAGTTTTGGGAAAGAGAATGCCGAGAGTGGCTTTGTTTTAGACAGGGAACTCACTTTGAGTAAATTTGGCTTATGAGCTTGAGATGATTTGAGAAATGAGATCTTTAAAGCCAAGGCTGAAAAGAGTTGAAATTTGATTTCAAAGTGAAATGGCTTGAGAAAAGTGATTTTAGGCTTAAATGCCGGTTTTATGAATTTGATGATGTTGAATGGTGGAAGTGCTGTTTTGTTATGGGCCGGAATGGCTATGTATGATTATGAATATTGGCTGGTTCTGAATTGAACCGTGAGCCAGAACGGCTATGTATGATATTGATTTATGGCTGATTACTGAATGAGTTATGGGCCGTATGGCTGATTATGAATTATGAGTCTAAGCCGAATGGCTGTATTTATTGATAAATTGGCTGGTTCTGGATTGAACCGTGAGCCGGATGGCTGAGATGAATGTTGTATGTGAAAATGCTTGTGTTTTCTCTCTGGTTGTAACGGTGACAGGGCACCGATACCCTCTAATGGTGACAGGGCGCAGATACCCTCTAATGGCGACAGGGCGCAGATACCCTCTAAGGATAATAATGCGCAACAGAGAGACTGTGTCCGGGTTAGCTACCGGACACGTCGGGTTGGCTTCGTAACCGACAGATGATATCATCAGCCACTAGGAATAGGCATGCATCATATGCATCTATGTGACATTGCTTGGGTGTGCATATTATACTTGGTTTGCCTATGTGATTAATTGCTAATTGTTCTACTTGCAATAACTGTTTGTTTGTGCTTGCATTTTCCTATTTGTGTTTGCTACTGGGACTCTGTTGGACTGTGGTGATTGGTTGTTGGTTGGATTTGTTTGGGCCTAGGGCCGTGGTTGGAATGAGAAGAATCGATGGTTGATTTCGGTTGTGTTTCTGGTTTGGAATAAAATATGAAAGGCTATTTTGGTTTCGCATAGATAAACCGTTTTGAAAGGCTTTTGAGTTTTTGAGAATTGAACGATTCTTCTTTCAGAAAGATTTTTAGACTTTACTTTTATTGTAAACCGTTGTTTTTGAAAAGAGGCATAAGACAGTTATTAATCACTAGTACGGTTTATCTTCACGTATCCTATTACAGTAATTCCCAAAAACCCTCTACTGAGAACCCTTTCGAGGATGATGTTCTCACCCCCCTACATTTTTCCCCTTTCAGGATATGGGCGCAGAAGTTACGAAGAGCTTATTTAATTGTTGTTGTGATGCTCTATATTGTTTTAGTTATGGTTTACCGTACCCTTGCCTTTATCTTGATGTAATCTGTGAGAGGGATAGGAATTATATTGGATTATGTTTGTAATATTATTTATATATATTTATGTATATATATGGATGTACTCTTTATGAGTTGTTGTAAGTTGAATGGTATCTATGGATGTACGTTATCGAACGAAGGTATTTTTGGGAGCGGTATTACGGTTTAAAGTTTTAAATAGGCTCATATTTTAGTATTAAATAGTATAAGAGTCATCGTAATGTCTGAGCTATCAAAGTGGCGCAGCCGGAAGTGTGAGCTTTGGTAGTTAGGGTGTTACATTATGGTATCAGAGCGGTCTTTCCTGTAGAGCCTGAGGAATGGACCGACTATGCTTTAGTTGCATACTCTGAGTGTCTGTCATGCAATAGTCTTGTCGAATGACGAGAATTTGAGCTTTATGCACATGACGATCTATTGATTAATGCCGTTAGTCTTGCATTGCACGATTCCTGATATTAAGTTTGGCCGGCTTAATACTAGTGAATTATGTATATGAGAGTACTAATGGGTTATCATAGATGATATACGAGTTTTGAGTAAAGCGAATCACGAGTTTTGGGAATGTTTGAAACTATTTCTCGAGGCTATTCAGTTGTGTGTCTTGAATTCTGTTCGAGTTGACCTGTTCTTTCATGTCCTAACTTGAAGTTCTTGTTTGCTAATTCTTTTGAAGAATAGTTTGATTTTTCAACTCTATTCCTCTATTCATATGCATTCTTGTTTGATCCTAATTGCATATGCTTGATTGCAGTCCTTGTTACATCTATCTTTCTCTGTTTGAGTTCTTCTTGATTCACGTATTCTTTGATATACTTTTGGACTGTCTTGATGCGCTGTACTCTTTAAGTCCTTGTTCTGAGTCCATTCTTAGAGAAATTGTTGATTCAGTATTTCTCTTAATTGATAGCAATTACAGCCGATTTTGAGATTTTTATGGAAATTGCTATTGAGTAGATATATACTTATCTATATGTGAAACTTTGAAGTTTTCTTACACAGTTTAACAACTATTTATCTCTAATACCTCGCATGTACTTTTACTGGTTTACGGAACTGCACTTACTTTAAAAGTAAATTGACTTTCTAGTAATTTTACTATAGTTCCAATGGACATCTTTATTTGATTATGTATTTGGGTATTTTCAGAATTCTGGAAAGAAAGGGGATTTCTTGCTTTATCCCGGTTGAGTTTTGTTTGATAAACTTTACTTAATTCATTTTGATTTGAGTTTGATTTAGCATACTACATGGCTTATGCCATTGTTGTTCTTTTGAAAATGTTGGACTCATAACTTTCTTCTTATGAGCGGACTCGTTCCTTCTTAAGCTTTTCACCTCTATGAATGTCATACGTGATTCTGTTTTTAACTAATCTTTTACATCTTGTGAACATTACCATTGATCTTGGTTTGTCCTCTCTTGTGAATCTCATCCTTATGTGAGTCAGTTTGATTCGTTTCAAATTAGTGCATTGTTTATTCTCTCATTTTCTCTACAAGAGTTTTTAGTCAAAGATTTATCATTGAGAAATTACAAATGATTGAGTTGTCTTTTTCTATGACTTTTGTATTCTTTTGGATCAATTGAAAGCTTGTTTGATGACTCATGCCTAGTGAATCTTGTTTGAACTACTTTGATTTAAGATCCTTTCTTGTAAGGCTTGACTCCTTTTTAGTACATCTTAAACTTCTTGAATATTCTTTTGAGATGGTGATTTTAAGAACACTTTTGGAGTCTTGTTTTGAACTTTTTAAAGAAGTTTTGAATTCTCTTGTAAAAAGTTTTAAACGGAATTTATTTTCTGTTGCTTGATTTAGATTGAAACCATTGTTCAATTTTGACGAAGTTAATTTAAAGTTGGGATGCGCTATTTTAAATGAAGTTTTGAAGAACTTCCTTGTTTAGTGGAAACCGGTTTGTTTGTAATGCACCACTTATTTCCTTTACCAAATTGTAAGCAAATTTTTACTTCGGAGTCTCTTTTCTAAAAAGAGTTTAACTTTCTTTTTCGTACTTACTATAAATGTTATACACGCTTATTTGAATATGGACTTTGGGAGTTTCTGAACAAGCATTTGATTTCTCTCCTGAGTTTTGTGAATTACTTTTGGTTAAGATTGTGCACTTAACTAATTTTCTAAAATATTTGATGAAAATATTTTAGCTCTTAGCCAAGCCGGTGTGCATCTTGTTTTTAAAACTCTACATGATCTATTTCAACATGAAATTGTATTGAAGTGAAGCCACGTTTATGCTTTTGTTACTCTCTTGAAAGATGTTTGTTGTTTAACTTCTCTTTCAGACTGCGAAGTGATATTTTTGCAAGTTTTTTATTCTTTTAAGAACAATATATTCGGAAGTATCTTAATTATGATCTTGAGTTCTGTGAGCTTTGTCTTGGGTCTGAGATATTCTTTTCTGTAAACCTCCTACTTCTTCGACTCAACTTGAATTTGTTCCGAACTAAGGCGTTGGTTCTCTTCTTATTGGTCCTATTGAATTTCTTGGATCCAAGGGTTATCTTTGGAGTTGTCAATCGATTTGTTTCTAGCAAACTTCTTTGCTTGAGCATCCTTGTTTATCTAGAATTGGATACATTCTCTCAAATTTATGAGTACTATCCTTGATATTTGACTCTCCTTTCTAAAGCTTGTATCCTTCTGAGTAGACTCGAGAATTGTTTGATATCACGTGCGACCCGTAGACGTAGTAACGTGATGCGTTAGTTCTTTAAGACGTGATATGTGTATACAGAAGTTGAAGCGGTAGGTGTACAACGTTATGAGTTGTGGTGTCTTGTTCCTTGCGAACGGGTTTGCGGTTGACAGGCTTGTGATTGAATATGAAGATTGTAAAGTGCTTGATGGAGTTGGAAAGTTGAAATCTTGAGGTTGATATGAGATTAGCGTGCGGATGTTGAGCATGTCGTTTTAGCCCCATCATGTCTTATAGCCTTCGATGCCTTGCTTTACTATCACATGCTTGAACCATGTCATCTTTTGCATTGAGCCTATCTTGTAATGTTTGCTTTGCAATCATACTCCTACCTTTGTACCCTTATGCATACGACAATTCAAGTATTTGAAAACCGTATATATGTTTATGTTTTGGGGATATTTCTGCTTCTTCTTTAAATGTGTTCAAGGGTGAACTGTTATGAAATTCCTTTTATTTTGTATCAATTTTCGAGGGCGAAAATTTTTATAAGGTGGGTAGAATGTAAGACCCAAAACCTTTGAAAAAGGGCTATCATTAGCTAAATTCAAATTCAGTGTTTCTGTAGCTTTAATTTCAGAAATTTCTTTATTAAAGAAAATTAAAGCAAGTTTTGATTTATTGAATTTGAGATAAGTTATGATTATTATCCAATTTGATGATTATTGGATTATTTTCTATAATTATATTATAAAGTTGGTAGTTGTGAAATAATAAGGATTTTTATATGACTCGGATTAAATAATTAATATTTTAAATATTAATACTGTTACTTTGGAAAATAAAGGGTTTAATTATATTATTTCTAATTATTTTGATTTGGGCATTTTATGGAAAATAATTTGTAAGATTGATGAGCAAATAGTACTTTTCTATATACAATTAGTGTTGGATTTAATTTGGGTTTCAATTACTACATTATTCCCAATTTTATCTGAAATTACTAAAATGCCCCTAACCCTAATTTTTCTCAAAAGACCCTAACTCTGAAAACCCTACCCGGTAACCCATTGCTTCCCCATGCCCCAGCTGCAGCTGAAATCCCCTTTTTCCTAACTCAGTAGCAGCGTTTCCTTTTCATGAAAGAAAGAAAGGAGAAACAGAAGGTGGGAGAAGAGAAACGGGATCCATGGAAGGAGGAAGAGAAGAGGAGGGAGGAGGCTATGCCAGCGCGCTGGGCTTCACCACCGCCGTCGCGTCGTCGCCGCCCCTGCTAGCTGCCGCCATTTCACGAGAGAGAGAGAGAGAGAGAGAGAGAGAGAGAGAGAGAGAGAGAGAGAGAGAGTCGTGTCGGGAAGGAGGAGACGCCGCCGAGGTGCCGTTGTCGTTCCTTCGTCGCCGCTGCCACTGTTAGCCGAGCCGTCATCTCTAGCCTGTGCCGTTGCCAGTCGCGCGAGAGGGAGACGCGCCGTGAGGGAGAGCCATCACATTTCTGCCGTCGCCGGTTCACACGCCGCCGCTGTGCTCCTTGCCGCAGCGTCGTCGCTGGAAGAGGAGGGCTCGCCAGTTCTGCCTCTCACTGACCGCCGCCGTTCCGCCGTCGCCGTCAAGGGGTTCTTCCAAGAGAGAGAGGACCGGCGTGCGTGAAAAAGAAGGGGAGAGGTCCGAGGCTGAGACGGTTCCCATCACTGCCGTCTGCCTCTGTCACTACCGACCTGCTTCTCCGCGGTGCTTAGCTGGAGCTTCTGTTACTGTCACCGGAGTTCTGAGGCCACCGGAACCACCGCCGGAGCTTCTGGCTGCTTTTGCTGTCTCCGAAAAAGTCTATCGGTAAGGGTCTTAAGTTGGTTCCCCTTTCCGTTGAGTTTCTGGAAATGTCATTGTCACTGCATATGGTTCAGGTCATCGCTGCCGCTTGAGGTGGCTGCCGGGCTGCCGCCAAACCGGTTCGGAGACCGCCGCTGTTTCGGTTTAGCTGTTCCTTCTTCGGTTCGGTAAGCGTTTGGATTTGAAAGCCTTTTAGTTACCGTTCTGTTATCATACGCTGAGGTTTTTGGCGTTAATTGCTATAGGATTGAGTTTCGGTTGTTGTATGTTGCAATTCGAGTTGTTGAGACTGTTGCAAAAGTGGCTTGGAGCTGAGGTTTTGGTTGCCGTCAGTTCGGGTTGAGGCGGAAAGGACTTGATGAGGCGTTTGGGTTATGGAATTGCGTTTTGAGGTAGGGGCGCTTTCCAAAAACTATATTTTTACATGTTGGAATTATTACATATGGATACTGACGTGAGAAAATGTGTATTTGGTGATTGTATCGGCCTTATGTATTATTTAATTGACTCGAATGTTTATGAATGTTGGTTTGGCTGAGTTGTTGTGCGGCTTTGTGAAATGTAATATTTTGAAGCTGATTCTTTAAATATTTGAAATCTGAGTTTAACCCGTTGAGGATTGATTTGAATTGAGTTGATTATTTTGATGATGTGAAAGATAGAATACTCTTGAAATTCAGCCTGGGTTGCTTTAATTGATTTGGTTTTGATAAATGATTTATTGCTGAACCGATTCTTTAAAGCTTTGGAAATGAGTTAAATCGGTTGATATTGAGTTGACTTTGAAATGGTTTTCTTGAGATATGCCACTGAGGTGACTGTTGGATTTAGCTTGCTTTGAATTGATTTCTAGTTTTGAGCTGTTGAAAAGGAATGAGAAACGGTTTAGTTGGGACCCGAACCGGGTGGTAAAAGTCCAAGTTTTAAGGGAGGTGCTGCCGAAATTTCTACAAAATCCTAGTCTTGTTTAAAAAGTCATTTAAAAAGGATTGGGTTTGAGAAGTTGTATTATTTGATTTATTAAGAGAATATTTATATTTTCAAGCTTAATTTATTTAGTGAACTTTATGCCTTGAGTTTGACTTATTTAGAAATGAACTATTTTTACCGTTTGAATCACTGAAGAAAAGAATGATGCTCTAATATTGATTTCAATATAAAAGGGAGCTTTTAGTGATTTCAAAGGAATCTAGACTTTTGATTGAGTAATTAAGTTTGAGGCATTTTAGAAGAGTTAGAAAAATGGGTTCCAAAAAGAAACCTGAACGTGGTTTGAATCAAATGAACCGGTTCCTTTTCAAATGAGTTGATTTTAGGACCGGGTTGGAACTTGTGATTTTGTATAGTTGGTTTCATAAGAAATTCAGTTTTATTTACTTGAACCGAGAATCCATGATTTTAATAGTTTCAATGAATTTTAAGGAATTGATATAGGTTGACCTTCCCTAAAGACTTGGGACTCTGCCGAGAAACTTTTGTTATAAAATCCCATTGTTGTATGGGTGATTTTGAATACTTTGAAATAAATCCTTAACTTGCCATGGTTTTGGAAGTTTTGGGAAAGAGAATGCCGAGAGTGGCTTTGTTTTAGACAGGGAACTCACTTTGAGTAAATTTGGCTTATGAGCTTGAGATGATTTGAGAAATGAGATCTTTAAAGCCAAGACTGAAAAGAGTTGAAATTTGATTTCAAAGTGAAATGGCTTGAGAAAAGTGATTTGAGGCGTAAATGCCGATTTTATGAATTTGATGATGTTGAATGGTGGAAGTGCTGTTTTGTTATGAGCCGGAATGGCTATGTATGATTATGAATATTGGCTGGTTCTGGATTGAACCGTGAGTCGGAATGGCTGTTTATGATATTGATTTATGGCTGATTGCTGAATGAGTTATGGGCCATACGGTTGATTATGAATTATGAGTTTAAGCCGAAGGGCTGTATTTATTGATAAATTGGCTGGTTCTGGATTGAACCGTGAGCCGGATGGCTGAGATAAATGTTGTATGTGAAAATGCTTGTGTTTTCTCTCTAGTTGTAAGGGTGACAGGGCACCGATACCCTCTAATGGCGACAGGGCGCAGATACCCTCTAATGGCGACAGGGCGCAGATACCCTCTAAGGATAATAATGCGCAACAGAGAGGCTGTATCTGGGTTAGCTACCGGACACGTCGGGTTGGCTTCGTAACCGACAGATGATATCATCAGCCACTAGGAACAGGCATGCATCATATGCATCTATGTGACATTGCTTGGGTGTGCATATTATACTTGGTTTGCCTATGTGATTAATTGCTAATTGTTCTACTTGCAATAACTGTTTGTTTGTGCTTGCATCTTCCTATTTGTGTTTGCTACTGGGACTCTGTTGGACTGTGGTGATTGGTTGTTGGTTGGATTTGTTTGGGCCTAGGGCCGTGGTTGGAATGAGAAGAATCGATGGTTGATTTCGGTTGTGTTTCTGGTTTGGAATAAAATATGAAAGGCTATTTTGGTTTCGCATAGATAAACCGTTTTGAAAGGCTTTTGAGTTTTTGAGAATTGAACGGTTCTTCTTTCAGAAAGATTTTTAGACTTTACTTTTATTGTAAACCGTTGTTTTTGAAAAGAGGCATAAGACGGTTATTAATCACTAGTACGGTTTATCTTCACGTATCCTATTACAGTAATTCCCAAAAATCCTCTACTGAGAACCTTTTCGAGGATGATGTTCTCACACCCCTACATTTTTCCCCTTTCAGGATATGGGCGCAGAAGTTACGAAGAGCTTATTTAATTGTTGTTGTGATGCTCTGTATTGTTTTAGTTATGGTTTACCGTACCCTCGCCTTTATCTTGATGTAATCTGTGAGAGGGATAGGAATTGTATTGGATTATGTTTGTAATATTATTTATATATATTTATGTATATATATGGATGTACTCTTTATGAGTTGTTGTAAGTTGAATGGTATCTATGGATGTACGTTATCGAACGAAGGTATTTTTGGGAGCGGTATTACGGTTTAAAGTTTTAAACAGGCTCATATTTTAGTATTAAATAGTATAAGAGTCGTCGTAATGTCTGAGCTATCAGAGTGGCACAGCCGGAAGCGTGAGCTTTGGTAGTTAGGGTGTTACATCCACTAGGTGATGTGATCCCAAATTCAAGGGTGTCATTGATGGGTGTATAAGTTTCATATACCATTTGGTTCATTAAAGTTACCTTGCACATCAATCAATGTCCATTTATCATCCAATTCACAATTGCTTGATTTTTGCTTGAATGCTTTCATTCTTCTTATTGCTTGTTTGGTTGTCTTAACCTACAAGTTTTCTTTGAAGTATTTCGAGCACACTAGAATGAGTGAAGTACACCCTTCTTTTGTATAATTATGACATGACTTTTAAACACTAGGGTGTGAGTTCTAAACCACGCGCAAACTTAGAATTCACAAACCTATTTTTCATTAATGTCACACTAATTCACTCACTCAATTCTAGTGATTTACCTCATTCCAACAATGTATACTTCCTTGCTTTTACATTTACTTTTCTTACTGTCCTGTCTTCTATTTTCAGGATGAGTCACCAAAAGCAAAAACGGAAGTGGGAGAAAGAACATGCAGCAACCGGTTGATCCACCAGCTGAAGGTGGCAACCCGTGAAGTCGACATACCCCCTTGCTCATCTTTGAATGCACTGAAGACGGTGCAAACTTTTAAGTGTGGGGAGGTCGTCCGACCGATCGGCGCTTTTGGGTGACAAATTTCTAATCCCAACACTTTTGCATTTCATTTTTAGGTCTTCTAGGATTTTTCGTTGCATTTCCTTATTTTGCACATATATATATATATATATATAATAATAATAATAATAATAATAATAATAATAATAATAATAATAATAATAATAATAAGCTTAGTCAAAATAATGAAAGTTTTCCAAGGAATTTATATATAGGGCACCCCAATTTATTTGAGCAAAAAAAAATTTTTTTGGAACTTGCTTGAATTATACATTGCGGAACATGATTTTTGAGCTAAGAACACAAGCATGTGAGATTTGAGCCTAATTGTGTGGTTACATCATATAACCACTTATTTTCATTCTTGTGTGATTATTCTCTTTCCATGATTGTAATCTTTGATTTGTTTGATTCTTTATGTCCATTATTTTATGTATGAATGCATTTATATGATTGAGGCCATTGTTTCAAATAGCTCACTTACCCAAATAGCCTACCTTTTATCTTTCATTGTTAGCGAACTTTGAGCCTATGCTAACCCACTTGTTCTTAATTTTTAGCACATTACAAGCCTTAAGTGAAAAATAATAAATGTCCTTAATTTGGATCTTTGATTAGCTTAGGCTAGTGAGTGTGTATATTATTTAAGTGTGGAGAAACTTGGAACATTAGTTGAAGTAAAAGTGTATTTTGAGTTTTTCATTGAAAATATTGGGAATTGGGTACATACTCATGTGCTAATTAAATGTAAAATCATAAGCATCGATACTTTTGTATATACTTTATTGCGAAAAAGGAAAAAATATATATAAAAAATAAAGAAAAACATATATCAAAAGAAAAAAACATAAATAGAAAAGGAAAGAAAAAGAAAAGCAATAAAAAGGGGACAAAATGCCCCAAAGTGAAGTTCAATAAAAATCAATGCATATGTGTGGTGATAAAAAAGAGAATGCATGAGTATATGAATAAGTGAAGAATGGGTAGTTAGGTTTGTTTAGAATTTTATAGGTTGCCATATAGGTTAGGTGGAAATCTTAGGTTAATCAAAGATTCAAATTCTAGTCCACTTAGCCATATGCATCTTACCTTGACCCTAACCCCATTACAACTTATGGGAAGTCCTCATGATATTTGTATGCATGCATGAAATAATTGTTGATTGTTAGATAAAAAATAAATCTTGGAAAACATTATTAGGGGAGAATTAAGTGAATCAACCCCATACACTTGAGTGACTAGAGCGGATACACATCCGGTGAGGGTTCGATTGCTCAACGTGTTTTCACCTATGATCATCTCTTCTTGCAAGTCTGTTAAATCTTTTCAATAACTCAATTCAATTTTGGGTCGGCTTTGATTGCTATTGCTTTAGCCCTTGTACTTGTATATGTATTCTTGGAAATTGATTTATTTTGACCAAGTAATTGTATCCATTTATATAGCTGCATGTAGGTAGGTTGCATGTAGATAGTTTGCATTGAATAAATGTTGATACCCTTTATTTCTTTCTTGAGTTTAGCATGAGGACATGCTTGGTTTAAGGGTGGAGAGGTTTGATAAACCCCAATTTTGTGGTTTATCTTGTGCTTAATTTAGGGAATTTTATCACCTTTTCTCACATTTATTCAATGAAATAGCATGGTTTTGTAATTCTCCCTAGATTTGTATTTAAGTGTGAAAATATAATTTTTAGGCCTTAAAATAGCTAATTTCAATTCACCTTTAATTCTACTGGATGCCTTGATGTGTTTGTTAGTGAATTCAGGTTGAAAAGGCTAGGAATGGATCAAATGAGTGAAGAGAAAAGCATGCAAAGTGGAGGATTCATGGAAAATCAAGGATTTGGAGTGCATACACAGACGTGCACGCGTGGATATATATGAAGTCGCATGGCGATGCGTACGCGTGACATGACGCGTACGCGTGGGAAGTAAATGCCAAGCGATGCGTATGCGTGACCCATGCGTACGCGTCACTGCTCGCACGTGACCTCATTAAAGTGAAAATGCTGAGGGCGATTTTTGAGCTTCTCAGGCCCAAATCCAATTGATTCCAGAGACTATTTCATGTAGAATTAAAGATTGGAGAAAGGGGGAGCACTTAGATTAGTTATGATGAGCCTTTAGTTAGTTTTCTAGAGAGATAAGCTCCATTTTCTCTCTAGAATTAGGTTAGGATTAGGTTAAATTCTCTTAGATCTAGGTTTAATTTTCTATTTTCATCTTGTTTCTATTTCACTTTCTTGTTGTTACATCTATGCTCTCTTAGTTTTCTTGTCAATTTCCCCTTTGATGTTTCTTTTATGTTGATGCACTATTGTTGGATTTGGATTACCTTTTAATGCAATTCATGTTTTATGTTCAATGTTGTTTAATTGAGTTGTTGTTATTGTTTCCTTGCAATTGGGTAGTTGTAGATTTAATGTTCTTGTTGTCAATTTACTATGCTTTCCTTTTATGCCTTCCAAGTGTTTGACAGAATATATGAAAGGATGTTAGTGTAGCTTTTTGAGCATTCTTGGCTTGGAAAGAGGGATTAGGCAATCTTAAGTCATTAATATCCAATTTAGATTGGTGATCTAGGGTTGTTAATTCATATTATTTCCATTGACTCTAATCTCTTGCTAATTTGATTAGTATGTTGATTAGGACTTTTGGATTGAGATTAACTAGTCTTATTTGACTTTCTCTCATGTGAAGATAATTTTGTACATTCTTCTATTGTTAGAGATGACTAAATAAGATAAGCTCTTGATAAATATTGTATGATAATTAATGACTAGGATAGAAAGCTTGACTCTCAACCCTTTCCATGAATGTCTCTCTTTATTAATTGCTTTCTTTAATTGTTTGCTTGGTTTATTTTCTTGTCCTTTTATTAATCAAACCCCCCTTTTTGATACCATAACCAATAATATGCATACCTCACTGCAATTCCTTGAGAAGACAACCCGAGGTTTAAATACTTCGGTTATTTTTATTGGGGTTTGTACTTGTGACAAACAAATTAAACTTTGATTGAGGATTGTTGTTAGTTTAGAACTATACTTGCAATGAGATTTCATTGAGAAATTCTTTACCGACAATTTCCTTACATCAAATACTGAACGACTTGTAAGTCATTTAGTTCTAAGTTTATATGATCGTCATTTACAACCTCTTTACACTGACTTGTACTTCGTTGCTTTATCTTACCGACCAGGTAGGTCGGGCAATAGATTTACACGCTTTTTTTTTATCTTAAGTCTGGTGTGTATCGTAGGAAACAGTAATGGAATAAATAGAAAGAGACATTATTGTTGATGAAGTGTAGTTTACAAAAATGCTATGCCACTAGGGGATAACTTTCTTGCCCCTAGTCCCTGCTTTGATGCCTCGTTAAAACCCCCTTCAGGAAAACCCTTTTCAGGAAAAACCGTGAAATCAGGAAAAAGAGTACATCAAGGAGCGAGGTGCGCTTCTAGCTATAATATCTCTTCAATTGCATGCATCCCACAACCTTTGAAGCTTGGATCCATTCAAGTCAGACACTTTGTAATAGCCTTTTCCCAAGATTTCGGTTATCTTGAAAGGTCCCTTCCAGTTGGCAGCGAGCTTCCCTTCGCCTAACTTAATTACTCCTATGTCATTTTTTATCAAGACCAGGTCTTTTGTGGAAAATTTTCTTCTTACGACCTTTTTGTTGTATCTGGCTGACATCCTTTGCTTCAATGTTGTTTCTCTTATCTGGGCTTGTTCTCAGACTTCTGGGAGGAGTTCGAGTTCCTCTTTTTGGGCTTGAACATTCCTGACCTCATCATAGAATCTTACTCTTGGACTTTGTTCATTGACCTCTACAGGGAGCATAGCTTCTATTTCGTTTGCAAAACGGAAGGGTGTTTTCCCGGTCGTGGAATGAGGTGTTGTTCGGTAAGCCCACAGTACTTGGGGGAGCTCTTCTACCCAAGCTCCCTTAGCATCCTACAGCCTCTTCTTCAATCCAGCTAATATAACTTTATTAGCTGCTTCAGCTTGTCCATTAGCTTGAGGATGTTCTACTGATGTGAACTGATGCTTTATCCTCATATTGGCTACTAAATTTCTGAATGTAGAGTCGGTGAACTGTGTACTATTATCTGTGGTAATAGAGTGAGGAACTCTGAACTAAGTAATGATATTCTTGTATAAGAATTTTCGACTTCTTTGAGCTGTGATAGTAGCTAGTGGTTCTGCTTTTATCTTCTTGGTGAAATAATCCACTCCCACAATGAGGTACTTAAACTATCCAAGAGCTTGGGGAAAAAAGTTCGAGTAGGTCCAGCCCCCATTTTGCAAATGGCCATGGAGAGGTTATGCTAATGCGTTCTTTTGGGGGAGCGATGTGGAAGTTGGCATGCATCTGGCAAGGTGGACACTTTCTGAAAAAGTTGGTCGCGTTCTTTTGGCAAGGTCGGCCAGAAGAATCCAGCTCGGACCACCTTCCTAGCTAGAGATCCTGCTCCGAGATGGTTTCTGCAGATGCCATTATGTACTTCCTCCAAGACTTCTTCAGTTCTATAAGTCGGGACACATTTCAACAAAGGTGTAGATACTCCACTTCTGTAAAGGACATTTTGTACCAAGGTGTAGTTTTGTGCTTCTCTCCGAATTTTCTTTGCCTCCTTCTGCTCCTTGAGAAGAATGTCGAATTTCAGATATTTGATAAAAGGAGTCATCCATCTGAGGTTTAAGTCAGAAACAGGTAGAATATCCAATTTGTTATCCGACTTGATAATGGAGGGTTCCTTGAGGGTTTCTTGTATCAGACTTTTATTGTTTCCCCCAGGTTTGGTACTTGCTAATTTAGAAAGGACATCTGCTATGCTATTAAGTTCCCGAGTTATATGTCAGACTTCGGTGTCAAGGAATTACTGAAGATGCTCAAGGATTTTCTTCAAGTACCCACCACAACAATTCTGGAAGATAGCGGCGAAAATTTTGTGACGGTTTTATAAAATTGCCGCAAAATAAATAATTGAGGCACATATCGCGGTGTTTAGGAGTGGGGTTGCAATTAGCCTTGTATTTAGCGGTGGTTTTCCTAGAACCGCCGCTATATGTAACGTCGAATGAATTACCATTTTACATTTTGCGGCAGTTTTCTTCTAACCGCCGCAAAATGTGTATAACCATTACATTTCAATATTTTCTTTAGTAATAACCATCTGGGTATAATCTAGTTAAGTTAACACTATTTTTTTAAACTACATATGTTTAAATCATTATTACTTAAACTTGTATCACTTTTCTATATTTGTTTTACGTAAAAAAGTTCACAAGTTAAATAAGCTATATATGTTAACTCTTGTGAACAAATTTACCAATAAGATTTCCTCGTTTACTTTATTGTCATTTAAATTTTCATTCAAACATAAATGTAAAAAAAGAAAATAAAGTTCTAACGAGCATAAATTAAAGTTACTCTTCTTTGAAGTTATGCCTTACTAAACCTAAATCAAGAAACTCTAAAGTAGATAAACATGTAAAATTGCGACCCAAATCATTAAATTAAGGGAATCAACGTAACTTTTATAATAAAAGGTCAAAATTTCTCTTCAACATCATATTTACCTGGCGAAAAATACTCTGTCAAGAATCTATGGGCTTCACATTTTACAAGATCTGATATTTTATCTCCATACCATGGTTTTTTGTTCAGATTAAAGCACCTTTTCTCAAAATGTGTATCATCTTCTATTTGTTGGTCTTCTAAAGTTTCATTGTCTTCTTCTGAAACCTTATTGAGATCAAACTGCATGGATCTGTCAATTCCAACAGATGAGATATCATCTAAATTGTCTTCTAAATCAGACTCTTCCCCATCTAGACTGTGAGGAACTATTTCTCCAGAATATTCAGGTAATACTGAAAATATTAATATGCATACAACAAAATAAATATACCTAGAAGAAACTGAAAACTAACAAGTCATTAGATACTAATACTAACTTAGGAAAAAAAAAAACGGACGACAATATACTAAGACAATTTTAAAACTAAATGCAAATTATCGACAATTACCATCTCCATTGTCGATAGTTTGGGCAACTTTTTTACACAGAAGCTCTGTAGCAAATGTTGTGCTTGCAGAGGATGATGAAAAGTCCTCAATTTTTATTTGTCCTGTTCCACCGTCATGTTATGTTCACTAATGTTTAAAAAACATAACATTATTAGAATTGATATTGAATATTAGATATCAAGATTATCAAAACTGCAACATTAAGAACAACAACAACAACTGAAACAATATTAAAGATTTAACGTAAACTAACTTTTGACGAAAAAAACCGTTGAAGAAAAAAAAATCTGCTTTTACTCATGAAAATCCAAAATACAATAAATACTTAATTGCAAATTGAAAATACACAAGATTTTTGTAACAAAAGAAAACAACGTACATCGTTAAGTTTATTTAACTTAGTTCATGACACAAAGATCCTTTTTAAATTACGTTAAAATTCTTCATATAAGCATTACGCAACATCATCGATATTCTCTGAAGCATTTTCTATGGGGTCTTCTATATCATCCTCCCTTGTCAACTGTAAATCTCCAATGTCACCTTTCGCTGACATGTTCAACCCTGACTATGGAGAAAAATCAACTTCAACTTTTTCATTCTCTTCTCCCATGTCATATAAATCTTATGGTTTCACATGAACCACAACACTCCATTCCTTAGCTACTTCATCATCCACATAGTATACAAGCTCAGCTTCTGATGCCAATATGTATGGTTCATCGTCTTCTCAATCACCAGTGTGTATCGGACGAGAGAAATTAACACTGGTTAGCCCCAAATGGTCTTGTTTGATGCCTCTACTGGTAGTGATATCAGCCCAAACATATTTGAACAATACCACTGGGAAATGACAACTACAATTCAATTCAATTATGTCCACAATTTTTTCGTAATACGGAACACAACCAACAGCCACTCTATTATCACGCATGCTTGCATAATAATGCACCAATATTTCATGGTACATTTTGTACTTCATTGAGTGATATATAATTATATAATTTGTACTTAATGATGAGCGGATATTTTATACGCTTTTTGGGGTTAATTTCATATAGTTTTTAGTGTGTTTTAGTTAGTTTTTAGTTTATTTTCAGTAGTTTCTAGGCAAAATTCATATTTCTGGACTGTACTATGAGTTTGTGTATTTTTCTGTAATTTTAGGTATTTTCTGGCTGAAATTGAGGGAGCTGAGCAGAAATCTAATTCAGACTGAAAAAGGACTGCTGATGCTGTTGGATTCTGACCTCCCTGCACTCGGAATGGATTTTCTGGAGCTACAGAACTCCAAATGGCGCGCTTCCAATTTCGTTGGAAAGTAGACATCCAGGGCTTTCCAGAAATATATAATAGTCCATACTTTGATCAAGGATAGATGATGTAAACTGGCGTTCAACGCCAGTTCCATGTTGCAGTCTGGCGTCCAGCGCCAGAAACAAGTTACAAGTTGGAGTTCAACGCCAGAAAAGGATCCAAAGCTAGAGTTGAACGCCCAAAACAGCCCTATGCACGTGATTAGCTTAAGTCTCAGCCCCAGCACACACCAAGTGGGCCCCAGAAGTGGATTTCTGCACTATCCATCTTAGTTTACTCATTTTCTGTAAACCTAGTTTACTAGTCTAGTATTTAAACAACTTTTAGAGACTTGTCTTGTATCTCATGACATTTTAGATCTGAACTTTGTACCTTTTGACGGCATGAGTCTCTAAACTCCATTGTTGTGGGTGAGGAGCTCTGCTGTGTCTCGATGAATTAATGCAAGTATTTCTGTTTTCCATTCAAACATGCGTGTTCCTATCTAAGATATCCATTCGCACTTCAATATGAATGTGATGAAGGTGACAATCATCATCATTCCTCCACAAATACGTGCCTGACAACCACTTACGTTCCACCGTAGAATGAATGAATATCTCTTAGATCTCTTAATCAAAATCTTCGTGGTATAAGCTAGATTGATGGCAGCATTCAAGAGAATTCGGAAAGTCTAAACCTTGTCAGTGGTATTCCGAGTAGGATTCAGGGATTGAATGACTGTGACGAGCTTCAAACTCGCGAGTGCTGGGCGTAGTGACAGACGCAAAAGGATAGTAAATCCTATTCCGGTACGATTGAGAACCTGCAGATGATTAGCCGTGCGGTGACAGCGCATCTGGACCCTTTTCACTGGAAGGATGGATGGTAGCCATTGACAACGGTGATCCACCAACACACAGCTTGCCATAGGAGGACGTGCGTGCGTGAATCAGAAAACAGAGGAAAGCAGAATTTCAGAAGACAAAGCATCTCCAAAACTCCAACATATTCTCCATCATTGCATACAAGTATAATTTGTGTTATGCCCTTTTATTCCTTCCAATCAAATTTGATAAGTGAATTATTTTATTATTTTCCTGACTAAGAGTTACAAGATAACCATAGATTGCTTCAAGCCAACAATCTCCGTGGGATCGACCCTTACTCACGTAAGGTATTACTTGGACGACCCAGTGCACTTGCTGGTTAGTGGTACGAGTTGTAAAATGTGTGATTTACAATTCGTGCAGCAAGTTTTTGGCGCCGTTGCCGGGGATTGTTTGAGTTTGGACAACTGACGGTTTATTTTGTTGCTTAGATTAGGAAAAATTTTTCTTTTTGGTTTAGAGTCTTTTATTATTTATACCTTGTTAAAACACTTTCAATTTATAGCTCAATTAGCTAGAGCGTGGTGCTTATGTTCTTAGTAATTGGCTATCCTATTTTTAAAATCTTTTTCAAAAATAATTTTTTTTGAATAAATCTTGTGCCAAACTTTAAGTTTGGTGTTTTCTTGTTGATTTTTCTTTGTTTTTCGAAAATTTTAGTTTGGTTTTCTAAAAATTTTAAGTTTGGTGTTCTTTCTTCATGTTCTTGTGCTCTTGTGAGTCTTCAAAGTGTTCTTGAGTTTTTCTTGTATCTTGATCTTAAAATTTTTAAGTTTGGTGTTCCTTGGTGTTTTCCCTCCAAAATTTTCGAAAACAAGGAGCATTAGATCAAAAAAATTTTAAATCTTGTGCTATCTTATTGTTTTTCTCTCTCTTCTTTAAATTCAAAAATATCTTCTCTCTCTATTTTAAAGCAAATTTTTGAAATTTACCTTTAAAATTCAGATTTTTATTTCAAAATTTAAAACCTTTTTCAAAAATCATCATATCCTTTTCAAAATTTCCTAACAACTCTCTCTCTCCTCATTTTTTTCGAAATAAATAAATAATTAAATAAATAAAAATATTTTTCTTCTATTTTACATCATCTCCCTTTCTCCATCATGGACCTAAGCGGACATGAACAATCCAGGAGGACTTTGGGGTCATATGCTAACCCCTCTACTGCTTCATATGGGAGCAGTATCTGCATACCCTCCATTGGAGTCAGTAGCTTTGAGTTGAATCCTCAGCTCATTATCATGGTGCAGCAAAGTTGCTAGTATTCCGGTCTTCCACAGGAAGAACCTACAGAGTTTCTGGCACAGTTTTTACAGATTGCTGACACAGTACATGATAAGGAAGTAGATCAGAATGTCTACAGATTATTACTGTTTCCATTTGCTGTAAAAGACCAAGCTAAGAGGTGGTTAAATAACCAACCTAAGGCCAGCATAAGGACATGGAAACAGCTGACAGAAAAATTCCTGAATCAATACTTTCCTCCAAAACGGATGACACAGCTAAGGCTGGACATCCAAGGCTTTAAACAAGGGGATAATGAATCTCTTTATGATGCCTGGGAGAGATACAGAGAGATGCTACGAAAATGCCCCTCTAAAATGTTTTCAGAGTGGGTTCAGTTAGACATCTTCTATTATGGGCTTACAGAAAGAGCTCAAATCTCTCTAGACTACCCAGCTGGTGGATCTATCCACATGAGAAAGACAATTGAAGAAGCTCAAGAGCTCATTGATACAGTTGCCAAAAATCAGCATCTGTACCTAAGCAGTGACCCTTCCATGAAAGAAGAGGTTAAAACAGTAACTGCTGAACTCAGTCCTGTAAAACAAGCTGCTAAATTCAATCAGCAACTGGACTTTCAAACAAAGCAGTTAGTCGAATTCAAGGATAGAGTACAAGAGACAAGGATGGCTAACATAAATATGGAAGAACAATTGAAGCAAACAAAGCAGCAACTGTCAAAATAAATAACAGAAGAATGCCAAGCAGTTCAATTAAGAAGTGGAAAGACATTAAATACCCCACCTCAAGGCAGCAAGAAGCCAAGAAATGAGCAAACCACCCAAAATCCACCTGAGGACAGTAAGAGCCCAGGAAAAAATAATTATGGCGCTAAAATGCCAGAAATTGGGTGGAAGGATGGCGCTGAACACCCAGACCATGCTCAGGACTGGCGTTCAACGCCAGAAACAAGCAAGGATCTGGCGTTGAATGCCCAAAATAAGCACAGTTCTGGCGTTCAGACGCCAGGAACAGATGAGGAGCTGGCGTCTAACGTCACTCCAGCTTCTAACTCTGGCACTCAATTGCTAGTGAGGGATCAGACACACACAAGTGCTGATGACAACCCATCTAAAAAGGCTTCTTCAACCACTTTTGTAGGAAATAAACCTACAGTAACTAAGGTTGAGGAATATAAAGCCAAGATACCTTATCCTCAAAAACTCCGCCAAGAGGAGCAGGATAAGCAATTTGCTCGCTTTGCAGATTATCTCAGGACTCTTGAAATAAAGATTCCATTCGTAGAGGCACTTGAGCAAATACCTTCTTATGCCAAGTTCATGAAAGAGATCTTGAGTCATAAGAAGGATTGGAGAGAAACTGAAAGAGTTCTCCTCACTGAAGAATGCAGTGCAGTCATTCTGAAAAGCTTTCCTGAAAAGCTTAAAGACCCTGGGAGTTTTCTGATACCATGCACATTAGAAGGTAATTGCACAAAGACAACTTTATGTGATCTTGGGGCAAACATCAACCTAATACCTGCATCCACTATCAGAAAGCTTGGTTTAACTGACGAAGTTAAACCAACCCGGATATGTCTCCAACTTGCTGATGGCTCCATTAAATACCCATCAGGCATGATTGAAGACATGATTGTCAGAGTTGGGCCATTCGCCTTTCCCACTGACTTTGTAGTGCTGGAAATGGAGGAGCACAAGAGTGCTACTCTCATTCTAGGAAGACCCTTCCTAGCAACTGGACGAACTCTCATTGATGTTCAACAGGGGGAAATAACCCTGAGAGTCAATGATGATGAGTTTAAGTTGAATGCTGTCAAAGCCATGCAGCATCCAGACACATCAAAAGACTGCATGAAAGTTGATCTTATTGACTCTTTGGTAGAAGAGATCAACATGGCTGTGAGTCTCGAATCAGAGTTGGAAGACATCTTTAAAGATGTTCAGCCTGATTTGGAGGATTCAGAGGAAATGAAAGAGCCTTTGAAATTTCCTCTGGAAGAGGAAAAACCTCCTAAACCCGAGCTCAAACCCTTACCACCATCCCTGAAATATGCATTTCTAGGAGAAGGTGACACTTTTCCAGTGATCATAAGCTCTGCTTTAAATCCACAGGAAGAGGAAGCACTTATTCAAGTGCTAAGGACACACAAGACAGCTCTTGGGTGGTCCATAGGTGACCTTAAGGGCATAAGCCCAGCTAGATGCATGCACAAAATCTTATTAGAGGATAATGCTAAACCAGTGGTTCAACCACAGAGGCGGCTAAATCCAGCCATGAAGGAAGTGGTGTAGAAAGAGGTCACCAAATTACTGGAGGCTGGGATTATTTATCCTATTTCTGACAGCCCCTGGGTGAGCCCTGTCCAAGTTGTCCCCAAAAAGGGAGGCATGACAGTGGTTCATAATGAAAAGAATGAACTGGTTCCTACAAGAACAGTTACAGGGTGGCGCATGTGTATTGACTACAGAAGGCTCAATACAGCCACCAGAAAGGATCATTTTCCTTTACCATTCATAGACCAGATGCTAGAAAGACTGGCAGGTCATGATTATTACTGCTTTTTGGATGGCTACTCAGGCTATAACCAGATTGCAGTAGATCTCCAGGATCAAGAGAAAACAGCATTCACATGTCCATCTGGAGTGTTTGCTTATAGAAGGATGCCATTTGGGCTGTGTAATGCGCCTGCAACCTTCCAGAGATGCATGCTCTCTATTTTCTCTGATATGGTGGAAAAATTTCTGGAAGTCTTCATGGATGACTTCTCAGTATATGGAGACTCATTCAGCTCCTGTCTTGATCACCTGAAACTAGTTCTGAAAAGATGCCAAAAGACCAACCTGGTTTTAAACTGGAAAAAATGTCACTTTATGGTGATTGAAGGGATTGTCCTTGGGCATAAAATCTCAAACAAGGGAATAGAGGTGGATCAAGCAAAAATAGAGGTAATTAAAAAATTACCACCACCTGCCAATGTTAAGGCAATTAGAAGCTTTCTGGGGCATGCAGGATTCTATAGGAGGTTTATAAAGGATTTTTCAAAAATCGCAAAACCTCTGAGCAATCTGCTAGCTGCTGACACACCATTTGTGTTTGACACAGAGTGTCTACAGGCGTTTGAAACGCTGAAAGCCAAGCTGGTCACAGCACCAGTTATTTCTGCACCAGACTGGACATTACCATTTAAGCTAATGTGTGATGCCAGTGATCACGCCATTGGTGCAGTACTGGGGCAGAGGCATGACAAGCTTCTGCATGTCATTTATTATGCTAGCCGTGTTTTGAATGATGCCCAGAAAAATTACACAACCACAGAAAAAGAATTGCTTGCAGTGGTTTAGGCCATTGACAAGTTTAGATCATACTTAGTAGGATCAAAAGTGATTGTGTACACAGATCATGCTGCTCTTAAATATCTACTCACAAAACAGGATTCAAAACCCAGACTCATAAGATGGGTGTTGCTTCTGGAAGAGTTTGATATAGAAATAAGAGACAGAAAAGGGACAGAGAACCGAGTGCCTGACCATCTGTCCCGGATAGAGCCAATAGAAGGGACGTCATTCCCCTCTCTTGAAATCTCTGAGACCTTTCCTGATGAGCATTTATTTGCCATTCAGGAAACACCATGGTTTGCAGACATTGCAAACTACAAAGCTGCAAGGTTCATTCCCAAGGAGTACAGCAGGCAACAAAAGAAAAAATTAATTACTGATGCAAAGTACTACTTGTGGGATGAACCCTATCTCTTTAAGAGATGTGCAGATGGCATAATCCGTAGGTGTGTGCCTAAAGAAGAAGCACAAAGGATCTTATAGCATTGCCATGGGTCACAATATGGAGGTCATTTCGGAGGTGAGCGAACAGCCACCAAGGTCCTCCAATGTGGCTTCTACTGGCCTACACTCTATAGAGATTCCCGAGAGTTTGTACGTAACTGTGACAGTTGCCAGAGAGCTGGTAATTTGCCTCACAGTTACGCCATGCCTCAACAAGGAATCTTGGAGATTGAGTTGTTTGATGTATGGGGTATTGATTTCATGGGGCCTTTCCCACCATCATACTCAAACACTTATATTCTGGTGGCAGTTGACTATGTATCAAAATGGGTTGAGGCCATTGCCACACCCACCAATGATACTAAAACAGTGCTGAAGTTCCTCCAGAAACATATATTCAGCAGGTTTGGTGTTCCTAGGGTACTAATCAGTGATGGGGGCACTCACTTCTGCAACAAACAACTTTACTCTGCCATGGTCCGGTATGGGATTCGCCACAAGGTGGCGACTCCATATCATCCACAGACAAATGGGCAAGATGAAGTCTCTAACAGAGAACTAAAAAGAATCCTAGAACGGACTGTAAGTACCCGTAGAAAGGATTGGGCACGAAGCTTGGATGATGCTCTGTGGGCTTACAGAACAGCATTCAAGACTCCTATAGGGACCTCTCCATACCAACTTGTGTATGGTAAGGCATGCCACCTGCCCGTGGAACTGGAACATAAAGCCTACTGGGCAACCAGATTCCTAAACTTTGATGCCAAATTAGCTGGAGAAAAAAGATTGCTCCAGCTAAGTGAGCTAGAGGAATTCAGATTCACTGCTTTCGAAAATGCCAAGCTTTATAAAGAGAAATAAAAAAAGTGGCATGACAGAAAGCTGTCATCTAGAATCTTTGAACCAGGACAAAAGGTTCTGTTGTTTAACTCTAGGCTCAGGCTATTCCCCAAGAAACTGAAGTCCCGGTGGAGGGGACCATATGTGATTACAAATGTATCACCATATGGTTATGTGGAGCTTCAAGATATTGATTCTGATAAGAAGTTCATTGTTAATGGACAGAGAATCAAGCACTATCTTGAAGGCAATGTTGAGCAAGAGTGCTCAAGGTTGAGGCTAGATTAAAAACTCAGCAAGGTCCAGCTAAAGACAATAAAGAAGCGCTTGCTGGGAGACAACCCAGCCATGGGGCATCACTTTCTCTAAGCATTTTGCCCTATTCTTGATTTTATTTGTTTATATAAAGTTCACTGATACTAAGGTAAAGAGACAATTGTATAAGTTCACAGGGTTACAGAAGGATTCTGCACACAAAACAGAGAAAAAGAGCTCACTGGCAAGAAAATGCCAGTAATAGTCTGTTTTGGGTGTTCAACGCCCAAAAGAAGCATCCACTGGGCGTTGAACGCCAGTAAGGATAGCCATCTGGGCGTTAAACGCCAGAAAAAAGCATCTTCTGGGCATTGAACGCCAGAAAGAAGCTCCTTCTGGGCGTTTAACGCCAGATTTACAGCATCCTGGGCGTTCAGAAAAACGCCCAGTGACAAAGGAGTTCCTGGCGTTCAACGCCAGAAAGAAGCAACAGCTGGGTGTTGAACGCCCAGGAGAAGCAGCAGTTGGGCGTTGAACGCCCAAAACATGCAGCGTTTGGGCGTTCAAACGCCAGGATGGTGGGGAGGAGGTAAATTCATTTTTTCTTCATATTTTTCATTTTAATCTTAATTTTCATGTTTCAATTCATGATTTCTTGCATAAACATGTTACAAACCCTGATTTCTAAAATCCCTAATTTCTAAAAATCCTTCTTTAAAAATATTAAATGTATCTTAATCCATAAGTACAAATCCTTTTTTTCAATCCAATTCAACTCTTTCAAAATTTTCAAAACAAATCTATCTCTTTTCATTCAAAAATCTTTTCAACTAATCAATATCTTTTTCAAATCTCCATATTATCTTTTTCAAAAATCCAATTTTATCTTTTTCAAATATCTTTCATATCTTTTCAATTTTAAATTATATCTTTTCTTATCATACTTATTTTTTTTAAAATCATATCTTCTATCTTATCTTTCTCCTTATTTTCGAAAACCCCCCTCCCTTTTAAAAACCCATTCGGCCTCCTTCCTCTCATCCACCATCCTACACTAGCTCTCCTTCTATCCCTATCCTTTCTTTTCTTTTGCTTGAGGACAAGCAAACCTCTAAGTTTTGTGTGTTTATCCGTGATCACTAAACCATACCCACTAAGATCATGGCTCCTAAAGAAAAACAACCCACTCCAAGAGGCAAGAAAGAGAGTGTTCCAAAACCACTTTGGAATCAAGGGAAGTTCTTAACTAAAGAACATTCAGACCATTATTACAAAATAATGGGTCTAAGATCAGTGATCCCGGAAGTTAGATTCGATCTGAAAGAAGATGAATATCTGGAGATCCAGGAGCAAATTCGAATCAGGAACTGGGAGATCCTAGCTAATCCTGAAATGAAAGTGGGAAGGAATATGGTCCAGGAGTTCTATGCTAATATGTGGCAAACAGACAAGCAAAGACTATCTGGATCTGCTCTCTATGACTATCGGACCTTGGTCAGAGGAAAGATTGTTCATACCCACCCTGACAAGATCAGGGAGATCTTAAAGCTACCTCAGTTGAAAGATGATCCAGACTCCTTCAATAGGAAAATGATGAGAACAGACAAGGGCCTGGATAAGATTCTAGAGGATATATGTATCCCTGGAGCCAGGTGGACCACCAGCACGAAGGGTGTCCCAAATCAACTCAAAAGAGAAGATCTCAAACTAGTCGCCAGAGGATGGCTGGACTTCATTGGGCATTCTCTGCTGCCCACGAGCAACCGTTCTGAAGTCACTATTAGAAGAGCAGTGATGATCCATTGCATCATGATGGGAAAAGAAGTGGAAGTTCATCAACTGATTTCAACTGAATTTTACAAAATTGCAAACAAAAATTCCAAAGATGTCAGGTTGGCTTATCCAAGCTTGATTTCTATGCTCTGCAAGGACGATGCTGGAGTAAGGATGGGAATAACTGAGTATATCTCAGTTGAGCGACCAATCACCAAAGCATCAATGGAAAAACAACAAGCACAGGATGACCCCATCAAGAAGAGAACACAGGAATTTCTCCCAGAAATCCCTCAATCTGAATACTGGGAGTATCTTGAAACATCTATTACCAAGATGCAAGAAGCTATGGAACAAATAAAGAAAGAACAGAAGGAACAAAGTAGCATTCTTTGCTATTTGCTTAAAGAACAGGAGGAGCAAGGGCGTGATTTAAGGGAATTGAAGCGCCAGAAATTATCTCTTGAAGGACCAAGCACCCCGCAGATTAGAGGAACATCCACTTCCCAGAACAAAGGTTGTTAAATTCCAATCTTAGCCTTAACTCTGTGATAACTATTTTTATTTTAGTTTTACCTTAGGAGTCATATAGTAGTAATTAGTATCTATATTTTTTATTTTATCTCCAATTAAGCTATAATTTAATTTTATCATCATCATTAAACATGAATAAAATAGAAGAATTTCTTTAGAATAAGAAGCAATATTTTTCGAGTTTTTAATAAGATAAATTCTAATTATTTACATATGGTGGCAATGCTTTCTGTCTTCTGAATGAATGCTTGAACAGTGCATGTCTTTTGAATTTGATGTTTAAGACTGTTAAATATGTTGGCTCTTAAAAGAATGATGAACATGAGACATGTTATTGATAATTTGAAAAATCATAAAAATGATTCTTGAAGCAAGAAAAAGCAGTGAATACAAAAGCTTGCAGAAAAAAATAGAAAGAAAAAGAAAAAGCAAGCAGAAAAAGCCAAAGCTCTTAAAACCAAAAGGCAAGAGCAAAAAGCCAATAGCCCATAAAACCAAAAGGCAAGGGTAAAAAGGATCCAAGGCTTTGAGCATCAGTGGATAGGAGGGCCTAAAGGAATAAAATCCTGGCCTAAGCGGCTAAACCAAGCTGTCCCTAACCATGTGCTTGTGGCGTGAAGGTGTCAAGTGAAAACTTGAGACTGAGCGGTTAAAGTCAAGGTCCAAAGCAAAAAGAAGAGTGTGCTTAAGAACCCTGGACACCTCTAATTGGGGACTTTAGCAAAGCTGAGTCACAATCTGAAAAGGTTCACCCAATTATGTGTCTGTGGCATTTATGTATCCGGTGGTAATACTGGAAAACAAAGTGCTTAGGGCCACGGCCAAGAATCATAAAGTAGCTGTGCTCAAGAATCAACATACTGAACTAGGAGAATCAATATCACTATCTGAATTCTGAGTTCCTATAGATGCCAATCACTCTGAGCTTCAATGGATAAAGTGAGATGCCAAAACTGTTCAGAAGCAAAAAGCTACTAGTCCCATTCATCTAATTAGAATCTGAGCATCACTCAAAAACTCTGAGATATTATTGCTTCTTAAATTATTTGTATTCTATTTTATTTATCTAGTTGCTTGAGGACAAGCAACAGTTTAAGTTTGGTGTTGTGATGAGCGGATATTTTATACGCTTTTTGGGGTTAATTTCATATAGTTTTTAGTGTGTTTTAGTTAGTTTTTAGTTTATTTTCAGTAGTTTCTAGGCAAAATTCATATTTCTGGACTGTACTATGAGTTTGTGTGTTTTTCTGTAATTTCAGGTATTTTCTGGCTGAAATTGAGGGAGCTGAGCAGAAATCTGATTCAGACTGAAAAAGGACTACTGATGCTGTTGGATTTTGACCTCCTTGCACTCGGAATGGATTTTCTGGAGCTACAGAACTCCAAATGGCCCGCTTCAAATTGCGTTGGAAAGTAGACATCCAGGGCTTTCCAGCAATATATAATAGTCCACACTTTGCTCAAGGATAAATGACGTAAACTGGCGTTCAACGCCATTTCCATGTTGCAGTCTGGCGTCCAGCGCCAGAAACAAGTTACAAGTTGGAGTTCAACGCCAGAAAAGGATCCAAAGCTGGCGTTGAACGCCCAAAACAGCCCTATGCACGTGATTAGCTTAAGTTTCAGCCCCAGCACACACCAAGTGGGCCCCAGAAGTGGATTTCTGCACTATCCATCTTAGTTTACTCATTTTCTGTAAACCTAGTTTACTAGTCTAGTATTTAAACAACTTTTAGAGACTTGTCTTGTATCTCATGAAATTTTAGATCTGAACTTTGTACCTTTTGACGGCATGAGTCTCTAAACTCCATTGTTGGGGGGTGAGGAGCTCTGCTGTGTCTCGATGAATTAATGCAAGTATTTCTATTTTCCATTCAAACATGCGTGTTCCTATCTAAGATATCCATTCGCACTTCAATATGAATGTGATGAACGTGACAATCATCATCATTCTTCCACGAACGCGTGCCTGACAACCACTTACGTTCCACCGTAGAATGAATGAATATCTCTTAGATCTCTTAATCAGAATCTTCGTGGTATAAGCTAGATTGATGGCAGCATTCAAGAGAATCCGGAAAGTCTAAACCTTGTCTGTGGTATTCCGAGTAGGATTCAGGGATTGAATGACTGTGACGAGCTTCAAACTCGCGAGTGCTGGGCGTAGTGACAGACGCAAAAGGATAGTAAATCCTATTCCGGTACGATTGAGAACCTGCAGATGATTAGCCGTGCGGTGACAGGGCATCTGGACCCTTTTCACTGGAAGGATGGATGGTAGCCATTGACAACGGTGATCCACCAACACACAGCTTGCCATAGGAGGACGTGCGTGCGTGAATCAGAAAACAGAGGAAAGCAGAATTTCAGAAGACAAAGCATCTCCAAAACTCCAACATATTCTCCATCATTGCATACAAGTATAATTTGTGTTCTGCCCTTTTATTCCTTCCAATCAAATTTGATAAGTGAATTATTTTATTGTTTTCCTGACTAAGAGTTACAAGATAACCATAGATTGCTTCAAGCCAACAATCTCCGTGGGATCGACCCTTACTCACGTAAGGTATTACTTGGACGACCCAGTGCACTTGCTGGTTAGTGGTACGAGTTGTAAAAAGTGTGATTTATAATTCGTGCACCACTTAACATCCGGGGCTTCGAAATAATATATAATTTGCTATAGTTTCCATGCTGTTAGGCGATGCACACGCGTGAATCACGCATATGCGTACGCGTGGACGACAAGTACGCGTGACAGAGCGATGTGCTGGACGTATCAGAAATCGCTGGGGGCAATTTCTGGGCTATTTTTGACCCAGTTTTCGGTCCAGAAAACACAGATTAGAGGCTACGGAGTAGGAGAATCCATTCACACATTCAGACACTTCTAATTATTCACAATTTTAGGTTTTAGATGTAGTTTCTAGAGAGAGAGCCTCTCTCCTCTTAGTTTTAGGATTCCTCTTAGTTTTAGGTTTATTTCTTCTCAATTCCAGGTTCAATGTTCCTTTAATTTAGTTTCTCTTCTACTTTTATTTGTTCTAGGATTCTAGTTTATTTATTTTCCCAATTTGGTTTATAAATTCTCATGCTTAATTTAATTTTCTATTTAATGCAATTTGAGATATTTCAGATTTATGATTGCTTTCTTCTATTTATGTTATTGATGCTTTCAATTTAATTTAGATTTCTCTCATTTTGGCTTTGGTTGAGTTATTGGAGACTCTTGAGTTATCAAACTCCTTTGTTGATTGATAATTAGAATTTGCTAGTTGATTTGGATCCCTCTGGTGCACGAAATTGTGATCATCAATGGTGCCAACAGCTTAGTACGCACAATTATAATCTCAACTCTTTGTCACAACTCCGCACAACTAACCAGCAAGTGCACTGGGTCGTCCAAGTAATAAACCTTACGTTAGTAAGGGTCGATCCCACGGAGATTGCCGGCTTGAAGCAAGCTGTGGTCATCTTATAAATCTCAGTCAGGCAGATTCAAATGGTTATGGAGTTTAAGATAATTAAAATATGAATAAAACATAAAATAGGATAGAGATACTTATGTAATTCATTGGTGAGAATTTCAAATAAGCATATGAAGATGCTTTGTTCCTTCTAAACCTCTGCTTTCCTATTGCCTTCATCCAATCATTCATACTCCTTTTCATGGCAAGCTCTATGTTGGGCATCACCGTTGTCAATGGCTACTCCCCGTCCTATCTGTGAAAATGGTCCAAATGCGTTGTCACTGCACGGCTAATCATCTGTCGGTTCTTGATCATATTGGAATAGGATCCATTGATCCTTTTGCGTCTGTCACTACGCCCAACACTCACGAGTTTGAAGCTCGTCACAGTCATCCCTTCCCAGATCCTACTCAGAATACCACAAACAAGGTTTAGACTTTCCGGATCTCAGGAATGGCCGCCAATAATTCTAGCCTATACCACGAAGGTTCTAATCTTAGATTAGAAACCCAAGAGATACACATTCAAGCTTGTTTGCATGTAGAACAAAAGTGGTTGTCAGGCACGTGTTCATAGGTGAGAATGATGATGAATGTCACGGATCATCACATTCATCAAGTTGAAGAACGAGTGTATATCTTAGAGAAGAAGTAGGCGTGAATTGAATAGAAAACAGTAGTACTTTGCATTAATTCATGAGGAACAGCAGAGCTCCACACCTTAATCTATGGGGTGTAGAAACTCCACCGTTGAAAATACATAAGAACAAGAGGGTCTAGGCATGGCCAAATGGCCAGCCTCCCAAAGATGAAAAGTATTTCAAGATCAAAAAGTGTGAAAATACAATAGCAAAAGGTCCTATTTATAGAAAACTAGTAGCCTAGGGTTTACAGAAATAGGTAATTAATGCAGAAATCTTCTTCCGGGCCCACTTGGTGTGTGCTTGGGCTGAGCATTGAAGCTTTCACATGTAGAGACTTTTTTTGGAGTTAAATGCCAGCTTTTGTGCCAGTTTGGGCGTTTAACTCCAGCTTTTATGCCAGTTTTGGCGTTTTGACGCCTGAATTTTTATGCTGACTTGGAATGCCGGTTTGAGCCATCAAATCTCGAGCAAAGTATGGACTATTATATATTGCTGGAAAGCCCAGGATGTCTAATTTTCAAAGAAATTGAGAGCGCGCCAATTAGGCTTCTGTAGCTCCAGAAAATCCACTTTGATTAAAGGGGGGGGTTAGAATCCAACAGCATCTGCAGTCCTTTTTCAGCCTCTGAATCAGATTTTTGCTCAAGTCCCTCAATTTCAGCCAGAAAATACCTGAAATCATAGAAAAACACACAAACTCATAGTAAAGTCCAGAAATGTGATTTTTATTTAAAAATTAATAAAAATATAATAAAAACTAACTAAAATATACTAAAAACATACTAAAAACAATGCCAAAAAGTGTATAAATTATCCGCTCATCACAACACCAAACTTAAATTGTTGCTTGTTCCCAAGCCACTAAAAACAAAGTAGGATAAAAAGAATAGAATATACAATGATTTCCAAAAACATCTATGAAGATTAGTCTTAATTAGATGAGCGGGGCTATTAGCTTTTTGCTTCTGAACAGTTTTGGCATCTCACTTTATCCTTTGAAGTTTAGAATGATTGGCATCTATAGGAACTCAGAATTCAGATAGTGTTATTGATTTTCCTATTTCAGTATGTTGATTCTGAATATAGTTACTTTATGAGTCTTGGCCGTGACCCTAAGCATTTTTTTTCCAGTATTACCACCGGATACATAAATGCCACAGACACATAACTGGGTGAACCTTTTCAGATTGTGACTCAGCTTTGCTAGAGTCCCCAATTAGAGGTGTCCAGAGCTCTTAAGCACACTCTTTTTGCTTTGGACCATGACTTTAACCGCTCAGTCTCAAGTTTTCACTTGAGACCTTTACGCCACAAGCACATGGTTAGAGACAGCTTGGTTTAGCCGCTTAGGCCAGGATTTTATTCCTGTAGGCCCTCCTATTCACTGATGCTCAAAGCCTTGGATCCTTTTTATTTTACCCTTGCCTTTTGGTTTAAAGGGCTATTGGCTTTTTCTGCTTGCTTTTTCCTTTTCTTTCTTTTTTTTTTCTTCTTTTTTTCGCATATATATATTTTTTTGCAAGCTTTTCACTGCTTTTTCTTGCTTCAAGAATCATTTTTATGATTTTTCAGATTATCAATAACATTTCTCCTTTTCCATTATTCTTTCAAGAGCTAACAATTCTAACATTCTTAAACAACAAATTCAAAAAATATGCACTGTTCAGGCATTCATTCAGAAAACAAAAAGTATTGCCACCACATCAAAATAATTAAACTATTTTAAAATTCAAAATTCATGCACTTCTTTTTCTTTTTCAATTAAAAACATTTTTCCATTTAAGAAAGGTGATGGATTCATAAGACATTCATAGCTTCAAGGTATAGACACTAAGACACTATGATCATGTAATAAAGACACAAACATAGATAGAACATAAAGCATAATTTTCGAAAAACATAAAATAAAGAACAAGGAAATTAAAGAACGGGTCCACCTTAGTGATGGCGGCTTGTTCTTCCTCTTGAAGATCTTATGGAGTGCTTGAGCTCCTCAATGTCTCTTCCTTGCCTTTGTTGCTCCTCCCTCATGACTCTTTGGTCTTCTCTAATTTCATGGAGGAGGATGGAATGCTCTTGGTGCTCCACCCTTAGTTGTCCCATATTGGAACTCAATTCTCTTAGGGAGGTGTTAATTTGCTCCCAATAGTTTTGTGGAGGAAAGTGCATCCCTTGAGGCATCTTAGGGATTTCATGATGAGGAATTTTCTCATGCTCTTGTTGAGGTCCATGAGTCGGCTCTCTTGTTTGCTGCATTCTCTTTTTAGTGATGGGCTTGTCCTCTTCAATGAGGGTGTCTTACACACAAATGTCCCTAAGGACTTGGTCCAACCTTTGATCAAAGTTGACCCTTCTAGTGAAAGGGTGATGATCACCTTTTTCTTGGCCACAACTTCATAGAAGTGATCTTGATGGACCTTTGAGATGAATCTCTCCATCTCCCATGACTCAGAGGTGGAAGCAATTGCCTTCTCTTTCCTCTTTCTTGAGGTTTCTCCGGCCTTAGGTGCTACAAATGGTTATGGAAAAATAAAAAGCAATGCTTTTACCACACCAAACTTAAAAGGTTTGCTCGTCCTCGAGCAAAAGAAGATAAAAAGTATTAGAAAAAGAAGAAAATAGAGGAGATGGAGGGAGATATGTGAATTCGGCTAAGGGGGTGTGATGTGTGAAAATGAAGGAGTGATGGTTTGAATTTGAGTGGGTAGGTTGTATGATGGTTTTAGAGGAGTAATGGAGGTGATTGGTGGAGGTTATTTGGGAAAGAACGTTATGAAAAGGTGGGAGAGAGAGAGAGAGAGAGGTGGGGTAGGTGGAGATCTTGTGGGGTCCACAGATCCTGAGGTGTCAAGGATTTCTCATCCCTGCACCATGTTGGCGTGTAAACGCCCCCTTGATTGCCAATCCTGGTGTTAAACGCCAGGTTCTTGCCCATTTCTGGCGTTTAACGCCAGTTTTTCTCCCCTTTCTGGCGTTTAAATGCCAGCTCTGTGTCTATTTCTGGCGTTAAACGCCAGCTCTGTGCCCCTTTCTGGCGTTAAATGCCCAGAATGGTGCCAAACTGGGCGTTTAACGCCCATTCTGCTACCCTTACTGGCGTTTAAATGCCAGTAAGCTTTTCCTCCAGGGTGTGCTATTTTTAATACTGTTTTTCATTCTGTTTTTGCTTTTTCAGTTGTTTTTGTGGCTTCACATGATCATCAACCTACAAAAACATAAAATAACAATGGAAAATAAATAGATATAATAAAATTGGGTTGCATCCCAACAAGCGCTTCTTTAATGTCAATAGCTTGACAGTGGGCTCTAATGGAGCCTCACAGATACTCAGAGCATGATGATGGCCTCCCAACACCAAACTTAGAGTTTGAATGTGGGGGCTCTATTTGACTCTGCATTGAGAGAAGCTTTTCATGCTTCCTCTCCATGTACAAAGGGAGATCCTTGAGCCTTAAACACAAGGGAGTCGTCATTCACTTGAAGGACCAATTCTCCTTTGTCAACATCAATCACAGCTTTTGCTGTGGCTAGGAAGGGTCTGTCAAGGATGATGGATTCATCCATACACTTCCCAGTGTCTAGGATTATGAAATCAGCAGGGATGTAGTGGTCTTCAACCTTTACCAAGACATCCTCTACAAGTCTATAAGCCTGTTTCCTTGAATTGTCTGCCATCTCTAGTGAGATTCTTGCAGCTTGTACCTCAAGGATCCCTAGCTTCTCCATTACAGAGAGAGGCATGAGGTTTATGCTTGACCCTAGGTCACACAGAGCCTTCTCAAAGGTCATGGTGCCTATGGTACAAGGTATTGAGAACTTTCTAGGATCCTGTCTCTTCTGAGGTAATCTCTGCCTAGTCAAGTCATCCAGTTCTTTGGTGAGCAAGGGGGTTCATCCTCCCAAGTCTCATTACCAAATAACTTAGCATTTAACTTCATGATTGCTCCAAGGTACTTAGCAACTTGCTCTTCAGTAACATCTTCATCCTCTTTAGAGGAACAATACTCATCAGAGCTCATGAATGGCAGAAGTAGATTCAATGGAATCTCTATGGCCTCTGTATGAGCCTCAGATTCTCATGGTTCCTCATTAGGGAACTCCTTGGAGGCCAGTGGATGCCCATTGAGGTCTTCCTTAGTGAAAATCACTGCCTTTCCCTCCTCTATGCATTCGGCCATGTGGGACATGTTTATGGCCTTGCATTCTCTCTTTGGGTTCTCTTCTGTATTGCTTGGGAGAGTACTAGGAGGGAGTTCAGTAACTTTCTTACTCAGCTGACCCACTTGTGCCTCCAAATTTCTAATGGAGGACCTTGTTTCAGTCATGAAACTTTGAGTGGTTCTAATTAGATCAGAGACTATGGTTGCTAAGTCAGAGTAGCTCTGCTTAGAATTCTCTGTCTGTTGCTGAGAAGATGTTGGAAAAGGTTTGCTATTGCTAAACCTATTTCTTCCACCATTACTGTTGTTGATGCCTTGTTGGGGCCTCTGTTGGTCCTTCCATGAGAGATTTGGATGATTTCTTCATGAAGGATTATAGGTATTTCCATAGGGTTCTCCCATGTAATTTACCTCTTCCATTGCTGGGTTCTCAGGATCATAAGCTTCTTCTTCAGATGAAGCTTCTTTGGACTGCCTATTGCTGCTTGCATGCCAGACAGACTCTGAGAAATCATATTGATTTGCTAAGTCAATATTTTGTTCTGAGCCAATATGGCATTCAGAGTATCAACCTCAAGAACCCCTTTCTTCTGATTTGTCCCATTATTCACAGGATTCCTTTCAGAAGTGTACATGAATTGGTTATTTGCAACCATTTCAATGAGTTCCTGAGCTTCTGCAGGCGTCTTCTTCGGATGAAGAGATCCTTCAGCAGAGCTATCCAATGACATCTTGGACAGTTCGGACAGACCATCTTAGAAGATACCTATGATGCTCCATTCTGAAAGCATGTTCGAAGGACACCTTCTGATCAATTGCTTGTATCTTTCCTAAGCTTCATAGAGGGATTCACCTTCCTTCTGTCTGAAGGTTTGGACTTTCACTCTAAGCTTACTTAATTTTTGAGGTTGAAAGAACTTTGCCAAGAAGACATTGACTAGCTTTTCCCAAGAGTTCAGGCATTCTTTAGGTTGTGAGTCCAACCATGTCCTAGCTCTGTCTCTTACAGCAAAAGGGAAGAGCATAAGTCTATAGACCTCAGGGTCAACCCCATTGGTCTTGACAGTGTCACAGATTTGCAAGAATTCAGCTAAGAACTAATGAGGATCTTCCAATGGAAGTTCATGAAACTTGCAATTCTGTTGCATTAGAGAAACTAATTGAGGCTTCAGCTCAAAGTTCTTTGCTCCAATGGCAGGGATAGAGATGCTTCTCCCATAGAAGTCGGGAGTAGGTGTAGTAAAGTCACCAAGCACCTTCCTTGCATTATTGGCATTGTTGTTATTTTCGGCTGCCATGGCTTCTTCTTGTTTGAAAATTTCTGTTAGGTCCTCTCCAGAGAATTGTGCTTTAACTTCTCTTAGCTTTCTCTTCAAGGTCCTTTTAGGTTCAGGATCAGCTTCAACAAGAATACCTTTGTCCTTGCTCCTGCTCATATGAAAGAGAGGAGAAGAAAGTATGGAATCCTCTATGTCACAGTATAGAGATTCCTTGAGATGTCAGAGGAAAAGAAGAGTAAAAGGAGGAGGTAGAAAGGAGAGAATTCGAAGTTATAGAGAGAGGGAATCCGAATTGCACATTGAGGAGGATTGTTAGTCCCTTAAATAGAAAAATGTGAGAAGGGGGGAAATTTTTGAAATTAATTTTAAAAAGATTTTGAAATAATTAAAAGAAATTTTGAAAAAAATTGATTGATGATTTTCGAAAATTAAAATTGAGAAAGTAATTAAGTGATTTTGAAAAAGATTTTAAAATTGGCAATCAAAAAGATATGATTAAAAATTATTTTAAAAAAGATGTGATTGAGAAGATATGATTGAAAAACAAATAAAAAAAATTTTTAAAATTAAAGTTGATTACTTGACTAACAAGAAATTAGAAGATATGATTCTAGAATTTAAAATTTGATCCTTTCTTAATAGGCAAGTAACAACTTGAAAATTTTGAATTAAATCATTAATTGTAGCAAGGATTTTCGAAAATAAAAAATGGAAAGAAATTGATTTTGAAAAGATATGATTGAAAAGATATGATTTGAAAAAAAAATTGATTTTGAAAAATTATAAAAGTTTGAAAAAGATTTGATTTAAAAATAAAATCTTCCCTCTTGTGCCATCTGGCGTTAAACACCCAGAATGGTATCCATTCTGGCGTTTAACGCCCAAAATACTACCCTTTTGGGCGTTTAACGCCCAGCCAGGTGCCCTGGTTGGCGTTTAAATGCCAGTTTTCCTTCCTCACTGCACGTTTTGAAAGCCCAGCTTTTTTCTGTGTAATTGCTATGCTGACTGTTCTGAATCTTCAATTCTCTATATTATTGACTTGAAAAGACATAATTTTAAAATTTTTTTGAATTTTTAATGATGAGAAACAACAAAATGAAACTAATCATGTAAAACTAAGATCAAATAAACAATGCATGCAAGACATCAAACTTAGAAATTTTCATATTAGAGACACTAACAATTTTAGAATACATATGAAAAACAACAAAACACACAAAACAAGCGAATTTAAAGATCAGAGCAAGGAAATCATAAAGAAAACTTGAAGATTAATGAAGAACATAATGCATATATTCGAAAAATGCAAGAAGAATAAAGACATGCAATTGACACCAAACTTAAAATTAGACACTAGACTCAAACAAGAAACATAAAATATTTTTGATTCTAAGATTTTATAAATTTTTTTGTGATTTTTCGAAAATTATTTGGAAAAGAAAATAAAGAGATTCAAAAAAATTTTTAATAAGAATTCCAGGAATCATGCAATGTTAGTCTAAAACTCCGGTCCAGGAATTAGACATGGCTTACTAGCCAGCCAAGCTTTCAGTGAAAGCTTCGGTCCAAAACACTAGACATGGCCAATGGCCAGCCAAGATTTAGTAGATCATTACTTTCAACAGCAAAATTGATAGAAATCAACAAGCTCTTGTGATGATAAGTTGAAACCTCGGTCCAAAAGATTAGACATGGCTTCACAGCCAGCCAGACTTCAATAAATCATCATGAAACTCTAGAATTCATTCTTAAAAACTCTGAAGAACAGAATAGAAATTTTTTTTTTTGTATTTTTGAAAATTTTTTTTCGAAAATAAAAAGTAAAAAGCTTAAACATAAAATAACATTACCTAATCTAAGCAACAAGATGAACCGTCAGTTGTCCGAACAATCCCTGGCAACAGCGCCAAAAACTTGGTGCCCAAAATTGTGATCATCAATGGCGCCAACAGCTTGGTACGCACAATTGTAATCTCAACTCTTTGTCACAACTCCGCACAACTAACCAGCAAGTGCACTGGGTCGTCCAAGTAATAAACCTTACGTGAGTAAGGGTCGATCCCACGGAGATTGTCGGCTTGAAGCAAGCTATGGTCATCTTGTAAATCTCAGTCAGGCGAATTCAAATGGTTATGGAGTTTAAGATAATTAAAATATGAATAAAACATAAAATAGGATAGAGATACTTATGCAATTCATTGGTGAGAATTTCAGATAAGCGTATAAAGATGCTTTGTTCCTTCTAAACCTCTGCTTTCCTATTGCCTTCATCCAATCATTCATACTCCTTTCCATGGCAAGCTTTATGTTGGGCATCACCGTTGTCAATGGCTACTTCCTATCCTCTCAATGAAAATGGTCCAAATGCACTGTCACCGCATGGCTAATCATCTGTCGATTCTCGATCATGTTGGAATAGGATCCATTGATCCTTTTGCATCTGTCACTACGCCCAACACTCACGAGTTTGAAGCTCGTCACAGTCATCCCTTCCCAGATCCTACTCGAAATACCACAGACAAAATTTAGACTTTTCGGATCTCAGGAATGGCCGCCAATAATTCTAGCCTATACCACGAAGGTTCTAATCTTAGATTAGAAACCCAAGAGATACACATTCAAGCTTGTTTGCATGTAGAACAAAAGTGGTTGTCAGGCACGTGTTCATAGGTGAGAAGGATGATGAATGTCACGGATCATCACATTCATCAAGTTGAAGAACGAGTGTATATCTTAGAGAAGAAGTAGGCGTGAATTGAATAGAAAACAGTAGTACTTTGCATTAATTCATGAGGAACAGCAGAGCTCCACACCTTAATCTATGGGGTGTAGAAACTCCACCGTTGAAAATATATAAGAACAAGAGGGTCTAGGCATGGCCGAATGGCCAGCCTCCCAAAGATGAAAAGTATTTCAAGATCAAAAAGTGTGAAAATACAATAGCAAAAGGTCCTATTTATAGAAAACTAGTAGCCTAGGATTTACAGAAATAGGTAATTAATGCAGAAATCTTCTTCCGGGCCCACTTGGTGTGTGCTTGGGCTGAGCATTGAAGCTTTCACATGTAGAGACTTTTCTTGGAGTTAAACGCCAGCTTTTGTGCCAGTTTGGGCATTTAACTCCAGCTTTTATGCCAGTTCTGGCATTTTGACGCCAGAATTTTTATGCTGACTTGGAACGCCAGTTTGGGCCATCAAATCTCGGATAAAGTATAGACTATTATATATTTCCGGAAAGCCCAGGATGTCTACTTTCCAACGCAATTGAGAGTGCACCAATTGGGCTTTTGTAGCTCCAGAAAATTTACTTCGAGTAAAGGGGGTTAGAATCCAACAGCATCTGCAGTCCTTTTTCAGCCTCTGAATCAGATTTTTTTTCAGGTCCCTCAATTTCAGCCAGAAAATACCTGAAATTACAGAAAAATACACAAACTCATAGTAAAGTCCAGAAATGTGATTTTTATTTAAAAACAAATAAAATATAATAAAAACTAACTAAAATATACTAAAAACATACTAAAAACAATGCCAAAAAGCGTATAAATTATCCGCTCATCACCCTCTAAAGCTAGTCTTTCCTTAAAAGTTAACTAGGACTTGAAGAATCAAATTGATTGGTCCACTTGACTTTTCTTTATTCGGTAAGGGTTAACTAAGTGGGAGCAATGAACAATTCTCATCACAATTGATAAGGATAACTAGGATAGGACGTCTATTTCTCATACCTTGCCAAGAGCTTTTCTTAATTATTAATTTATTTTCTTGTCATGTAAATTACTTGTTTCTTATTTCAAAAACCCAAAAAGACATTTTTCCATAACCAATAATAACTACACCTCCCTGCAATTCCTTGAGAGACGACCCGAGGTTTGAATACTTCGGTTATTATTTTTATTGGGATTACTTAAGTGACAAACAATTTTTTGTATGAAAGGATTCTTGTTGGTTTAGAAACTATACTTGCAACGAGAATTTAATGTGAAATTTTAGACCATACAAAAATCCGTTCATCAAAATGGCGCCGTTGTTGGAGATTTGCAAACGTGTGCCTTATTATTGGTTATTGTAAATATTTGCTTCTTGCTCATTTGTTTGTTTTTGTTTTTAATTTTTATTAGCTACTATGAATTCCCACCCCTGTCGCTATGAGTTTGGTCCAATTATGTTGTAAGGAATGTAAGCTATAATGAGAACATGCATCAAGGTTGGGACAATCAAAGATGGGAGTAGCCACAAGGATTTAATCAACCCTCTTGGCAACAAGCCCCTCCAATGCGCTATAACCAACAACCATTCTATGATGCATACCAAGACAATAGTTATGGTGGACCTTTTTGTGACATCCAACCTCCACCAAATTACTATGGTCAAGAGCCATTCCAAGGTGCATACCAAGATGATGGATATGGTGGACCCCTTGTAGTTACCAACAAGCCCCACTATATGCTTATGAACCCCCTCCTCAACATAATTTTGAACCACCATACTCACAAGTCACTTACTACCAAATAGCCCCATATGACCCTAATCCTTACCCACCATACCAAAAGCCTTATGAGCCATACTTAGAACCACCACCTCAATATACACCATCTCCATATCCTTATCAAGAAGAACTACCTCCGTATTATGAGCCCTTTCTCCCAACAAATGAACCCTCCTATCCACCCCAACCTTCATTAGATAACAACACTCTTAGTGTCATTCACCAAAGACAAAAGACCATGGAGAACACACTTAACTCTACCTTAAACGGTCTGATATCTGCTTTACAAGCTCTCGCCTCAAAGATTGGATCATTGAACACCCCCAACAATCAACCCTCCAGCTCTAGTGTACCTCCTTTTCAACCACATAATGATCCCTCCATCCCATTACCGCCCTCCATGGAAGAGCACCCACATCCATCAATACAAGAGCAACACGATCCCAATTATGCTATTGATATGGAACAAGAGAGAAGGGATCGTTTTCGCGAATTCATACTTCATAAGAAGCTAGAGGAGGCCCTAAAGGTGGAGGTAGTAGAGACCTTTGAAGATGAAAGAGTAGTTGAAGAATTAGTAAAGGATGACATAAAGGAGGAGTCTGATTTTGTATTAGAGCAAGTGGAGAAAGTCGAAATTATCACAGAAGAGGAAGTGGTTGAAGACTTAGGTGATGCGGAACCTCTATGGGAAAGTCCAGTCATAAAGCCTCCTTCCAAGGTGTTTGATGTTGATGTTGAGGAGGGTGTGCAACCTCCAAGACATATCATGGTTGAAGACTTTGCAGAGGTTGATCAAGAGATGGAGATTAAAGAAGAAGAAGCACAGTCTCCCATGCCCTTGGTAGGCAATGAAGAAGAGATTGAATTGGAAGAAAGCTACCAAGAGGAAGCGGTTGAAGTTGAAAAGGCTTGCAAAGAGGTGGAAGTTGTCAGGGAAGAGCTCAAGGGAATGGAGCTGGAAATCACCTTGCCAAAGTTGTTATTGGAGACCTCTCCACCAAAGCCATCACCATCCATTCCTTCATTTAAGTGGGTAAATCTTTCATCTCTAAGCTTAATTAGCCCACTTAAGTATGCTTTGCTTGAGACGGATGGGCAACTTAGAGCTCTTTGTAGCTTTCAGAGTAAGAGGAAGATGGTTAGTGGTAGGAGTTGTCCTGCAAGGTTCAATATGGTTGCACGCTCCAAGTTGAAGTGCAAGGATTGGTGCAGAGCTCGATTGCATGGGTCTAGGGAGTTGTTTGGATGCTTCATTCAGAATTCAGATTGCTTGCCACCCGGTTGGAACAATGATGATTAACACAAAGACGGGTGCAAAATCAAGGTTTGGGACCCCGAAATTCAGTCTAGCAATCAACACTCTTGCGGCCTTGTCACTTGCTTCAACTTGCTTGAAGGCTTAATGCGCCTAGTTTGGGATCCCGGAGACTATTGGAATGGCAAACATTAGTGGAGATTCCTGGATGAGTTCAAGCATAAGCCGCCCTAACAAGGAGCTCACCAAATGTCCAACTTAAGTACTTTAACTAAAAGTGCTAGGTTGGAGACAACCCACCATGGTATGAACTTTCAATTTTATTCTTAGTGTTATTTTATTTCATTTTATTTTTATTAGTGTTCATTCATAATTTCTGCATATTCATCTACATCTACATTCTGCATTTTGTATTTCGCATTCTACAAAAAAAAAGGTGGATCGACACGCAAGCGTCCACGACGCGCGCGCGTCGTATGTGTATGCGCCAATGAACAGAGAGTTGCGCGAGAGACGCGCGGGAGGGGTGCGTGGCACACAAGCTACCCCACGCGTACGCGTCCCCTGCAAAAAAATTCAACCCACGCGTAAGCGTCAGCGACGCGTACGCGTGGGCATGAAAAATCGGCGTAAAAGCGTGTTGAACAGAGAGTTGTGATGGTCCGGGGCTGGTACTGAGCTAGAGGCACAACATCACCCACGTGTACGCGTCCCTGACGCGTGCGCGTCCTTTTGCTTCCAGACCACCCACGCATACGCATGGGCGACGCTTACGCATCGAACGTCCAACTCAGTTTTCACGCGTACGTGTGATGCCCGCGCACGCGTTGCGCCCCGTTTTTCAATTCTCCCTTCTCTCTTTCTTCTTACTTCCTACTTTCTTCTTCTTCCTTTTTCCATCTTCCTCCTCATGTTTCTTTTCTTCTCTCTCCTTTACTTTCTCATTCTTCATTTAATTATTGCATTTAATTATTTTTCTTTCTTCTCAATTTCATCTTAGCTTAATTCCTTTTGGTTTCTTTTTCATTCCTTTTTCATGCATTTTTATGTTGGTGTTGGAATTTTATTTGGGTATTACCTTACTATAATGAAGCTTGTGGATATTATAAGGAGTGATTTGACAATTGATATCTTACTTTGGCTCTTATATACATTTGGATTATATTATTTTCATTCCCACTTTTATTTGCACACTACGTGTTTGTGAAAAAGCTTTTATGGTACTTTGAATCCTATTTTCTTTTACTCTTTTTACTTTTATGCCTTTTTTTCACAACACTTGTGCTCCACCTAAATTTGAGATTATCATTCACAATTGTCATCATTACACATGCTCTTTAATTTGGCACACTTATTACTTGATGCTTGAGTTATGCTTCTCATGCCTAGTACTTGCATGCTTTTATCCTTTTGCATCTAGTCATTATTATGAATTGACTTTTAGATCTTAATTGCTGTCTTACCTATATGTTGTAGCTACCGTGTATTTAAGCTATTATCTCTTCTTTGGCATTCATTTCACTTGGAATTTTCTCCCTCCAGTTTTAAGTTATATATGTTTAATAGTCTTCATCTTTCTTTCTTCCTTAAGCATGGGTACCAAAAAAGGAAAAGAGAAGCCACTGACAAGATCCCAGCAAGAAGAGGAACCAAGAGACCTCCAGCAAAGGCGCCTCCATCTACAAGCGTCAGTTGGAGCAACCCGTCCACTTGCACATCTCAGCATGCACTGAGGACGGTGCAATCTTTAACTGTGGGGAGGTCGATACCGACTTCCGTGGGTTAGTTACCTTCTTTTCAATACCATTGTTTAATTTTCTTTGTAGTTCATTGTTGCTTTTGCATGTTGGATTGCATGTTGTTTGATTTTGTGCATATTTTACCACTACTTGGTTAAAGTAATGAGTTTATTTTCAAGACCTTTTTTACAATATTTCACTAATTTAAATTAAAACTTTTGTGTTAAACTTGTTTGAAGATTGTAAATTGGAATATAGGTTATAGCTAAAGAACACACAACCTGTGAGATTTGAGCTTAATTACATGGTTATATTATTTAACCATAATATTTTATTCTTGTGTGTTTTCTTCTCTATGATTGTAATCTTTGCTTTGTTCCATTTCTATATGTCCATTTTTTAGTGTATTTGCATGTATGCATATGATTGAGGCCATCATTTGTTATTAGCTCACTTATCCCAAATAGCCTACCATTTCAATTACCTTTGTTTGCCACTTTGAGCCTTTTAATCCCCATTTGTTCTTTATATTACCACATCACTAGCCTTAAGCAGAAAAACAAAATGAATTACCTTATTTGAATCTTTGGTTAGCTTAAGATAATGTGTTAACTAAGTGTGGGGAATTGTGGGAAACCTAGGTTAATAGGGAATGTGTTATGTTTTTATTTAAATATTGAGAATTTGGGTACCTACTCATGTGAAACCAGAAAAACCATATGCATTGAAATGTTATGTATGCTTTCATGTTCAAAAAAAAGAGAAATAATAATAATAATAATAATAATAATAATAATAATAATAATAATAATAATAATAATAATAATAATAATATTTACAGCATAAATAAATAAATAAATAAATAGGGGACAAAATTACCCCAATGCTAAGTTTATTAAAAGATCAATGCATATGTGATAAAATTAAAGAAAAATTTGTACATGAGTATGTGATGCAAAAGTGGAAATTTTGGGGAGCTAGGCATGATTTTAGAGTTACATAGAGTGTGTATGTGTGTTAGGTGAGAGCTTAGGTTAATCAAAGATTCATATTTTAGCTCACTTGGCCATACATATATCCTCACCCTTACCTTAGCCCCATTACAACCTTGAAAAGACCTCATGATGTTTGCATTGGTATACTAAATACCTGTTGATTAGTTAGATGAAGAACAAAGTTTTAGAAAGCATGATTTGAGAAGAGTAGAGTGATTAACACTAGACACTTGAGAGATTAAAGTGCATATACACTTCCTGTGAGGGTTCAATGCTTGATTCTATGTTCCCTGCTTTCATGAGCTATCTTCTTACAAGTTTACTTGTCTTTTATTGTATTGTATAGTTTAAATTATTGAAATCTGATTTATGTTTGTCTTGAAAAGCTTATTTATTTTTAACCAAGTAGACAGAAATATCTTGGCATATAGTTGCATTTATAGGTTGTATCTCATACTTTCTACCATTCCTCTTCACTCTTATAGCTTCTCTTGAGCTTAGCATGAGGACATGCTAATGTTTAAGTGTGGGGAGATTTGATGCACCACTATTTTGTGGTACATTTTGTACTTCATTGAGTGGATTTTATCCACTATTCTCACACTTATTCATAGAAATCACATGTTTTACATTTTCCTTCCTAATTCAATGCTATGATTGAAAACATGCTTCTTTGGCCTTAAATTACTAATTTTAATCCTCTCTTATTACCACTCGATGCCTTGATATGTGTGTTAAGTGATTTCAGGGTTTATAGGGCAGAAAAGGTTTAGAGGATAGAAAGGAAGCATGCAAAAGTGGAAGGAATACAAGAAACTGAAGGAATTGTTGAGCTGTCCAGCCTGACCTCTTCGCACTCAATTGATCATAACTTGAGCTACAGATGTCCAAATGAGGCGGTTCTAGTTGCATTGGAAAGCTAATATTCGGGGCTTCGAATGTTATATAACTTGCCATAGTTGGCATGCTGTTAGGTGATGCACACACGTGGATCATGCGTACGTGTACAGAGCGACGTGCTAGACGTATCAGAAATCGCTGGGGGCAATTTCTGGGCTGTTTTTGACCCATTTTTCGGCCCAGAAAACACAGATTCGAGGCTACAGAATGGGAGAATCCATTTACACATTCAGACACTTCTAATTATTCACAATTTTAGGTTTTAGATGTAGTTTCTAGAGAGAGAGGCTCTCTCCTCTCTCCTAGGTTTTAGGATTCCTCTTAGTTTTAGGTTTATTTCTTCTCAATTCCAGGTTCAATGTTCTTTTAATTTAGTTTCTCTTCTACTTTTATTTATTCTAGGATTCTAGTTTATTTATTTTCCCAATTTGGTTTATAAATTCTCATGTTTAATTTGATTTTCTATTTAATGCAATTTGAGGTATTTCAGATTTATGATTGCTTTCTTCTATTTATGTTATTGATACTTTCAATTTAATTTAGATTTCTCTCTTTTTGGCTTTGGTTGAGTTATTGGAGACTCTTGAGTTATCAAACTCCTTTGTTGATTGATAATTGGAATTTGCTGGTTGATTTGGATCCCTCTAAAGCTAGTCTTTCCTTAGGAGTTGACTAGGACTTGAGGAATCAAATTGATTGGTCCACTTGACTTTTCTTTATTCGGTAAGGGTTAACTAAGTGGGAGCAATGAACAATTCTCATCATAATTGATAAGGATAACTAGGATAGGACGTCCAGTTCTCATACCTTGCCAAGAGCTTTTCTTAATTATTAATTTATTTTCTTGTCATTTAAATTATTTGTTCCTTATTTCAAAAACCCAAAAGGACATTTTTCCATAACTAATAATAACTACACCTCCCTGCAATTCCTTGAGAGACGACCCGAGGTTTGAATACTTCGGTTATTATTTTTATTAGGTTTGCTTAAGTGACAAACAATTTTTTGTATGAAAGGATTCTTGTTGGTTTAGAAACTATACTTGCAACGAGAATTTATTGTGAAATTCTTTACTAGCAAAAATCCCTTCATCACATAACTTCTTGTATTAGATGATACATATACTCTACTATTTTGGGTTTTCAGCCCATCTTCCTTTGTGATAGTTCTAAACTTGTACCCGTTAACGTTGTATGTCCCAAAATGTCTTGTCTGAATCATGGGATCACATGCAAGCAACTTTATTTCTTTTGAATGAAGTGTACTTTCCATTGGAACCTGGAACCACATAATATTCATGCTTTATATTAAAATCAGATTTCATGAAGTACGAATTCTAGCCTAAAAACAAATTGGTCATGTTAATATTATATCAACCTCATGCTTGAACCACTGAGAAAATTCCGCATGTATAATACTGTCTATCTTAGATTGCGACCTTGTTTGAGCCCGTAATTTTTGCTTTGTTTTTTCCCTAAATGTACTTTATGAGAGAAAAGAAAATTAGTCTAACTAATCACTTGGTGAAAAGAGTTATGTTCTTGTTTTAAAAATACATGTGTATACTTACTCAACAAACAGAACCACTGCTTCACAGTTGACTAGAACATGACGATGTGCTTGATGTTTTTCCATTGGAGTGAGTTTGAAATGCGAAACATCCCCTAATGCCATTCCAATAGCCGGGAACAAAGTTTCCTCTAAATTATGTGTAACATCAACAAGTTGATCATCAACTCGCCCTGGTCGGTTGATTCTAGTCTCAATATTATCCAAATATCTGGAACAGAAAGTCAGAAATTCCTCAGATAAATAGTCTTCCGCAATTGACCCTTCTGGTTGTGTGATAAACCACTATTTTATGGTTTATATTATGCTTAATTGAGTGGTTTTTATTAAGTCTTTGCACACTTATTCATACTAATTGCATGGTTTTACTTTTTCTTCCTAATCTTGTGCTATGATTGAAAACATGTTTCCTGGGCCTTTAAATTACTAATTTTAATCCTCTCTTATTACCATTCGATGCCTTAATATGTGTGTTAGGTGTTTTCAGAGATTACAGGGCAGGAATGGCTCAGAGGATGGAAAGGAAGCATGCAAAAGTGGAAGGAATACAAGAAATTGAAGGAACTGCTAAGTTGTCCAGCCTGACCTCTTCGCACTCAAACGGTCATAACCTGAGCTACACAGGTCCAAATAATGCGGTTCCAGTTGCGTTGAAAAGCTAACATCTAGGGCTTCAAAATAATATATAATTTGTCATAGTTTCCCTGAGGATAGATGACGCGAATGCGTGCTTCACGCGGACGCATCACAGTGACGAATATCAGCGTTTTTGAATTCGCAGGTCAGCAATTTTTAGGCTATTTTTGACCCAGTTTTTGCCCCAAAAAACACAGATTAGAGGCTATAAAGTGGAGGAACCCATCCATTCATGAAAGACGACTCATAATTCATAATTTTTAGGTTTTAGATGTAGTTTTAGAGAGAGAGGTTCTCTCCTCTCTCTTAGGATTTAGGATTAGGATTTCCATTATGTTTAGGCTACTTCCCTTCAATTACAGGTTCAATGTTTCTTTTTATTTATTTTCCCAATTTAATTTATGAATTCTCGTGTTAAGATTTGAATGTTCTATTTAATATAATTTGAAGTATTTCAGACTTATGATTGCTTTCTTTTATTTATATTACTGTTGCTTCCAATCTGAAGGCATTTTTATTCGAGTAGATTTTCTTCCCTTTTGGCTTTGGTTAAGTAATTAGTAACACTTGAGTTATCAAACTCAGCTGTTGATTGAAATTGGAATTCTTTGCTGGTTAATTTGTACTCCAATAACTCTAGTCTTTCCATAGGAGTTGACTAGGACTTGAGGATCAAATTAATTAGTCCACTTGACTCTCCTTTGTTTAGCAAGGGTTAATTAAAGTGGGAGTAGAATCCAATTCTCATCACACCTGATAAGGATAACTAGGATAGGACTTCAATCTCTCATACCTTGCCAAGAGATTTTATTAATTATTAATTTATTTTTTTTGTTATTTAAATTACTTGTTCCCTATTTCAAAAACCCAAAAAATATCTTTTCACATAACTAATAATAAATCATACCTCCCTGCAATTCCTTGAGAAGACGACCCGAGGTTTCAATACTTCGATTATCAATTTTATTAGGTTTTGTTACTTGTGACAACCAAACTTTTGTACGAAAGGATTTTCTGTTGGTTTAGAAACTATATTACAACGCGATAACATTTTTTATATAATTCTATACTAGCAAGAATCAGTTCGTCAAAAATAGCGCCGTTGTCGGGGAATTGGAAATGTGTGCCTTATTAGTGGTCATTGTAAATATTTTCTTTTTGCTTGTTTATTTGTTTTTATTTTTAAAAAAAAATTCAGATTTTTATTTTAAAATTTTTATCTTATCTTATCTTAGTTTTAAATTTTAAAATTCAAATCTTTTTCAAAAATTATATCTTTTTCAAAATCTTATCTTATCTTATTTCAAAATCAAATTTCATATTTAAATATTTAAATTCCAAAATTCAAATTTCAAAATTTCAAAATTTAAATTTAAAATTAAAAAAAAAATTAAACCTTTTCAAAAATTTAAACCTTTTTCAAATCTTTATCTTATATTGTTGATTTTTTCAAAATTCAAATTTAAAAATTTAAAATTCAAATTTCAAATTTCAAATTTCAAATTTCAAATTTCAAAATCCAAATTTCAAAATTTAAAATTCAAAATTTAATTTTCAAATTCAAAAATTTAAATTTCAAAAACCTTTTAATTTAAAAACTTATCTTCTCTTACCTAACTTATCTTACCTTTTCTAATCTTAAAGTCAAATCTTTTTCAAATATTTTCTCTTATCTACTTTATTTTATTTTATTTTATTTTGCTTGTTTATTTGTTTGTGTTTTTAATTTTTATTAGCTACTATGAATTCTCACCCCTCTCGCTTTGAGTTTGGTTCCAATGCTGCTATAAGGAATGAAAATTATAACAGGAACATGCATCAAGGTCGAAACAATCACAGATGGAAGGAGCCACGAGGATCTGATCAACCCTTTCGGTAGCAACACCCTCCAAAGTACTATGGGCAATGACCATCCTACAATGCATGCCAAGACAATAGTTATGGTGGACCCTTTCGTGACAACCAACCTCCACCAAATTACTGTGGTCAAGAGCCATTCCAGGGAGCGTACCAAGATGATGAATATAGTGGACCCCCTTACCAACAAATCCCACTATATGCTTATGAACCACCTCCTCATTACAACTCTGGACCACCATACTCACAAGCCCCCTATTACCAAACACCATCACATGATTCTAACCCTTATCCACCATATCACCACCCTATGAGCCATATGAGCCATACATAGATTCACCCCAATTCCAACTCAGTTACTCCCAAGGACCACCACCTCCATATACACCACATCCATATCCATCAATCCAAGAGCCTTATAATCCTACTTATGATATCTAAGCAGAACAAGAGTCAAGGGATCGTCTCAAGGAAACAATGGATTAATTTCAAGCAACCATGCGTCAATTGGACCGAGCGGTAAACCGAATGGCACCCGAAGCTTTCATGGCTAAAGAATCTCAACTTGAGAACAAGGAATTGAAGTGTGTTGTACAACAAGTGGAAAAGATAGAGAGTGATGAACCACCCTCTTATCATGAACCTTTCCTCCCAAGTAATGAGCCCTCACATCCACCTCAACCTTCAATGCATGATACTATTGGTGTTCTTCTTCAAGGGCAAAGAGAGATGAAATGGGGAGTACTAGAATTTGTGACTGCCTTTACCGAGGTAGTAAACCGATTAGCTTCCCAATATTTGAACACTCAAAGTACTCCCACGGCTACATGTGGAGAATCAAAAGAAGAGCGTAGCATGAAGGAGACACTAGAAACTCCGGTGGACAATGAGGAACATGGCTTTGTATTGGAACTAGTGGAGGAAGCCGTAATCATTGAAGAGGAAGAAGTGGTCGAAGACTTAGGAGATGCGAAACCTCCATGGGAACCTCCAGTCATAGAACCTCCCTCCAAGAAGCTTGAAATTGATGTTGAGAAGGGTGTACAATCTCCAAGGCATATCATGGTTGAAGACTTTGAAGAGGTTGATCAAGAGATGGATTCAATCATTGATGAATTCTTATCTGCAAGTGAATCCTCTCCCATTGGACTTGACATAGAGATTAAAGAAGAAGAAGCACAACCTCCCATACCCTTGGTGAACAATGAAGAAGAGATCGAATTGGAAGAAAGCTATCAAGAGGAAGAGGTTGAAATTGAAGAAACTTGCAAGGAGGTGGAAGTTGTCAAAGAAGAGACTAAGGGAATGGAGCTAGAAATCACCTTGCCAAAGCTGTTGGAAACACCTCCCCCAAAACCATCACCATCCATTCCTTCATTCAAGTGGGTAAATCTCTCATCTCTAAGCTTAATTAGCTCACTTGAATATGCTTTGCTTGAGACAGATGGGCAACTCAGAGCTCTTTGTGGCTTTAAGAGTAAGAAGGAGATGGTTAGTAATAGGAGTCGTCATGCAAGATTCAATATAGTGGAAAGCTCAAAGTTTAAATGCAAAGGTTGGTGTAAAGCTCAACTGAATGGGTCTAGGAAGTTGTTTGGCCGCTTTAGTGAGAATTCAGATTGCTTGCTACCCGGTTGGAACAATGATGATCAATACAAAGATGGGTGCAAAAGCAAAGTTTGGGACCCCAGAATTCATTCTGGCAATCAACACTCTTGGGGCCTTGTCACTTGCTTTAACGTGCTTGGAGGCTTTATGCAACTAGTGTGGGATCCAGGAGGACATTGGAATTACAAACATTGGTGGAGATTCCTGGATGAGTTCAAGCACAAGTCACCATAACAAAGGACTCCCCAAATGTCCAACTTAAGGACTTTAATTAAAAGTGCTAGGTGGGAGACAACCCACCATGGTATGATCGTTCCTTTTTCAATTTTAATTTTATTTCGTTTTGTTTATTTTTAAGTTTTATTTTATTTTATCTCATTGAACCTGGAATTATTCATAACATCCACATTAGCATTGCATTTTGTATAATAAAAAAAAAAAACACGCACGCGACGCGTAAGCGTCGCTGACGCGTCCGCGTCATAGGTGCGTTCTAAAGAAAAGAGAATTGAACAGAAAGTCACGCGAAAGCGTGGCTGGAGGCGTGCCTTAGGCACCAATATGCCCACGCGACCGCGTCGCTGACGCGTTTGCGTCGTTTGCAAAATAGCCTCCCGACGCATCCGCGTCACCCACGCGAACGCGTGGCTCTGTAAAATCGACGTAACGAGGTGTATGGAAGAAAGTTATGATGGAGCTGGGCTAGAGTGATGCTAGAAGCACAAGCCCCATCACGCGATCGCGTGCCCCACGCGTCTGCATCGTCTTAAAAATAAGGCCATTCACGCGATCGCGTCACCCACGCGATCGCGTCACCTTAAATTTTGGCAAAATAAGTTTCAAACAGAGAGTTGCGCGAACGCGAGGTTGTTCTCGCGCCAATAGCACAAATCAACTCATGCGACCGCGTGACCCACACCCGTCCGCATCACTTGAAAAGACTGCACACCATGCGACCGCGTCACTCACGCGTCCGCGTCACATGCGACGCACAACTTATCCATATAAGCGCCAACTATCTTATCTTTTCTTCCCCAAATCCAAATCTTTTCTTTCCCTTCTTATTTCTTTCTTCTTCCTTTCTTATTTTCTTTAACTTCTCATCCTTCTTCGCTTTCATCCTATTTTACTTAATTTATTTGCATTCATTACATTTGAATTTTGTGCATATTTTTATTTTCTTTTCTAAATTTATTATTTTTTCATTGGTGTTAAATTTTCTTATTCAACTATTATATCTTTTCTGGTATTGTTTGGTGCTTAGTGACTTGTTTTATTCTAATTGGGTATTATTATTCATAAGTCAATGCTAATTTTTATAATACTGGTATTTCTTTTGCATTGATATGAGCTTATACTGTCTTTCATTACCCACACTCTCTCCCCCATGAACTTATACTATTTTTCAAATGTTGCAATTTTTGCACTATTGATATGCCATTTGCTTCTACTGTTTTCTCACTTGCATGTTGTAGCTACCATGTAATTGAGACCCTTATTATTTAGCATTAACCCAACCATATTTTAAATTGTTTCCTATCTTTGTTTTTGGGTTACTTTTCTTCTTTTTCCTCTTCTTTCAGGATGGCCACCGAGGAAGGGAAACGGAAAACCTTTACATGGGACAACAGACAAGTCCATATGCACAATCTCTAGAGAAAAACATCAGTTGTAGCAGCCCGTCCACTTGCACATCTGAGCATGTACCGAGGACGGTGCAATCTTTAAGTGTGGGGAGGTCGATACCGATCTCCATGAGTTAGTTATTTTCTTCTCAACACCAATGTCTTATTTTCTTTATTAGTTCATTGTTACATCTGCATATTTGATTGCATGTTTTCTTGATTTTTGTGCATATTCTACCACTGCTTGGTTGAAGTAATATTTTCTTTTTCAAGAAATTTTTATAATATTTCACTAATTTAAATTGAAAAATTTTTGTTAAACTTGTTTGAAGTTGTATTTGGAACATAGTTTAAAAAGCTAAGAACACACAACCCGTAAGATTTTGATCCTAATTACATGGTTACACTATTTAACCATAAATATTTTATTCTTGTGTGTTTTCTTCCCTATGATTGCAATCTTTGCTTTTTTCCATTCTGTATGTCCATTATTTAGTGTATTTACATGCTTGCATATGATTGAGGCCATCATTTGTTTTTGCTCACTTATTCCATATAGCCTACCCTTCCATTTACCTTTGTTAGCCACTTTGAGCCTTTTTAATCCCCATTTGTTCTATATTTTATCACATCACTAGCCTTAAGCAAAAAAATAAATTAAATACCCTAATTGAATCTTTGGTTAGTTTAAGATAGTGTGTTAACTAAGTGTGGAGAATCTGTGGGAACATGGGTTAATAAGAGAATGTGTTATGTTTTTACCTTGATAAAATATTAGAAATTTGGATACCTACTCATGTAAGACCAAAAAAATAAAAAATAAAAATCCATGTGCATTGATAATTTATGTTTACTTTTTCAGATAAAAAAAAGAAAAAAAAGAAAAAAAAGAGAAAAAAAAGAAAAAAAATATAAAAAAAATATTCAATAAATAAGTAAATAAATAAGGGGACAAAATTACCCCAATGTTAAGTTAATGAAAAATCAATGCATATGTGATAAAATTAAAGAAAAGTTGATACATGAGTATGATATGCAAAAATGGGAATTTTGGGTAGCTAGGCATGATTTTAGAAGTACATAGAGTGTGTGTATAGGTGAATAGCTTGGGTTAATTAAAGATTCATATTATAGCTCACTTGGTCATACATATATCCTCACCCTTACCTTAGCCCCATTACAACCCTGAAAAGACTTCATGATATTTGCATTGGTATACTAAATATTTGTTGATTGGTTAGATGAAGAACAAAGTTTAGAAAGCATAATTAGAGAAGAGTAGAGTGATTGACCCTAGACACTTGAGAGTTAGAGTGATATACACTACTAGTGAGGGTTCAATGCTTGATTCTATGTTCCCTGCTTTTATGAGCTATCTTCTTACAAGTTTACTTGTCTTTTATTGTATAATTTGAATTAGTGAAATCCAGTTCATGTTTGTTCTTGAAAGATTTATTTACTCACTACAACAAACAAGGCTTTTCGCAACGGTCAAAAACCGTTGCCATAGATTGAAAAACCGTTCCCTAAACTTTAGGCAACGCTTTGGCAACGGTTTTTGACCTGTGGTATATGCGGCCGTTGCCAATGCTCAAAGGCAACGGTTTTTTACCTAAGGCAACGGTAACCAAAAAACCGTTGCCAAAGTTATTGGTATAGGCAACGGTTTTGAAAAAAAGTTTTAAACAACGGTTTCAAACCGTTACTTGAAATGCAACGATTTTAAACCGTTCTTTTTCATGATACAACGGTTTAAAACCGTACATGGATAGGCAACGGTTTTAAACTGTGGTAGTTTTGTTATCCACAACAGCAACGATTTTAAAGCATTACCGTTGGTACCCTTTTTTGGTAGCGGTTTTTGAACCGTTGCCATTTTATAGTTGTCTAAGAAAACGATTTAAAAGCGTTACCATTGGTGTCATTTTTTGGCAACGATTTTAACACCGTTGTCCTTTATAACTTTTGACAACGTTTTTTGTAATATATAATTTTTTATTTGTAATAGTAGTTTTCTCGTGAATCAAATTAATTTCATTTTTTTAATTATTTAGAGTCAATAAATAATCTAAACTATTTGAATAAAGTCACTAAAGAAAAATAATTGAACATTTTCCATCAAATTTGACTTATAAAAATTGTTGTAAGATCCACAATCACATTCAAAATACCACAATATATATACTATCATGACAACCTCGAACTATATCATCTAATGTTGCAAAAAATATAACAAAGAAGAGTTGAACTAGCTATGTAGCAAATAGATTTATCATCATGTCCGATCCACAAGTTCATGACTTTTACTCTGTAACATTTTCTCTTAAAAGTTTGACCTTAATAAAGTTCGATTTCCCCTTCAACATAGTTTTCCTGTAAAAAAAGAAAAAAAAATCAAATATAAAACTACTAATAATGTCTACTAAAATTAGCATAATAATGCCATCATCATCATTGCTCAACCAAAACAAGACATGAAATCAGCCATTAACAAGGAATAAAACAGCACTCTACAATTTGAAACCGTTCATTCCAAGCATCAGCAGCAACCAAAAAGTTCAACCTAAATCCATTATAAATAAGATATAACTTCCTAACCACCTATAATCCACTAAGCATGCATAACTAAATTGACTAATTTAACAAAACTGAACAAACTAATTAAACTAAGAAAATGTAAATAGGGAAATAAATTGAGAACCTGCAGAAGAAGCAGAAACAGAAAATGGCAAGAGGAGGGAGAATAGAGGCAGAGCAGTGTCGACCCAGAGGCGGCTACTGGTGGCGCACGGTGGAGGATGAGCACAGAAACAGGGGAACAGTTGCGTTTTTGTTCTGTTTCCGAAGACAGGGGAGTGCAAAAATGGAAGAAGAAGAAAAGAGGAGAAAGGGAAAAAAGGAGGTGTTTTCTTCACTATTGTCTCTATACAAAGATACTAATTATATACCATCACTCTTATTGATTTAATTTATAAGATATTTAATTGAAAAAAAAACAAATTAAAGTAACCTATTGAGTTGAATTTGGTCACGAAACAAAACTAAAGTAACAAATTACCAAATTCAATTCACAAATTGGAATTCAATTAACACAAATTTTTAGAAATTTCGGCAGCATTCTGGCAGTAAAGAGGACATTTCTGAATTTAAACAAACAGAAAAATCAACCCATATGAACTCACTAGAATCAAATCAGCACTAATCAGCACTAAAATCAAACGGCAGCAAGCGAAAATGGTAATCAGCAGCAATATAAAAATTAGCATAATAAGGCCATCATCATCATTGCTCAATCAAAATAAGGCATGAAATCAGCCATTAACAAGGATAAAACAGCACTATGTCAACTAAAATAAAAGACATGGACATATGTTTTAGACTAACTATAAATGATTTTTTTCAATCAAGAGCTTATTGCATCTAAAGAATTTCTAGAAGTCAACCACTGCACACATATTCAAAAGAGAACATCTCAACTAATCATAAGACTAACAATTTGTATCTAACAAACTATGCAAAGAAGCTTAGGCAATCAATTAATCAGTAAATTTTCTTCACTATTATCTCTTTTTCTGGTTTTAAAAAGACAAACTAAAATAGCAATAAAGAATAAAAATATAAGTAATTCATAACCAGATTTTTTAACAAAAAATTCACTTTTAAAACCAGTTTTTAGAAAAATGGATAAGCAGTTAAGCACAATAGAAAGAAGGAAACTATTACTAAATCCCCCTTTTGAGCACTAAAAAAAACAGAAAGAAAAATCCCTTTAGTCCTTTACTACATGTTATCATGCATATTGCCACATCCTTTTAAATCCCTATTTTCTTTTTCTAGGTAGAATAATACTATTGAAACCACACAGAAATATAATGTAAGGAAATCAATCAAGTTTAGCAACACAGAAATTCAGAACACAATGCACTAACAAAACGTGTTCATCTTCAAATAGACAGCATCATCATATGTTTTTTTTACTACACTCTATCCCCAAGAAAAAATCTAAAACAATTAGTACAATGATGAGTTTTGCTAACTAGAACTCAAATTAATGAACAATGCACAAACAGTTTTTGAACAATACAAATTTGAACAATGCACAAACGGCCAAATACAAATTTCCCTTTCTATCTAATTAGCCAAATAAAGCCTCAAAACAGTTTTTGAACAATGCACAAAATATTCAATGCAATGAAATAATTAAAAAGAATATCTTAACTCTTTTATTCAATAATTTTAGAACATTTTTTAGCTGAATCCATTAGTCAGGATTAGTGTTAAACAACATAGTAATCAAGAAAGTGCTTGTGCTTGCTGGTGCCAGCACTGATAAGCTTTTTTATTAAATGCAAAGTAAAAGGGATTATTAATTCTCACTAATGACATGGTTGACAAAATTCTTTGCTGTGTTTTGAATTAAATTGTTGATCTTTTGATTGAATGCATGCCACGTCATTGATATTATTTTCTTTATGTTAACACTTTAGACTTGTTGCCTAATCTATCATAATTGTTATTGTAGAACTAAACACTGTTTTAAAATTGTGCTTCTTGTTGTTATTATTATTGTTATTTAGATAACCATTCTTCTAGAGGATTCATTGAAACATTTAGTTACTCTTTAGCATATGTTGGATAATTTAGGCAGCACATACATATAATTAATTTTATTTCTTCTTGTGGTCTAAATAAAAATAAAGTGGAATTAGCCCCTGCTATATTTCTATCTAATCTTATAATCTTCATATACAGATAGTGATATATTATAGTTTTAGATGGAAATAAATTTGCTACAGGGAAAGCTAAATGTGGCAGAAGATTAGGAATTCATGATGAGTTTTGCTAACTTCATATCCCTAAGAAAAAATCAAAAACAATTAGTACAATGATGAGTTTTGCTAACTAGAACTCAAATTAATGAACAATGCACCAACAGTTTTTGAACAATACAAATTTGAACAATGCACAAACGGTCAAATACAAATTTCCCTTTCTATCTAATTAGCCAAATAAAGCCTCAAAATAGTTTTTGAACAATGCACAAACATCACCACTTTCCTTTCTTCTTCTTAAATCCAACAAAAATACCCAACAACCAAAGCCCTAACTAAGCAACAGAAACTCAGAGAAGAACACTTATCACAGATGACAACCCACAAACGGCCGATGCAGTGAAGCAGCAGCAGCAAAGAGACAACCCACAGATGACAACCCTTTTTTTGATTTTAAAGAGAAACTACAACAGCAACAAAGAATAAAAATATAAGCAATTCATAACCATAACTGTAATACTAATGTTACTATCACTTTCAGGCCTTAAATAAATTGATTTCTCAAAATAAGCAACAAACCATTCAAAGTGAACAAAGTATATAAATAAATCACTCAGAGTTGCAATGAATGATATATAAATGCATTTTTTAAAAGTTTAAATAAACTGTTCTAACTAAGTGTAAACTGACAAAGACCAAATAATGGATAACTTTTCTTTAAATGAGAACAGCATTTTGAGATAACAAATTGCCAAATCAAAATTAGAATAGCACTGTACCAAAAAGTATTTCAATTGAAACTCTTCTCAACTGCCTTCTATAATTGAGGTCCAAAAAATTATTTTGTTAATATAATTTGGCCCACTTTTAAACTAAAGGACTTTTAATAAAGTATATTTAAGTCTGTCAATTGAAGGTTTTTTATATAAAATTTAGTTCTGATGAAGTTTTAGAACAGAACCCATGACCAAAATAAAAGTTTTGCTACCTTAAATAACAAACTAACCTAAGCCCCAGGTTCATTTCACAAGTGCGCAGTCCAAATTCAAACCAGAACAGAAACTCAGTCAACATTCAACACTCATCTTGCTCATGTTCACAAACATCACCACTTTCCACATCCAACAAAAATACCCAAAAGCCAATCAAGCCCTAACTAAGCAACAGAAATCAGAGTAGAAGACCACTTACCACAGATGACAACCTACAAACGGCCAATGCAGCGAAGCAGCAGCAGCAAAGCGGCTGCAGCGAAGCACAATCCACAATCAGCCAAGACAGTGAAGCAGAAGCAGCGAGGTAGAAACAGAACAGGAGAGAAGCAAGGACACCGTGGAGAAGTGGGGAAGCCTCGGAGAGGGGAGAAGCAGCGACGCCGCGGAGAGACTCAGCGACGCCGGGAAGAAGGAGGCAGCGACGCCGGGAAGAATGCAGCGACGATGATGGTGCGACGATGGTGAGTGGCGATTTGGGGGCTTCCTGGTGACTTGCGATGATGGTGCGATTTACGGCTTCATGGAGAGCTGCGGTGCGATGACTTCTCTGATTCTGAGACGTGGGTTAGGGTTTGGTACGATGGAGGGAGGAAGAGTAGCATTCTCTTTGGTTTCGAAGAGAAGGAGGGAGCTTTCTTAGTAAATTTTGCTGTTATGTATTCCTTTATTAATTAGGAAAAAATTAATAATCAATAATAGATATATAATATTTATTTTAGAATTATTTTAATTTTATTTCTTTATATTAATATTTATTATAAATTTATTTTAGCTATATGTGTTAAAAATATAATATTTTTTATATATTTATAATAATATATAATATTTATAATATATTTATTTCAATTTTATTTTTTTAAAATAATATTTGTTATTTATTTATAACAATAGTTTTTGAGTATTTTATAAATTCAATATTTATAGAAAAAATAGTTTCAATTTATATAATTATCTGAAATTATTTTTATTAGTATTGTTTAATTTCTATAATTATTTAAATAATATTAGAAAATGGTTGTTTCATAAATAATTGTTGTAATGATTGTAAAACCGTTCTTTAAAATAGTCAAAGAGAACGGTTTTATTTTGTTACTATAGCATAATGAAAAAATGAACTTCAACAACAACACTGTAAAAACCGTTGTCTAAGACCATCTAATGGAACGGTTTTAAAGTGTAGCATTTCGGCAACGGTTTTAATGCGTTTCCTTTGTGCAATTCTTTAAACAAGAATAAAAAACCGTTTCTTAAAGCCAAATCATGGTAACGGTTATAAAACCGTTCTTTAAAGTAGTCAAACAGAACGGTTTTAATTTGTTGCTAGAAATTGATGAAAAATTAAATTCAACAGTAACACTTTAAAAAACCGTTGTCTAAACCTATCTAAGAAAACGGTTTTAAGGCGTTGTAAAATTTGGCGTTGCTAAAGACCATATTTGTTGTATTGACTTTTCACCAAGTAGGTAAAAACATCTTAGCATGTAGTTGCATTCATATAGATAGGTTGCATTTCATACATTCTACCATTCCTCTTCATTATTTATAGCTTCTCTTGAGCTTAGCATGAGGACATGCTAATGTTTAAGTGTGGGGAGGTTGATAAACCACTATTTTATGGTTTATATTGTGCTTAATTGAGTGGTTTTTATCAAGTCTTTGCACACTTATTCATACTAATTGCATGGTTTTACGTTTTTCTTCCTAATCTTGTGCTATGATTGAAAACATATTTCTTGGGCCTTTAAATTATTAGTTTTAATCCTCTCTTATTACCATTCGATACCTTGATATGTGTGTTAAGTGTTTTTAGAGATTACAGGGCAGGAATGGCTCAGATGATGGAAAGGAAGCAAGCAAAAGTGGATGGAATACAAGAAATTGAAGGAACTGCTAAGCTGTCCAGCCTGACCTCTTCGCACTCAAACGACCATAACTTGAGCTATAGAGGTTCAAATGATGCGGTTCCAGTTGCGTTGGAAAGCTAACGTTCGGGGCTTCGAAATAATATATAATTTGCCATAGTTTCCTTGAGGATAAGTGATGCGAATGCGTGCTTCACGTGGACGCATCACAGTGACAAAAATCAGCGTTTTTGAATTCGCAGGTCAGCGATTTCTAGGCTATTTTTAACCCAGTTTTTGGCTCAGAAAATACAGATTAGAGGCTATAAAGTGGGGAAACCCATCCATTCATGAAGACGGCTCATAATTCATAATTTTTAGGTTTTAGATGTAGTTTTAGAGAGAGAGGTTCTCTCCTCTCTCTTAGGATTTAGGATTAGGATTTCCATTATGTTTAGGCTACTTCCCTTCAATTACAGGTTCAATGTTTCTTTTTATTTATTTTCCTAATTTAATTTATGAATTCCCGTGTTAAGATTTGAATGTTCTATTTAATATAATTTGAGGTATTTCAGACTTATGATTGCTTTCTTTTATTTATATTACTGTTACTTCCAATCTGAAGGCATTTTTATTCGAGTAGATTTTCTTCCCTTTTGGCTTTGGTTAAGTAATTAGTAACACTTGAGTTATCAAACTCAGCTGTTGATTAAAATTGGAATTCTTTGCTGGTTAATTTGTACTCCAATAACTCTAGTCTTTCCATAGGAGTTGACTAGGACTTGAGGATCAAATTAATTAGTCCACTTGACTCTCCTTTGTTTAGCAAGGGTTAATTAAAGTGGGAGCAGAATCTAATTCTCATCACACCTGATAAGGATAACTAGGATAGGACTTTAATCTCTCATACCTTGCCAAGATATTTTATTAATTATTAATTTATTTTTCTTGTTATTTAAATTACTTGTTCCTTATTTCAAAAACCCAAAAAAATATCTTTTCACATAACCAATAATAAATCATACCTCCCTGCAATTCCTTGAGAAGACGACCTGAGATTTCAATACTTCTGTTATCAATTTTATTGGTTTTATTACTTGTGACAACCAAACTTTTGTACGAAAGGATTCTCTGTTGGTTTAGAAATTATATTACAACGCGATAACATTTTTTATATAATTCTATACTAGCAAGAATCAGTTCGTCATTGTGCCCTATTAAGAACATATTGCTTCAAACGACCTAGATACCTCTTATATAAATACAACATAATGCTCAGTATTTACACAATTAATTCAACTAATTGTATTAAAGGGATTTATTAACAAGCAAACCTTTCTATTGGATACATCCACCGATAATGTACTGGTCCACCAAGATTTACTTCATCAACAAGATGCACCGTGAGGTGAACTATGACGGTGAAGAAAGATGGAGGGAAAATTATTTCCATATAACACATGGTTTGCACAATATGATTCTGAAGGTCAGCAAGCTGCATAAGATTTATGGCTTTCCCACAAAGTTTTCGAAAAAATGATGATAAATTTGAAATCACATTGGACACCAGCTCGGAAGTCCATTCTTCACCAAAATCGGAAGTAATTGTTCCATCAGAATATGGCAGTCATGACTTTTCAACCCAGAGAACTTGCGCTGTCACAAATCAACACAACGAGCAATATTGCTAGAGTAACCATCTGGAAAGACCATATTCTGTAGAGTCTTCAGGAATACTTCCCTTTATGAATTTGACATCGTAAATATTACAGAAGGATATTTACCACCTTCGTCCAGCCATAATTCAAACCTTATACCCATGCATTGTAAATCTTTGCGAGCTTTAAGATTGTCTTTTGATTTGTCGCTATCATTTAAGACAGTGAATACAACAGTGACATAGACATTTCTCTTTATATGCATCACATCAAGGTTATGACACAACATCTGATCCTTCCAGTATAGGAGGTCAAAGAAAACACTCTTCTTTTTCCAATGCGAGTCATATTCATCCGCATCCTGACCGTTGCATCTTTTTTTGGCTGTCACAATTGAAATCTTACCAAACGAAACATGCACATTTGACTGTTGCCTCAATACATCTATTCTGGATAACTTATTGGGTGGATCTCTACCTTCAACTTGCCCATCATATCTATTCCAGTCTAGTCTGTATTTGTCTCTCTGATTCAAAAAGCGGCGATGGCCCATGAAACATAAATTTTGACTGTCTTTCAGCCGATGAGGCTTAGCATCCAAGTTACACATAGGACACGCTAATCCACTGTGCTTATTCCAACCAGATAGGTTTTCCAATCCTGGAAAGTCGCTGATAGTCCACATTAGTGCCATACACATCTTGAAAGTGTTTCCCTCTTTGGCATCATACCTTTCAAGCCGTCCCATAATTGCTTCAACTCATCTACCAAAGGCTACAAGTAAACATCTATGTCGTTACTTGGCTTTTTCGGCCCAAGAATAAGCGTGGATAGAATGAAAGATGTCTGTTTCATGCAAAGCCAAAGTGGAAGATTATACGGAATAAGAATCACAGGCCAGATGGAATACTTTGTGCTCATATTCCCAAAAGGATTAAATCCATCGTCACCAAGGCTAGGTGAACATTGCACGGATTTTTTGAAAAATTAGTATACTTTGCATCAAACATTTTTCATGATTCAGCGTCCCTTGGATGCCTCAGCAAACCATCGTTATTACGCGCCTCTTTATGCCATAACATGTTAGTTGATGTCTTGCTGCACATGAATAACCGTTGCAGTCGTGGTATGAGAGGAAAGTAACGAACAGTCTTGGCTGTTATAGGTTTTCCATTTCTCTTTACAGGTACCTTGAGCCTAACAATAGAGCCCTTTTTGGTCTTCTGCTTCCATCTTAAACACCCACATCGCTTGTGTCTGGTCAAGTTTTCATCATCTCCTTGATACATCATGTAATCATTTGGACAAGCATCTATCTTATTGTATTCAATTTCCAACTTTCTTATTGTCTTCCTAGCTTCATATACCGTCTTTAGAAGTTTTTCTTATTCGAATGTGTTCTGCAGTAAATCAAGAATCATGGACATTGCCTTGTCACTCACACTGCACATACACTTAATATGATAAAGTTTCACTAAGAACAGTAATTTGGAGTACTTTGAGCATCTGGGATATAACTCATGCTCTCCATGTGCAAGTAGATTGTTAAAATTAATACATACATCTTTTAAAATTAATGTATTATTAGAACCATTCTATTCAAATTTTAAATTATAGTAATCAAATTTAAAATATAATGTTTCCATTTTTATTTTAAATAAAATAATAATTTCAAATCAATAAATATTATTTTACAATCAGCCACTTCCTAATGTAGTATAAAAGATCCAAAATGGTATCAATTGGATTTCTCAATTATTAGTTTATTATCAGAAAGTATATATTATCTTATTCTATACCATTTTTAAATATAATTTAACATATGATAAATAACATAAAAAAAGGTGATTCATCTCTATCATTATATATAACATGTATTTCAATTAATTTAATAGGTAAAGATTTAATTCTACTATATAACAAAAAATATTACAGCTTAAACAAATGGCATTGTAATAAAACTCTGGCCCACAAAACAAAAAGTATAGCTACTAATTGAAAAAATAATTACAACTTTCCCCAATACCCCTACCTTTCGTGAATTTCATTTCAATTTTCGACCTTTTAATCATTTTCACGGTATCTATTCTGATTGAAAATGATTACTAGATACACGAGTTGATAAAAAAAAGATTATAAAATCATTACATTGTTATTATACGTAACAATCAAGATAAAAATTTATATATATTTGTAAATTTATTTATTTTTTAATCAAATTAATAATTCAATGCATATATAAAAATTAAAATATAAAGAAATCTTATTCTCGCATCATTTTACTTGTTAAAAATTTTTTCTTTTAAATTTATAATCAATATCTTAAATCATCTTTAGTTTCATTATTCTTTCAGAATTTTTATTTTTATTTTCATCATTTTTTTACCATTCTCCAAACACATATTAATCATTATAATTTTTATTATGCGGAATAAAGAAAGGAAAAGTACTATATGTACTCCGTAGAATAAGAGAAAATGATGACAACATAAGTAGAAGTTATGTGTAAAAAAAATAACGTTATGGAAAAAATAGGAAAATTAACTGATAATTACATTTTTGAATAAAGAGTTATACTCAACCATAAGAAACCACTTCAATGTATCAAAAAATATTTTTGACATGTAATAAGACATAAGGTACCCTTTAGAACTAGAATGATATGGTAGATATCACCTCATTTGATACTTTTTAAATTAGAAAAAGTGTGACTACTAGTACATAAATATAATTAAATTGCACAATATGGAAATAATAATCTTTTTAAGATTTTAAGAAGATATTATTAAAAATTCTTAACCATCAAACCAATTAAGAAATGGACTATTGAACCGAACCAGGATTTGACCGGTTTGGGTAAAAAACTTTCCCAAACGACATCGTTTTGTTCAAAAGGTATTTGCATCGTCAACATTACTCCCTGAGTCTTCCTTGTAGCTCGCTTCCTGAAACCTAAAGAAACCCTAGCCTCCAAACTCCAGAGGCTGACACGGCAACCATAGCCTCCACTCAATCACTCACCATCATTTAATCGTTAATCCTAAAGTCCTCCCTATTCTCGGGATTCAACAACTCATCCTCAACATTCATCAGCCACCCACACATGAATTTGTTCCAGCACTGGGCGATTTACTCTCCTTGGGCAGAGCTCACCGTCCTCACCGGTATTTTTACTGACATAGGGTGCCGTCGCCGGTCTTCTCTACCACGCACACTCTTCTTCTCGCCAAGGAATCTCTGATTGAGATCTTCTCCCCGCAACAAGCTCTGGTCCTGGCGTCTCTCTCCTGAAACTCTCGCTCTATCCCTACGAGGTCACTATAAACTGCGTTCTCCGCGATAACACTCTCGTCGAGCTCACTCTGTCACCGCATTGACTCTCGAAATCTCTCCGATAAGCCAGTTCTTCTTTAGTTGCATGTTTATTTTCTAGTGAATTTTATAAATTATGAGCTCAGGTTGTGTTCTGAAATTGGTTCCTGAAGGTATTATATTAGTTGAAATATTATAAAATCCTAATTAATGCTTGATTCTGGTAAGATTGAAGGTGTCTCTGGTTGTTAGTTTTGATTTAACCAACTTACCCTTTCCCCTTCCAAAAATTAATGGGGAATTCTTGGTGCTGGTTAAGGTTAGTTTATTTTCAGTGTACTCCTGATTCTTTTTGGGATTAATTTTTGCCAAAAGATTGTTTACAGAAGAAATAAATTATGCATCTTTAATTTTAAAGAAAGAATACATGAATTAAAAAAGCTTAGTTGTCCGGATAAGTGGTTGTTGGTTTATTTAATGAATCTGAGAATGTTAAGTGAAATAATCTTATAATTCGGATAATTTTATAAATTTTACTTGTAATCAAATTTTGGCCTCTGATATTTGTCTTTTTAAATTTGATTGATGCATTGTATTTATAGTTTATTATAAAATCTCAATTGGAATTATACTTTTAAGTTGCATTTTTTATAAGTTATATCAGAATATGTATATATTTTTTTATACTTATATATAAGTTGTTTTATAATTTTGTTATACTTGGCCCTTTTTTTCCATAATTTTGGTTTCTTATTTTATTTGGTTTAAATGTTATTAGAAAATTAAAGTATAATACACAATACATGAAGAAATTTTAATATGTATCTTTAATTACAAGACATATACAATACCGATTTATTATAATATTAATAAATTCATATATTTTTATAAATTGTTAAGTCTTGGGTAGAAGGGGTTAAAAAAATTTAAAATTATATAAATTTATTTTTTTTATTCATTAGGTTTTATGTGCATATATGGTCTGTAATTTAAATGTGTTTTTAAAAACTATCTACGTATGTATATTTTTTGTGTTGGTATTTAAAAATTGATTAATGTTCCATAAATTAATAAATTAACAAAATATATAAAAAGATCAAATAATAAAGGAAACAACTATAAAATGGACTATCAAAAATATATGAGTGTGAGATAAAATTTAGGCTAACCTGGTTGAAGATCCATTCAACCTATTGTGGTCGACACCTTCTAGATAGTCTTGTTATGAAGTGTTTGATGTGGAAAATGAGGCCTTCAAGTACTTGATAACAAAACAAAAAATATCAAGGTGTGAAACTAAAAAAATTCTTTTGAAAAATTAACTCATGAACCACAACAAAAGAATACAGCACCGAGGTACATTGGAGGTGCCTATGACTGAATTAAAAAATTAACCTTAAAGGTAAGGATATAGAATTAAATAAAAAGAAAATTAAATTTAATTATAAATACTCTTTGAAGAAGGACACAACAGATTCAGCATCAGATAGGTCTGTAATGCTTGAGAAATAATATACTGATGATAATGTGTAATCATGCAGCTTAATAGTTATTACCAGGTTTATTACTTTGAAGTAACGTATGTATAGAGCATTTAGCAGCAAAGGTTATTATAACTGATGAGTTAAAAAAGGAATTCAAACTATCGAATCCTTTATCTTCTATTTTTAAGCACATTTAGGCTGAAAAATCTTAATTTTTGTATCCTATAATATTGCTGAAAGTTTTAAATAATATTTTCAAATTAAGTCATAAAAAAATTAAGATAATTAAAAATCAAAATTAAAGGAACACATGTGCTTCTAGTTGTTGATTTAAATTTATGAAAAATAAAAAATTATTTAATTCAAATGGTTCCATTAAATGAATAGGTCAATTTTAGATTAGCATTTTTCTTCCCAAATCTCAACAGTTTGCGTGCTCACCAGACCCCCCAATATTAGCGTAAGTCTGAAATCATTTCCTAAAGAAAATGTCAATCTCATCTCTCATTCAAACTGTTTGTTAATCTAAGCCCCAACCTTCTCAACGCAGAACCACTCTGCAGCTCCTACCATCAAACCAACCATAAACCTCCATCCATCCTCTGCAATAATCTTGCTCATTAATATCTCTCTACTGGTAGCGCTTTGTTAATCCCCCTTTCTCACCATCTAACTATTATACTGTTTCTCTGGGTTAATTTTCTCGAATACAGTTGGGTTTTGCAGCGGTCAAATGCGAAATTCTGCGAAAATTACTTCAACTGCTTATTACACTTGCTGAACTTGAGTTAGTGGATCTTATTATATCTTATTTGTGTTGAATACTTTATGTTTATACTTGTTTGTGTCTTTGTAGTGGTGAATTGGAGAGCCATGAGGAGTAGCAACTGAATCTGGTTATTCATCTTGTTGGTGGTATCAAGGTAAGTTTGGTGTGTATTATTGGTGTTGTTTACGATATATATTTTTTTACGCTAAACTAAAGAATTTTTTTGGGGTTCCCTCTTTTGCTAGAAGATTGTTACTCTTTGTCGATAACTGTCCTATAATTTTGATGAACTTGTGGTCAGATGCAAAACGTTATTAATCTTGAGTAAAATTAACTTGAAATATGTTATTGGAAAAGTTTTCTAGAGTTGATATTTGGTCACTGTGATCAGTCTCTTCTCGAAGGAATAAATTTGTCATCTTTATTTTTCATGAAAAAATACATTTTTTGAGTTAACTCGGTTGTCGGGATAATTAGCTATCGGCTAATTTAATGAAACTGAGATTGCTTTGTGTGACTAAACTAAATTTTAGATAATTTTTTAAGTTTTACTCGTACATAAATTTTGACCTATTATCTTTGTTTGTAGAAATTTGACTCATGGGTTGTATTTAGATTTGAATATAAAATTTTTTATGGAAATAATAGTTTAAGTTGTAATTTTTAATTAATATAATTCACCAAATGTTTCTGTTTTTTGTATAGTTATTTAAGTTTTAATTTCATAATTTTATTATACTTTGGTTATGAAAACTAGCTAAAGAGAAAAATCATTAATATACGGTTGTGCATTCATTGAAAATATACCTATATTAATAAGATATTTTTTTCAAAAAAATCTAATACTAAATTTAAATTACTTTCTGTTATATTATAAATTGATATCCTTTTTGGTATATCTGATAAATGGTTAAACTACTTAAACCAATTTTACTTCCTCGAATGGTTAGTGTAATGCTTATTTAAATGAATGTCGTGGTTTGAATTTTGCGTTGTGTATGTAAATAACTATTGATTAGTGACAAATTTTTAATTTGAATTCAATTTCAGTGAGAGTTAATTCGAACTGAAAAATATCATGGAAAAGATAAATAATGCTAGTTCTAAAACTCGCTTAAGTTTGGAGGAAGAGGTGATAGAAAACAGATATGATGATGATTTTATCTTAGTTGGTCGATATTAGTTTATTGTGTTACCTTACTTTTTTGTGGTTTGCACTTTCAGTTGATCTTAGTTGAGTTAGGTATCTTTTTCCAGATTTTGACAAAGTGTTAAACAACTTAATGTACAACAGAGTCAATTAAGATAAACCAAGAATAGTACATGTTGGTTTTTTTTTTCAGTATCTATTTGTAGCTGTTGAGTGTTAACTGGTTCATGCTACTTGTATGATAAAATGAACATTTTTTTTTGGATTTTTTTTGGAACATGAACTTTTTTTATAGACTTACAGTAGACAAAACCAAAATGATATACGTGCATATTTAGAGCATCAAACAAAGATAGGAGTAGTTGGGCCATCAGTGTAATGAAGCATTGAAGTGAATAAAACAAATAGATTAACATGCTAAATCTTGCCCCAACACTGAGAAATGATTTTCAATGCTAGAATTCGAAGAGAGGGATCATGTTTTCCAATTTTACTGTGACACAAAATCGATGCATACATAAAATATATTAAATTAAAGAAAACAAAAATAAAAATAAAAACCTTTCTTAAAGAAACTAGCACTGAGTACTATTTATTTATTGTTTATTTTATTGTAAAAGTTATAATATTACAATGTCCTATCTGTATAAATGAATTGTCCCATTTTGTTCTTTATGGTAGAAGAAGTCTCACAATTTTACTAGCTTTTTTTCAACAATGATGTATTAACTATATTCAATAAAAAGAATTGCCAAATTAAAACTAATTGTAGCATTGCTCACTACCATGTAATGGTTTACAATTATATTATCAAAACTTATTGCAAGAAAAATTAAGTTAACCTCGAATAAAGAAATAAATAAAGGAAAAATATGAGAGATCAGATTTTGGGTTCCAAATAGAAGAAATAGAGCAATAAACAACAAATACCCTTTGAATATGAACTTGTATTAGGCAAAACCTAGTAATTAATCAATTATTATTGTTACTTTGTTGTGAAAGCTTCTTTTGGAGCTTAGCTAAGAGGTCTTGAATCTCTTTGTACAGAAGCATCGCTTGGTTTCTCAACCCTTCATTCTCATTTAATAAGCTTTGTTCTCTTTGTAAAGTTTCAAGTTTCTCATCTTAATCTGTATCTTTACCATAGCCATCTTTATCCTCTCACTACAAGGTTTTTGTTTATTTGTGGTGGTTTTTTTTCCTTATTTGTGGAGGTTTATAACCCCACTAAATGGTTTGTGGGGGTTTCTAAAACTTCCAAAATTTTAGATGCCACGAGGTCTTTTGTAGGAGTTTTGAAAAACCCCCACAATCTATTTAGTGGAGGTTTTGTGTGTGTTTAGTGGGGGGTTTTATATTGGACTTTTGTGACGGTTTTAAATCACTTTTGTGGCAGTTCAAAACCCCCACAAATTAATTTTTTTAATTTAACAAAAATTAACTATTTTGTGAGATTTTCAAACCTCCACAAATCCTGTAATTATTTATTTATTTTTAATTTCAAATCATTCATTAATATTTTCTCATTTACATACTCTCAAATTAGAATTTATTTTTTATATCAAAATTTAAAAACTAAATCTTTTATAACACAATTCTTCAATATAAGACATAACTCTATATAAAAAAATTCTCAATATCAATGGTTCCAAACATAATTGCATATGGTATTGTTCTACATAACTATTACTGTTTTTCTTTAAAAAGTAAAATAAAACAACAGCTTCAATATTTCAATATCATCTAATTACATAAAAGTCTCAAATAGTTGTCCTCAGATATCCATTACTATCACCAGCTGATCTCCTAGCATCAAAGGGAGTAGTAGGCTCGCTTTCAACATTATTAGCCTATATGTAAAAATAAGATGTTATTAGTAATTTTCTATTTTTCATTCAGAGAAAATATTCAATCAGTGAAAGCTCCATTCAGTCGCAGCCCTGAACTAATGAAGAGGAAATTATATATGTACACTTGTTTATCTTTTGGCATAAGATGACCAAAATCAAAGGAAGATATCATTTTGAATCAAGAATGGAAAAAAGATGTCACCAAAGTAGAGATAACACTCACATCTAACATTATGCCCAACCCATGAATTCTAAGTACGAAGATAGCAAAAATGAATAAATTCTCAAAAATAAGAATCTATAAATTCAGTCATGTCAAACCCAATTCTAAGCTTATCCATCTACTTAACAAAGAATATACAAATTCATAATGCGTCATGCACAACAAAATATATATACTTTAACAATTTGCACCGCCACATATTCATTCTTTTCAAGCTGCTCACAACTACATTATACATAAACATAAATGCACTATAAACATACTGTGTAAACTCATGAAGAATATCTCTATGCCTAGTCAACTTTTGAGTTATAGAAGTAGCTGGCCCAGCAGATGCAGCACATCTGCTCATTGAATCATTTATCTCGGTTATAATTTAATGTGTTGAATTAATTTGGTCATGCTCATGTAAACTTGAATTACCAGGGAGCCAGTCTTTTCGTAAATTTACCATCCAATCAATCCTTTCCTCTGATCCTTGCATCTTATGCTAGATTTGCTAATGCCACAATTCAAAATGCGTAAGTACAAATCCTATAAAACTTTGATTAATTGAAAAATAACATAATAGATAGATACAAAGTCACGCAAATTTAATCATGTATATGTACTTATTATACGTTATTGTAGTCAACTTTGTATGCCTGGAACACTTGATCCAGCAAAAGCAAGGGGCAAAATAGTCATGTGCCTTCGAGGTGGGAAAATAAGATCGGTTGCTGAGGGCCAAGAAGCTTTATCTGTAGGTGCAGTTGGAGTGGTCATGGAAAATGACGCTTAAAGTGGAAACACAGTTCTAGCTGAGCCTCATGTTTTGTCCACTACAAATGTGCCCAAAAATAATCAGAACAAAAATGTTCATGATTATTACAACAGTACCACATAAGTAATAATTACGCATATATATAATAACTTAACAAATTCTAAGTAACATTTTGAAACACTATAGTTGCAAGTAAATTTTTGTTCGATACTTCAACTTATAGTTACATAAAAATGTTTCAGGAGCCCTACTATTAACATGTCTGCAGCAAGAACATTGCTTGGAACAAAGCCAGCTCCAGTTATAGCCGCATTCTCATCTAGAGGTCCAAATCCAATTCAACCATCAATACTCAAGGTTTATATATAGTCATTGATGCTCCTTATGACATATTATTCAAAATTTTATTTTATGTTCTAACCACATTCCCTGCTTTGTGTTTCATCCTGATATAACTGCAGCAGGGGTGAACATACTAGCTTCATATTCCTTAGCAGCAAGTGCATCTAACTTGCCATCAGAAACACGCCGTGGGTTCTGGTTCAATGTGCTACAAGAAACTTCCATGTCATGCCCTCATATCTCTGGTGTTGCTGGTAGGATGAATCATTTGTCATGTCCTATAGTTAGTAGGTGTGTGCCCACACTTCAGACATGATCACAATATGCAAAGTTCAAGATTACAATAATTTTATTTTTATAAATAAGATAAAAAATAAAATAAAATTGTACAGATTCATGTCAACCCAACAAACAAGAATAGATACTAACTAAACTTCTAATTACATAGACTTCACTTATCAAATTGCCCAAACTAAGTTACCAAGTATATATGTTAGGAATTAAAGAAGTGTATGTATACATATAATTAGCACTCAATTGTATGGAGATGGGATTGTGTCATTTAAGTTTTACATCTTTCCTTTCTTTAGGAATATAAGAAAAAGAATGCTTACCAAGTAATCAGCATACTGGGACAGTGTATGAACCCATTGAACATATATTGCTGCAGCATCTTCACTTGTCTTGTTCTTTCAAGATTGACACAAAGAATACCAGGACCAACTTTTCCACCATGTTTGACATCATTATTGGATGTATGTGAACTAGATGAAGTATCATCTAACTTCCTCTTACCATGCTGAGCGCCCAGGCACTTTGCAACAGCAACAATTCCTTGACTATTAAAGCCACTTCTATTTATAATAACACTGCACATTTAAATTACCATGATTAGAGAAACATAGATAATTAATCTAAGAATAGATACTAATAATTAATCTAACACTAAAGTAAGTACCTTATAAAACTTGTTATGGTAATAACATAAGCTATGCAAGTCCCATACAAGGTCAAATATTGAAGGAAGCCAGCCAACCATGTCCTTTTACTACCTAAACTAACACTAAACTTAGTTAGAAGCTATAACTATGATTATGATGATGGCATTGTTCAGTTGAAACCGGATCTGAAGTTTTGTAACAATCTGAAAGGAGGAATGAAGAGATATAAGTGACAGTTGCAAATAGAAGCAATGAAACTGGGTCTGCAATCCATCCTAATTGAGAAGTGCTCCATGCTAGGGATAGAACACTAGCACCAATCACAGCAGTGGTAATATGAACCACTGCACTTCTTAGAGTTCCTGGTATATTAGAATTTGATGCAAAAAAGAACAAATAGAAATTTCAAAATTTTTTCAAACTCAAGAACCTAAGTTAGAAAATTGGAATGGTTATAACATAATGGTCCTATGGTTATATTTAATTCGGTAAAACAGTTTTCTCTGTTCTCAGCATATAACAAACATGCAGATTAAACATCCATTCAAGATCTCATGAATGGAACCAGTAGATTACATTTATTTTTCTTTCTTCATCTTCTCTTTAATTTCTCGTTTGTTTTAATTTCTGAAATTTACTTTGCCTCCGGCACATTGCATTTCTTTGTTTATTTGTTACTTTCAATCTTTTTTAATTTTTATTGACGATACAATTGCGATATTGAGATACCCACATTTTCTTTTAAACATTAACAAAATTTGAGTAAAACAAATTGGCACGCCCAGTGGGACCTTGTCAGTAGATTGTACTTTGTCAAAAGACAAATAAGGAGTTTTGAATGGGAAGATTATGTTTCCAGAGACCAAGAAATCAGCGTCAGTTGACATGTTAAATACATCTGCAGCATCTTCTTCTACTTCTAGCAATGAGATTAGAGAAAATGAGTCAAAAAATTCTCCCGTGATTTCAATTGCAGAGCCTACCTTGCTGTCAGTGAGCCATGATGGCATCGGCCATGCCCATTCAGAGTTAAATGCAACTCACATAAATACCGTGGTTGGCCGCCTTATGGCTTGCCACCGGGGTATGTCCCCTCCATGGTGACACAAAGATTGCATGTGCCTCTCTACTCAACTTTTCAAAATCTTCTTTACCATAATGCATATGACATGTCAAATGTACCTATTTCTGGGGTGTCAGGTTCACATATATCACAATAAAATTTTTCACATGCTATTAACACAGGAAATAATAGCGTGTCTAATTCTACTACACCCACTGTTACTAAGGTAGAAAACTCTAGGCCTGTGTTTCCTGAAATGTCAAGAGCAATGCCTGTTAATCAACTTGGTCAAACTGTTGGATCTTTAGCAAATATTAGGCAACAGATGGATGAAAGCTACCATGATCTAGTAAACATGTTAACTTATCAAATGGTGACAGTCTTAAATCCTCTTTTAGAAAATACAAACACTAAAATTGAACAATTAAATAGGCAAGTTAACAGAATTGCTACTGTGGTGAATTTAGAAGAAAATGATAACCATGGTTTAGGGCTTGATAATGTCAACCAAGAAGGTGGAGCAATTCCTAATTATGATGTTCATATGCCTAAACATGGTCAAAATGCTGATGATATGTTGAACAAGTTTTAACCGTTTGGGATTTAATATTGGTTGCTTAAATAGGCCATATTTTGTGTCCACTTTTCCTGAATGTGTCCAACAAGTAGAGCTTCCAAGGGGTTGGAAAATTCCAAAATCCCTTACAAAATTTTCGGGAGAAGAAAATGAGTCCACAGTAGAGTATATTGCTCGATATACCGTTGAAATTGGGAAAGTAGCTACTAATGAATATCTCAAGATGAGATATTTTTCTTCTTCTTTAACAAAAAATGCATTTACATGGTTCTCCAACTTCAGACCAAATCCTGTTCATTCTTGGGCGCAGTTAGAAAAAAGTTTTCATGATCAATTTTTTCGAGGTGAATTGAAAGTTAGCTTTACGGATTTATTCTCTGTGAGACATACAGAGGGAGAATCCATTGACACTTATTTGGCGCGGTTTAGAAACATGAGAAATAAGTGTTTTACTCCGATTCTAGAAACTGAAGTTGTCAAAATGGCTACTAATGGGTTAGAATTTGGAGTTAGGAAGAAACTTGTCAATCAATATACTTTATATCTTTCCCAGTTAGCTCAGAGAGTAAGACAAATAGAGAAAATTAAGAAAGAAGAAGAAAATTTCAAAAAGGTTCAAAAAAGGTTGCATATATTGATTGTTTTTCCGATAGCAGTGATTCAGATGGGAAAGAAGTTTATATTGCTGAATTACGTGGGCCTTCTCCTTATGTATGCAAATCTTTGAAGCCTGTTAAAGGAAAAGAAAAAAATTCTTCATATTCCAAAATTGAAAATAAGACGTATTCTTTTGATATTTCTAAGGCAGGTCAAGAATTTGAAGTTTTATTAAAAGATAAGCAGCTTATTTTAGCGAAAGAAAAAAAGTTGCCTTCAACTGATGAAATAAAGAATAAAAAATTTTGTAAGTTTCATCAGGTATTCTCACACACCACTAATAATTGTGTTTGTTTCAAGGATTTGATACAAAAAGCCATTGAGGAGGGAAGGTTGAAGTTTGAGGATAAAACTGCTATGAAGGTGGACACTGAACCTTTGCTGTTGATTCAAATTATGTTGAGCCATTCAATTTGTCAGTTAACATGGTAGGAATTGATGCTACAGTGACTAGTGCTCAAGATGAAAATAAAGACCTGAGAATTTTTGAGCAAGACAAAAATCCAGTTTGTCCTCGTCTTGGTGAGGATTTGTTAGATTTTTTGTTGAGAATTAAAGAATTTGATAGTACTATCGCTATGTGCCCAAAGTGTAGTGCTGTTTTTGACAAGGAAGCTGCAAAGGAGTTTGAAAAGTACAAAGTTGAAGAGAAAGAAAAGGCTGAGTTGAAAAAGAAGATTACTGAAAAAGAGAATGAAACTAATGAGCTAAAACGAAAAATAGCTGAGAAAAAACAAAAGTTGGGCGGTCAGACTTCTTTGAACAAGTGTGTTAATAGCACTGGGATAGAACCCATCAACTAGAAGATGAAGACTGTAGTCATGATTGATGAAAAACTCGATGGATTTTCTCAAAAGACAAGGGGTTCCTCCCACCAAAATTTCAAATAATAAATGGGTCTAGAATGTGAAAAATGTGCAGAATCAACCTATCACTTTCTCAAGAGGAAAAACACAAGTGGGTGAGGTCTAGACCTTTTAAGCCCATGTACTATGAGTCCCAGTTATGGAACATGAATCATGCACAAGATGGAGGTAGTGTATATATTCCAAAAAATATACCTATTCCCTCAAAGCCAATTTATTCTGTTATAATCCTAACATGCAGCAGGTTTCTAATTATTCTCCTTGGCCAAATTGTCAAAATATTCCAAAGTATTCTCTTTTTACAACCTTTGAGTAAAAAGAGAATATACCTGAGTATGTTCCTTTAGATCCATACAAGGGGCACGGTGTAGATTTTTCTCCTTTGCCAACCATAGCCAAGTCTGCAGAAACAGGGAATTCTTCCAATCACCCTACAATAAAAATGTAAAGAAGAATCTTGCTGGAAAGAAGGTAATGGTTGAAAACAGGGAGAAAAAGATAAAAATTTAATTACTGACAATTTTGACACTGGTTTTGATGACAGCTTAGAACCAATATTTGGTGTTAAGCAACCTATAGCTGTGGTGTCAATACTACCAGAGGAGTATAGTCAAGTCCGAGAAGTAGAATCATTAGAAGATGATTGTTATGATATTTTTCCTAGAAGCGAATGCTTATTGCTAGATGACAATATGTGTGGTGGAGGATTGTTTGAGAAACCAACTGAAAATGACAAGGAATATTTGTGTCCACTGCATATCAAGGCTCGTGTTGATGAAAGGATAGTTAATAAGATTTTAGTTGACGGGGGAGCTGCTGTCAATCTCATGCCTGAAAGAATGATGGGAAGGCTTGGGAAGACTAAAAAGGATTTGATCAAAAGTAGCATTGGGGTGACAGATTTTAATGGAAGGATTTCTTCCGTTAGAGGTGTGGTTCTATTGTGAATTGAGGTTGGTTCTATCAATAGGCCAACTCTATTTGTTATTGTTCCATCTAAAGCAGGTTTTAAGTTGCTTTTGGGATGTGATTGGATTCAAGGAATGGATGATTTTCCATTCACTACATCAAAAATAGATTTTGTGGAATGCAGATGGAGGAGTAAAAGAAGTTCTTGCTGACAATAGTACCTATTACTATGATGAGATGCATATGGAGTTCAGGATATATAATCCTGGAGTGAAGCTGCCTGACAGTTGACATCAAGGCATTTAATCCTGAAAATATTGAAAGGTGCAAAATAGATACGAATGATTTTATTTTGGTCCCTAAGGCCGGGGTGAATACAGCCTCAAGAGAGACTTAGATGATGAGGTTGACGAGCCAACTGGCTTGGCTGTCAGCCTATATGGCAGACAGAGAAGGGGGCATTGATAGTGTACCTTATGATTGTGTATATGATGATGGTCCTTTAGGTTTTGAAAAAAAAATATTGACAATGTGAAAAAAGGTGAGGTGCAGGATCCTTTGGAGGAGGTAGATATTGGTAACGGTGATCATCCTAGACCAACATATGTGAGCAAGATGTTGCCTGATGATTTCAAAAAAGAAATGGTGGAAATATCAAAGGAATATTGTGACTATTTTTCATGGGATTATGAAGAAATGCCAGGTTTGAGTCGTGATTTAGTAGAGCATCAATTGCCACTGAAAGCCAATGTCAAACCTATCAAGAAGCCACCAAGGAGATTTGCTCCCGAAGTCGTGCAGAAGATTAAAGAAGAGATTGAAAGACTTCTTAAGGCTAAGTTTATAAGAATAGCAAGGTATGTCAACTGGATTTCTAATGTTGTTCCTGTCATGAAGAAAAATGGAAAATTAAGGGTTTGTATTGGTTTTAGAGATTTAAATTCTACAACACCAAAAGATGAATATCCAATGCCTATAGCTGATATGTTGATAGTTTCTACTGCTAGTCATGAAATTTTAAGTTTTATGGATGGATATTCAGGTTATAATCAAATATATATATCACTGAAGAAGATGTGTCAAAAATTGCATTTAGGTGTCCTGGTGCTTTAGGAACTTTTGAATGGTTGTGATGCCATTTGGACTCAAAATTATGGTGCAACTTATCAAAGGGCGATGAATAAAATTTTTCATGATTTTATTGGAAATTTTATGAAAATTTATGTTGATGATGTGGTTGTCAAATCAAATGCTAAAAAAGAGTATCTAGAAAATAAAAAAAAAGCATTTGAAAGAATGAGAAAGTATAAATTGAAAATGAATCCCTTAAAATGTGCTTTTGGTATGAGTGTAGGGAATTTTCTTGGTTTCTTGGTGCAGAAAAAAGGGATTGAAATTGACATGAACTAGATAAAGGCTATCTTAGAGGCTCTTCCTCTAGCTAACAAAAAACAACTACAAGCATTTTTAGGGAAGGTCAATTACCTTAGAAGGTTCATTTCCAATCTGTCAAGGAAAACTAAGGTTTTTGCACCTCTGATCAAGTTGAAAAAAGAGGAAGAGTTCCAGTGGAAGGTAGAGCATTAGGAAGCTTTTGACAACATCAAGCAGTACTTGACTAATCCTCCTGTTATAATACCTTCAAGGCACGGAGCACCTTTAAAACTTCATGTGTTAGCTTTTGAAGTAACAATTGGCAGAATGTTGGCTCAAGAAGATGAGGACGGCAATGAAAGAGTAATTTATTACCTAAGTCGCGTGCTAAATGATGTTGAGAACCGTTATTCTCCAATTGAAAAACTTTGTTTAGCTTTATATTTTTCTTGTTTAAACCTAAGTAATTCCTAGGAATGTTTATGTAATTTCTAAATTTGATGTTCTTAAATATATGTTGTCTTCTCCAATATTGCATGGTAGACTAGGAAAACGGATGTTGGCCTTAACGGAATTTTCTTTATATTTTGTTCCTGCGAGAGCCGTTAAGGGTCAGGTTCTAGCTGATTTTCTGGTTGACCATCCTTATATTGACATTGATGAAGTTTACTGGGTTTTGTTGGTTTGGTGCCTTAGAAATTATATTTTGACGGTTCATGTCATAAGGGTGGTATTGGTATAGGTATTTTAATTATTTCTTCAAGTGGCGAGCCAAGTAAATTCCTCTTTGAATTGAATTATTCATGTTCCAACAATGAGGCAGAATATGAAGTGTTAATAATGAGACTAGAACTATTATTAGAAAGAGGAGTGAAAAATGTAGAAATTTTTGCAGATTCACAGCTTGTAATCCGTCAAGTATCACTTGAGTATAGGTGTGTTAGTGAAAATTTAAGAAAGTATTTCAATGTGGCTACAAAGTTGTAGAGCGAGTTTGACAATGTCATTGTAAGGAATATTCCAAGGGAGTTAAATTAAGAAGCAAATGAATTAGATCAAATTGCTTCAAGATATAAGATCAAATCTTCAACACTAGAAAAATTGGTAAGGATAAAGGAAATATGCCTTTGAGGGAAAGAGAAGTGTTGTTATTAGAACAACTAGACCCAGAAGATTGGAGAGTACCAATTGTGAAATATTTAGAAAACTCAAGTCTTAATGTCAATTGAAAACTTAAATATAGGGCTCAAAGTTATGTTCTAATGAATAATGAGTTGTTTAAGAAATCTGTTGACGGAAATCTCTTAACATATTTGGGAGAAAAAGAAGCGTATTTGGCTCTTGCCGAAGTGCACGAGAGAATCTGTGGGGCCCATCAGTCAGGGAAAAAATAAAATGGGTGATAAATAGGAGAAGATTGTATTGGCTAACTATTCAAAGAGATTGTATAAATTATGTTAGGTCCTGTGAGGAATGCCAAAACCATGGAAGCCTTCAGCATATTCCAGCGTCAGAATTGCATGTTATACTTAAGCCATGGCCGTTTAGATTTTATCGGGCAGATTCACCACCTTCTTCTAAAGATCATAAGTTCATTTTGGTTGGTGTTGATTATTTTTTTTTTTAAATGGGTAGAGGCTATCCCTTTAAGGGAGGTGACTCACAATAAAATAATTGATTTCATTGAGGAGCATATTGTGCATAGGTTTGGAATTCCTCAGTCTATTACCACTAATTAAGGAACCATGTTCATTGAAAAAAAGGTCATGGAATATCCCAAGTCTAGGGATATAAAAATGCTTTCTTCTACACCGTATTATGCCCAAGCAAATGGACAAGTAGAGGCAGCGAATAAAATTTTGATTGTATTAATTAAAAAACACATTGGGAGGCAGCCAAGAAATTAGCACCAAACTCTCAATCAAGTTCTTTGGGCTTACCGAAATTCTCTAAGAGGTTCTACTAGAACCACCCCATATAAATTAGTTTACGGTCATAATGCGGTGTTGCCAATTGACATCAATTTGAAAAGTATAAGGGTGGCCAGACAAGATGAGATACCCATAGTAAATTATTGGAATTCTTTATATGATGAGCTCAATGAACTAGATGATGAAAGGTTGAGAGCTTTAGAGCGGGTGATTCGACAAACAGAGATTGTGTCAAAATCATACAACCGCCGTGTTAAAGCAAAGACATTTGCAGTTGGAGATTTAGCGTGGAAGACAATTTTGCCTATAGAAAAAAGTCAAAACTTATGGTAAGTGGTCTCCAACTTGGGAAGGACCTTATATGGTTGACAAGATTTATTCTAAAAATGCCTATAAGATTATTGAAGTCAGATCAGGAGGGAGAATTCCTTCAATAAATGGCAAGTATTTGAAAGTATATAGGCCAGGCATTCATGAGATAAAAATTCCACATGTTTAAGGATACAAAAACATCCAGTTAAAGTGTCAAGGCAAGTTTAAAAACTAACATTCCCATGTAATTTCTATGAATTGCAAATTTCATTGACAGTGTAAAGCATTAAGATTATAAGGCAAATATGTGTCCAATGCATTAATTTAAAATAAGAGTCAATACAGAAAATAACTTATTATTTTGTGAGTGCAGTATAGTACATACCAACATAGAACTAAAAGGTTTAGTGAATAAACCTGTGTAAAGCTAGAAGCATGTCAACAAATGCACATTCGATTTGCTTTGACAGCACTTAAGGCGAATACACTCGAGATGGCATGCACCAATGCAACCTGATATAAACAGATATGGGGGTCATCTCAAATGAAATATAAAAGAGGTCACTGTAATATTAATAATTGGTTCAGTGTGAAGTAATGTAATAACTTCCCGAAGATAACAAGTGTCGACCAGTCTACAAGATAAAGATAATGTGCATACAAAAGCAAATAATAAAAAAAAACTCTAAAAGTTCAAAAGTGAAGATTGCAAGGACATATTAAAATGACAGAATTTTACATAAGAAATACAAGACTAAGCTTCAAAGATCTCCTTCAAACGAGCAACTTTAGTTTGGAGAGCGGTCTGAAAGCTTCTGGCTTCTTTTGAAGCTTCATGTGAGGAGAGGATCTTCTCTTCAAGTGACGGTAAGGATGTATTGCTACTATCAAGCATGTTGCTTGCTTTGGTAAATTGACCCTCATTCTTTATCAAAGTAGCATCCATCCTATTTTTTACTTCTCTCTTGACAGTCAGCTGTTGTTCCAAGTCTTAAATCTCCTCAGATAACTCATGAGCCCGATCTTTAGCTTTTGCAATATGCGCAGTTGGCGTAGTCTTGGAAGTCTCAAAAGATGAGGTGTCCTGTTTCAACTTAGAAAGAGCCTCAGTTGATTGTTGATATGACGAGATAGCTGCTTGCGAGTCCAAAAATTTGATGTAAAGGTCCTCATAAACCTTTCGCAAGTGAGCCAACAAAGGATGAATAGTCTCAGGATGTGGTGTACTTGAAACTATTTGAAGAATATCAGAAAGTTGAGCCTTAAAGTCTGGATCGGTGGCAAGTGTCAAAACAGGTTTGGATAGAATGGCACCGAGTTGTTGGGCCAACGGAAGCAGGATGGATTTGTTAACAGTCTTGGTTGTGGGAGGTGTAGTATGGAGCTGTGATGAGCGGATAATTTATACGCTTTTTGGCATTGTTTTTAGTATGTTTTTAGTAGAATCTAGTTACTTTTAGGGATGTTTTCTTTAGTTTTTATGTTAAATTCACATTTCTGGACTTTACTATGAGTTTGTGTGTTTTTCTGTGATTTCAGGTATTTTCTGGCTGAAATTGAGGGATTTGAGCAAAAATCAGATTTAGAGGTAGAAGAAGGACTGCTGATGCTGTTGGATTCTGACCTCCCTGCACTCAAAGTGGATTTTCTGGAGCTACAGAACTCAAAATGGCGCGCTTCCAATTGCGTTGGAAAGTAGACATCCAGGGCTTTTCCACAATATATAATAGTCCATACTTTGGCCGAGTTTAGATGACGTAAAAGGGCATTGAACGCCAGTACTACGCTGCTGTCTGGAGTTAAACGCCAGAAACACGCCACAAGCCAGAGTTGAACGCCAGAAATACGTTACAAACTGGCGTTCAACTCCAAGAATGACCTCTGCACGTGTAACATTCAAGCTCAGCCCAAGCACACACCAAGTGGGCCCCGGAAGTGGATTTATGCATCAATTACTTACTTCTGTAAACCCTAGTAGCTAGTTTATTATAAATAGGACTTTTTTATTAGACATGTTCGGATCATCTTTGGACGCCTGGTTCTTAGATCATGGGGGCTGGCCTCTCGGCCATGCCTGGACCTTTCACTTATGTATTTTCAACGGTAGAGTTTCTGTACTCCATAGATTAAGGTGTGGAGCTCCTGCTGTTCCTCAAAGATTAATGCAAAGTACTACTGTTTTTCTATTCAATTCAACTTATTCCGCTTCTAAGATATTCATTCGCAATTCAACCTGAATGTGATGAACGTGACAATCATCATCATTCCCCCACGAACGCGTGCCTGACAACCACTTCCGTTCCACCTTAGATTGAATGAGTATCTCTTGGATCTCTTAATCAGAATCTTCGTGGTATAAGCTAGATTGATGGCGGCATTCATGAGAGTCCAGAAATTCTAAACCTTGTCTGTGGTATTCCGAGTAGGACTCTGGGATTGAATGACTGTGACGAACTTCAAACTCGCGAGTGCTGGGCGTAGTGACAGACGCAAAAGGATGGTGAATCCTATTCCAGTATGATCGAGAACCTCAGATGATTAGTCATGCTGTGACAGAGCATTTGGACCATTTTCACAAGAGGATAGGATGCAGCCATTGACAAGGGTGATGCCTCCAGACGATTAGCCATGCAGTGACAGCGCATCGGACCATTTTCCAGAGAGGATAAAAAGTAGCCATTGACAACGGTGATGTCCTTACACAAAGCCAGCCATGGAAAGGAGTAAGATTGATTGGATGAAGACAGCAGGAAAGCAGATGTTCAGAGGAACGAATGCATCTCTATACGCTTATCTGAAATTCTAACCAATGAATTACATAAGTATTTCTATCCTTATTTTATGTTTACTTATTATTTAATTTTGAAAACTCCATAACCTTTTGATATCCGCCTAACTGAGATTTACAAGGTGACCATAGCTTGCTTCATACCAACAATCTCCGTGGGATCGACCCTTACTCACGTAAGGTTTATTACTTGGACGACCCAGTGCACTTGCTGGTTAGTTGTATCGAAGTTGTGAATGAAAAAAATGATTTATTAAGACGTGCGTACAGAGTTTTTGGCGCCGTTGCCTGAGATCACAATTTCGTGCACCAAGTTTTTGGCGCCGTTGCCGGGGATTGTTTGAGTTTGGACAACTGACGGTTCATCTTGTTGCTCAGATTAGGTAATTTTCTTTTAGTTTTATTTTCAAAAATCTTTCAAAAATTTTCTCCTTTGTTTTCGAAAAAAAAACTTTAAAATATAAATCATTTCAAAAATATATTTTTTTTTTCAAAATTTTTAAGAATGAATTCTAGTGTTTCATGAAGCATGTTGAAGCCTGGCTGGCTGTAAAGCCATGTCTTCTTGGACTAAGGCTTCCACTTATAAGTATATGAAGTTGGATGAAGTTTCAGCTGTTGTATACCTGATTTGTATCTTCTAAAGCTTGGCTGGCTATTAAGCCATGTCTAACCCTCAGATTGGAGCTTTAGAATAAGAGTGCAAGATTCTTGGAATTCATATTAAAAATTTTGGAATCCTTATTTTTCTTTTTTCAAATTAATTTTCGAAAAATCCAAAAAAAATCATAAAATCATAAAAATAAAAAAGTATTTTCATGTTTCTTGTTTGAGTCTTGAGTCAAGTTGAAAGTTTGGTGTCAATTGCATGTTCATCTTGCATTTTTCGAAAAATTCATGCATTCATAGTGTTCTTCATGATCTTCAAGTTGTTCTTGGTAAGTCTTCTTGTTTGATCTTGATGTTTTTCATATGCATTCTTGCATCCATAGAGTCTAAGCATCAAAGATTTCTAAGTTTGGTGTCTTGCATGTTTTCTTTGCATTAAAAATTTTCAAAAATATGTTCTTGGTGTTCATCTTGACATTCAAAGTGTTCTTGGTGTTCATCTTGACATTCATAGCATTCTTGCATGCATTCATTGTTTTGATCTAAAAATCTTCATGCATTGCATCATTTTCGTGTTTTTCCCTCTCATCATTAAAAATTCAAAAATCAAAAAAATATCTTTCCCTTTTTCACTCATAAAATTCGAAAATTAGATTTGACTTTTTCAAAAATTTTTAAAATCTAGTTATTTTTATGAGTCAAATCAAATTTTCAATTTAAAAATCTTATCTTTTTAAAAAATCTTTTTCAAAAATCAAATCTTTTTCATTTTTCTTATTTATTTTCGAAAATTTTAAAAATATTTTTCAAAAATCTTTTTCTTATCTTTATCTCCTAATTTTCGAAAATAACATCATCAATTAATGTTTTGATTCAAAAATTTCAAGTTTGTTACTTGCTTGTTAAGAAAGATTCAAACTTTGAGTTCTAGAATCATATCTTGTGATTTCTTGTGAATCAAGTCATTAATTATGATTTTAAAAATCAAATCTTTTTCAAAACTAATTTCAATCATATCTTTTCAAAAATATCTCTTTATCTTATCTTTTTCAAAATTTGATTTTAAAATATCCTTTCTAACTTCTTATTTTCTTATCTTTTCAAAATTGATTTTCAAATTTGTTTCAACTAACTAACTAACTTTTTATTTGTTTCTTATCTTTTTCAAAACTACCTAACTAACTCTCTCTCTCTCTAATTTTCGAAAATATCTTCCCTCTTTTTCAAAATTTCTTTTTAATTAACTAATTATTTTAATTTTTGATTTTAATTTTCGAAAAATTACTAACCTTTTTCCAAAACTATTTTCGAAAATCACTAACTCTTTTTCAAAAATAATTTTTGAAAATTCTCCTTCTCTCTCATCTCCTTCTATTTATTTATTCATCTACTAACACCTCTCTTCATCCCACATCTCTGCTCTCCTTACTCTTGTGTTTCTTTCTTTACATTACATTCTTTTCTTCTTCTACTCACACAGGGGAACCTCTATACCTGTGGTAAAAAGGATCCCTATTATTATTTTTCTGTCCCTCTTTTTCATATGAGCAGGAGCAAGGACAAGAACATTCTCGTTGAAGCAGATCCAGAACCTGAAAGGACTCTGAAGAGGAAACTAAGAGAAGCTAAATTACAACAATCCAGCAAGAACCTTTCAGAAATTTTCCAACAAGAAGAGGAGATGGCAGCCGAAAATAATAATAATGCAAGGAGGATGCTTGGTGACTTTACCGCACCTAATTCCAATTTACATGGAAGAAGCATCTCCATTCCTGCCATTGGAGCAAATAATTTTGAGCTAAAACCTCAATTAGTTTCTCTGATGCAGCAGAACTGCAAGTTTCATGGACTTCCATCTGAAGATCCTTTTCATTTTTTAACTGAATTCTTGTAGATATGTGATACTGTTAAGACTAATGGAGTAGATCCTGAAGTCTACAGGCTCATGCTTTTCCCTTTTGCTGTGAGAGACAGAGCTAGAATATGGTTGGACTCTCAACCTAAGGATAGCCTGAACTCTTGGGATAAGCTGGTCAAGGCTTTCTTAGCCAAGTTCTTTCCTCCTCAAAAGCTGAGTAAGCTTAGAGTGGATGTTCAGACCTTCAGACAGAAAGAAGGTGAATTCTTCTATGAAGCTTGGGAGAGATACAAAGAACTGACCAAAAAGTGTCCTTCTGACATGCTTTCAGAATGGACCATCCTGGACATATTCTATGATGGTCTGTCTGAATTAGCTAAAATGTCATTGGATACCTCTGCAGGTGGATCCATTCACTTAAAGAAAACGCCTGCAGAAGTTCAAGAACTCATTGACATGGTTGCTAATAACCAGTTCATGTACACTTTTGATAGGAATCCTGTGCGTAATGGGACACCTATGAAGAAGGGAGTTCTTGAAATTGATACTTTGAATGCCATATTGGCTCAGAATAAAATATTGACTCAGCAAGTCAATATGATTTAAGTTTGGTGTTGTGATGAGCGGATAATTTATACACTTTTTGGCATTGTTTTTAGTATGTTTTTAGTAGAATCTAGTTACTTTTAGGGATGTTTTCTTTAGTTTTTATGTTAAATTCACATTTCTGGACTTTACTATGAGTTTGTGTGTTTTTCTGTGATTTCAGGTATTTTCTGGCTGAAATTGAGGGATTTGAGCAAAAATCAGATTTAGAGGTAGAAGAAGGACTGCTGATGCTGTTGGATTCTGACCTCCCTGCATTCAAAGTGGATTTTCTGGAGCTACAGAACTCAAAATGGCGCGCTTCCAATTGCGTTGGAAAGTAGACATCCAGGGCTTTCCCACAATATATAATAGTCCATACTTTGGCCGAGTTTAGATGACGTAAAAGGGCATTGAACGCCAGTACTACACTGCTGTCTGGAGTTAAACGCCAGAAACACGCCACAAGCCAGAGTTGAACGCCAGAAATACGTTACAAACTGGCGTTCAACTCCAAGAATGACCTCTGCACGTGTAACATTCAAGCTCAGCCCAAGCACACACCAAGTGGGCCCCGGAAGTGGATTTATGCATCAATTACTTACTTCTGTAAACCCTAGTAGCTAGTTTATTATAAATAGGACTTTTTTATTAGACATGTTCGGATCATCTTTGGACGCCTGGTTCTTAGATCATGGGGGCTGGCCTCTCGGCCATGCCTGGACCTTTCACTTATGTATTTTCAACGGTAGAGTTTCTATACTCCATAGATTAAGGTGTGGAGCTCCTGCTGTTCCTCAAAGATTAATGCAAAATACTACTGTTTTTCTATTCAATTCAACTTATTCCGCTTCTAGAATATTCATTCGCACTTCAACCTGAATGTGATGAACGTGACAATCATCATCATTCCCCCACGAACGCATGCCTGACAACCACTTCCGTTCCACCTTAGATTGAATGAGTATCTCTTGGATCTCTTAATCAGAATCTTCGTGGTATAAGCTAGATTGATGGCGGCATTCATGAGAGTCCAGAAAGTCTAAACCTTGTCTGTGGTATTCCGAGTAGGACTCTGGGATTGAATGACTGTGACGAACTTCAAACTCGCGAGTGCTGGGCGTAGTGACAGACGCAAAAGGATGGTGAATCCTATTTCAATATGATCGAGAACCTCAGATGATTAGTCGTGCTGTGACAGAGCATTTGGACCATTTTCACAAGAGGATAGGATGCAGCCATTGACAAAGGTGATGCCTCCAGACGATTAGCCATGCAATGACAGCGCATCGGACCATTTTCCAGAGAGGATAAAAAGTAGCCATTGACAACGGTGATGTCCTTACACAAAGCCAGCCATGGAAAGTAGTAAGATTGATTGGATGAAGACAGCAGGAAAGCAGAGGTTCAGAGGAACGAATGCATCTCTATACGCTTATCTGAAATTCTAACCAATGAATTACATAAGTATTTCTATCCTTATTTTATGTTTACTTATTATTTAATTTCAAAAACTCCATAACCTTTTGATATCCGCCTGACTGAGATTTACAAGGTGACCATAGCTTGCTTTATACCAACAATCTCCGTGGGATCGACCCTTACTCACGTAAGGTTTATTACTTGGACGACCCAGTGCACTTGCTGGTTAGTTGTATCGAAGTTGTGAATGAAAAAAATGATTTATTAAGACGTGCATATAGAGTTTTTGGCGCCGTTGCCTGAGATCACAATTTCGTGCACCAAGCTGCTCTGTTGGAAGGTGACTTTGAATGGTAGAGCAAGATTCAACTATGGCCTTCTGTGTATCCATACTACATGCATATGCTTCATTCAATTATGGCCTTCTAACCGTTCATTTGGGGGATTTTAGAATTTAAAGCTAAACAAAAATGCAAAAGAATGTGTCAACATAAAAAAAAAGTGGGATATAAGGAAGAGATACTAATAATCAGGCTAAATGACATGTCATATCTTATTAGCTTTGGGGTTAAGTGTAGGCTTATCAGATGTGGCAGTCATCAGATTTTCAGTGCTAGGCACAATCCGTGAAGTGGTAGGAGCCGTGGTGACCTAAAGCAAGAAGTGAAATGAGGATGAAGGTAATTAATGAGATTAAAAAAAATCAGCATGAGAGACATCATCATCATTTAAGTTCTTCAAGATAATGCTATTTTTAATATAGAGGATGTGAGAATATATAAAGATACCTGAGAAGCAAGTTGACCACTGAGGCTAAGAGCATCAACATCATTATCTTCTGAAGAGGATTTACTCACTGCTTTATCACTAGACGAGTTGCTCTCGTGTTCCTCTTCATTTTTTTGAGAGACTACCGGTCTGTCAAGGTTGCCATCGGAAGTATTTGATATGTCATCCTTATCATCACTATTTGAAGATGTTGACATTGTAATTGGTTCAAGTCTTCTCTTTATCCGGTGGCTTGAGTAGTTAAAATTGAGTTTCTTTTTTTCTACAAGCCTACTAGAAGTCTTTCTCAAAGGAGGATTGGCAGCAAGTGAGGTGATTATTTCTTCTGTAAATAATAATAATAATAATAATTAAAACAGATGTCATTCTTAGAAGGCATTATGCATGAAGAAAATAACATTAATAACAACAGCACAGAAAAGGGCATAATTTTTTAAATTCGAATGGGCAAATAATTTAGTTGTAATTATTTTTTTTTTAACGATTGATGCTTTCCTCACTTATTGCATTACAAGAGCAGTGGTCATTTCTTTGACAACAGGCACTAAAAGTGACCTTCATGGAAGAGTAATAGGTTTTCCACCAAGAAAAGAATGAATATGTGGTTAACATACAAGGTTTAAAAGCGCATAGGTGGAATTTATTTCTCCGCGAAGCATTATCCTTCTAAAAGTTCAACAGATCTTCTGGTGAAGTGGCTTTAATATGTAAAGATTGAGACTCTTAAAGATGGTAAGGAGACAGAATGACTTGAGCTAAACCAAACTGTTTAGAAACAGCATTTGGCATGTAGACTGTTGTTCTTAGGTCATCTTCACCTAGGAATCCAGAAAAAAGTAGTTGAGAAGTCAATAATTATGACCAAATAATGATACTTTCCTTTTGTGAAATCTTAGTTGGGATAAGAGATCGCGTCAACCATTCCAGACCAGTTTGAGAATTAGCAAAAGGAGTTAAATTGATGTTGTGGTCTTTCTCTGGCAAGTAATAGAAAGCATGGAAGAAGTGTTTCATTTTATCATGTGAGGCCATCAACTTGTCAAGAAAAACTAAGTTGAGCAGATGGTGTCCCAATAACAGAATCTGTAAGACCTTTTTGGGTCAAATGCGGTTATCGCTCAGACTCAAAAATGGCAGACAACCACAATTGAAAAAACCAAATGGGACCGTCAACATTAGTGATTCTCTTCTTCTCCCTCATAAGGTCTGTGATCTGATCCAGAGTGAAATATAGTCGAGGCAGAAATAATTTGGCTAAACACAACTTTCTACCTTCGGCTAACATAATGGCCAATGGGAGATAAGTGTCTTCAACTTGAATACTCCGGGAACAGAAAACAATGCCTCTCAACCAATAGAGAAGAAAGGCTATGTGCTCATTATTAGAAACAGGTGCTTCATCTTGACCTCTGTTATTAAGAATGAAGTTCTGGTAGGTGGTGGAAGAGATAGCAATGGCATACTTAACTTCTGTGGTCGACTTGGTAGTAGTTAAAATTTTCTCTCCCAAGGGAGGTAAGCCAGTTATAGCAGCAACATCTAGAAGAGTAAGCGGAATCATACCATATGGGGTGTGAAAAGTATGAGAAGTCTCATCCCAAAAATACAATGCACCTCCCATTAATCCTGAATTGACAGTGTAAGAGTTTTTACTAAGCTGAATTAGATCATATATTACAATCTATTTCCATAAGGTCATTGAAAGAGCAAAACCGTCGGCTTAGAATTTTCTTCTTGGTTAGAGGAAATAACTTCGTTGTAAGTATAGTTCCAAGCCAATGAATAATGCTCAAATCAAATTTCAATTTCAAAAGATGTCACAATTCAAATCAAATTAACCGAGAGTATTAAAACTCTCGGGTCGTCTTCCCTAGGAATTAATGCCTAAGAGTGCACAATTTTGGTTGTGACAAGTAAGGGGGTTTTTCAATAATGAAGGAAACAAATAAAGAGATAAAATAACAAGACAAAATTGCAATTAATAAAGTAATAAAGGAATGAAAGAACTATGTATGTAATATAAACAAGTAAGACTCAAAATTGGGAAATGTGATTCAAAACATAAGTGAAACCTTGAGTTGGGATGAGTTATGAAATTCCTTCCTTGCCATAACCACAACTATGATAATTATGATGGATTAATCTCACTAAGTCAACCCTTAACATCGAAGAGTAGGTTAAGTGAGCATAATCGTTATTAATCCACAAATCCTAGCTACTTACTAATTATCTTAGTAAGAAGCTAGCGTAGGTGGTAACAATAACAACTAACAACCCAAGAATTATCACTAAATGTTGGACATTATAACTCTAGTATTCCATAATTTCATTTTCCTAAGCCAAGGGGTGAAAATTTATCCCATAATCAAAATTGGTATTTCATCAAACACATGGTAGGCATATTCACAAAACATGGCAAAATTGGAAAAATGATAAAAGCTATGAACCACAAATGATCAAAATAAAAAAAGGCAACTCAACAAACATAAAATAAACATCAAATATCAAATTCAACAACTAGAAATCTAAAATTTCAAAACTATATATATATTGACAAAGGAAATTAAAGTGTAAGAAAATGTAGAACAAGAAGTGTAATAAAAGAGAAAATTAGGGAATACTTACAATAGGATAACAAAATCCAAAACCAAAATTGAACTATAAAATGCTACATTGAAAACCTAATTAGAACCCTAATGAAATTGAGAGGAAAACCTAAACTAAAACTACCCTAAAACTACTCCTAAAATGTTGTATGAAGTATGGTATGAGTATGGTGTTGCTTCCCCCTTCAAATATGCTCTAAAGCCTTTAGAAATGGGCAAAAAAGCCCCTCAAATCGCGAGCCACGTGACTTTTTAATGAAGTCAAGCGCAGGGACTTGCGTGATACACCACTATTTTATGATATATTTTAGACTGAATTGAGTGATTTTGTGTCAACTAATCCCATACTTATTCATGTAAATTGCATGTTTTTCATATCCTTCCTAATTGTGTGTTATGATTTAAAACTTGCTTCCTAGGCCTTTAAATTGTCAGCTTTTGATTCTCCTTTATTACCATTCGATACCGTGATGTGTTTGTCAACTGTTTTTAGGTTTACAGGGCATGAATTGCTCAAAGGAGGAAGAGGAAGCATGTTAAAGAGGAAGGAAGACAAGAAACTAAGGAGTTGAGCAGCGAGGAGCAACGCGCACGCATGGCTGACACGTGCGTGTGACTTGGAGCATTTCACAGCGACGCGTACGCATGGCTGACACGTATGGGTGAGAAGCACAGAAGACCAGCGACGCATACGCGTGGCCGACGCGTACGCGTGACAGAGTGTCACGTATTGCATTAATCAAAACTCGCAGGGGGCGATTTTGGGCTGATTTTGGACCCAATTTCAAGCCCAAAAATGCAGACTAGAGGCAGGGGTGTAGCAGAGACTCAGGACAAACTTCACTTTTACTTTCACTTTAATTTTTGTTGAGTTTTTAAATTCTAGAGAGAAAAAAAAACACTACTTCTCCTAGGGTTCTTAGTATTTCTTAGTTTTACTTTTGGATTGGATATTGAGAGAGCTGCTACTACCTTCAAGTGAAGTCTTCTTCGTTATAGTTTGCCTTTCTATCACTTTACTCTTTTGTTTTCCATTTAATTGTTCGTGGTCATGTTTGGATATTGTTAATTTTGAATTTATTAATTCAATGAACTATTTTTATATTTAATTTCATTACTTGTTTGATTTCTTTTAATTAATTATCACCTCCAAATTTGCTTTTATTAATTTAATTTTAATTACTATGTCTCCTATCTACTCCCTTTACATGTTTGTAAAAATGACATTCATGTTAATGGAGTAGAACTCCCAACTTAGCTTTGGAGTTGATTAATAGGAAACCCTTGAGTTGAAACACTCAAGTATTAATTTGTAATTAGAAATTGTTGGCTAACTCAATTTTCACTAACTCTAATCCTTTCCTGTGAAGTGATTAGGACTTGTGAATCAGAGTTAGTGTTACTTGCTTGGCTTTCCTTTATTAGTTAAAGGATAACTAAGTGGAAGTAACAACCTTTTACTATTATACTTGAGAAAATCAACAAGGATAGAAACTCCAATTAATCTTCTCCTAGCTAAGGCCTTTTATTTTAAATATATAAAACCTCTTGTCATTATTTGTTACTTTTAATTGATCGCCATTTATTTTTCCATTCCAATTCTAAAAATTACTCAGAATATTCCTGATCAATAATTTACACCTCTGTGTCAACTCTTTGGAAAAAAACCTGGAAATTCTACTCCCAGTTATTATTCTTAATTGTGACATCTTTTAAATTGATAGTAGAAATTTCGTCGGTTAAGATTGTACTCACAACGCAGTTTAGAAAATATAATTTTTAGAAATTCTTAACCGACATTTTTTTACCCATCAATTTTTGGCGCCGTTGTCGGGGAGTTGCAACAGTGTGCTAAATTATTGGTTGGTGTAAATATTTTTAGATTTACATAATTATTTTTATTTTTATTTGTGTGCTTTCTGTTTATTAGTAGCTTTCTTATTAAATTTTCTTAATATAATTTATTACCATGAGCTCTATATTTCTTTCATTGAATGACGCGTTCATTACCGAATCTGAGCTTAGCCGCATTTGATCCTGAAATCGAAAAGACTATTTCACGTATTAGGCGAGCTCGGCGTCGGTTAGCCTCTGAGGGTGGTGAAGGAGTTTCGCCCAATTCACCAGTCTTATCTGAGGTTGAGTCTGAAGCGTCATTTGAGGAAGAAACTAGTCTCTCTTCTACTAATTCCATTGACGCCTCTTCTGTTGATTTAAGTGCAGATACTATGGCGGAGCCTAGAAGGATTACTCTCCAGGAAGCAGGAGCTCCGGACTTTACACTGCAACCATATCAAGTGCGTCATCCGAACTTGGCTGCGAATTTTGAACTGAAGACCGCTTTGATCAATCTGTTGCCTAAGTTTCATGGCTTACCTGCTCAAGAGCCTATCAAGCACCTTAGAGATTTTCAGACAGCTTGCTCAACTACTAGGCGGCATGGTGCAGATGAGACTACTATTTGGTTATATGTCTTCCCATTTTCTCTTGAGGGAAAGGCAAGGGAGTGGTTCTACACTCAAGTGGAAGCTGTTGTTATTAATTGGGATCTGCTCAGAAGGGAATTTCTGGACAAGTTCTTTCCAGCAGAGGTTACAGACAGATTGAGAAAGGAAATTTTCTGCATTATCCAAGGCGAATCAGAGACTCTTTACGAGTATTGGGAACGCTTCAGGAATCTCCTTGACTCATGTCCCCATCACAAGATTGACCAGTTGGTGTTGATTAGCTATTTCTGCCAAGACATAAAGCCTCAAGACAAGACCATCTTAGATGCTACGAGTAATAGCTCTCTGACGAAGTACAAGACAGTGACAGAAGCGTGGCAACTAATCACTGATCTAGCTGAGTCCACCCGAAATACAAGGCAAAGGAATAATCATCCCAAGGCTATTGTGGAAGTTTCCTCTAGTAGTGAGACTGCTGTTCTCACCAAGACTCTGGGAGAGATGACCAATATACTCAAGTAGCTCCAACTCAATCAACAACAACCTCAGCCTCCTCCACAAGAACATTGTCAACAATTGGTCCCTCAGAGAGTGTGTGGAATATGCGCTTGCTATTCTCATTACACTGATGAATGTCCACAACTCCAAGAAGACAACACCTTGGTGGCTACCAATACTTATTATAACCGTCCAAATCAAGGGTACTATCAATAAGGCGGTAATTATAATCAAGGTGGTAACTACAATCAAGGTTGGCAAGACAATCCCAACCAAGGATGGAGAGACAATTCTAACTAAGGGTGGAGGGACAACTATAACCAAGGATGCAGAGACAATGGTAGAAATCAAAGATGGAACAACAACTATCAGCAGAACCGGTATCAACAGAACCCTCCATACCAACAGTAAAACCAAGGCCAAAGCTACCAAACACCTCACCAAAGGCAAGCCCAATCACCTCAAAACAACCAACCACAAGCCCCCTAAATCACCTACCCTCTTTCCTCCTCCAACCAAGAGGAAACACTCCGTTCTACCCTTTAAGGACAAAAAAAGCTTCAAAATTCACTTACCTCTAGCCTCACCGGTCTTACCTCCACTCTTCAAGCCCTTATAACCCGTATGGAACCACCCTCTACCCCTAATAATCAACCTTTAAGCTCTTGTACACTTCCCTCTCAACCTTTACCTAACCCCAAGGGTGGAATTAATGCCATCACGTTGAGGTCCGGCACCACATTGCAAGAGAAGAGTCCTGATGAGCAAAGCTCAAGAGAAAACATTCAAATTGAAGACATTGTTGAGGTAGAAGATGTTGAAGAAGAGGATGAGGTACAAGATGCGGTTGAAGAAGAAGTTGCTCAACCAAGGAATAGAGTATCTAAGGAAGATGATGTTGCGAGAGAAGCCATCCCCATCCCTTTTCCACACCTTGCTAGGAGGACTAAGAAGCAAGTGGAGCTAGACCCCAAGATGGTGGAGATCTTCAAAAAGGTTGAGGTAACTATTTCCCTTTTTAATGCTATTCGCCAGGTTCCTAAGTATGCTAAGATTCTAAAAGTTTTATGCATGAATAAGGATAAGATACATGAGTTAGAAACTATTCCTTTGGGTAGCTCTATTTCTGCTTTAATGGGTGCTATACCGGAGAAATGTGGTGATCCCGGTCCTTGTATGGTTACTTGTACTATAGGGGGTGTACAATTTATTGACTGCATGTCTGAATTAGGTTCATGTGTTAGTATTATGCCATTATATGTATATGATGCTTTGAGGCTCCAACCCTTGAAAAGGTCGGCAGCACGTTTTGTTTTGGCAGATAAGAGCATAATCTTAGTGGTTGGGATTGCGGAAGACGTCCTGGTGAGCATTAAGAGCTTGACATTCCTTATTGACTTATAAATTTTAGAGATGCCCCCTAATGACTCAAGAAGGCCTTCATCCATCTTGCTTGGAAGGCCATTTTTGAAGACTTCGTGGTTTAAGTTGGATGCCTTCTTGAGTACCTATTCTTTTGAGATAGATGGCAGAGCGGTGAGCTTCAACCTTGAGGAAGCTATGAAGCACCCACCAGAAGACCACTGCATCTTCCAGTGTGACATTATTTATGAGACTATGGCTGAATTTCACCAAGAGGCAGTAGAAGAGAAGAACATGGAGCAAGGTGCAAGTGTGGGGAAGCCCTCTGAGCATACTGAAGACACCTTGCCACCTCCAATGGTTCCAGATGATCAAGTGCCAAGCCATGAGCTGAAAATGGAGTTGAAGCCCCTTCCACCTCACCTCAATTATGCTTATCTTGAGGACAATCAAAAGCTCCCAGTTATCATTGCTAAGGAACTTACTTCCCAACAAGAGGAGCAGTTGCTTGGTGTGCTTAGAAGACACAAGGAAGCTATTGGGTGGAGTTTGACAGACATAGTAGGTATAAGCCCTGAAGTCTGTGAGCACCGCATATTCCTAGAGGAGGGAGCAAGGCCTATCCATCAACCTCAAAGGCGGTTGAACCCCACCATTTTGGAAGTTGTGAAGAAGGAAGTGACCCGACTTCTTGAAGCTGACATCATCTATCCAATCTCGGATAGTGAATGGGTTAGCCTAGTACAGGTGGTCCCGAAGAAGTCTAGCGTCACAACAGTGAAGAATGAGCATGGGGAACTCATGGACACAAGAGTGCAGATTCTTGGAGGACCGTGTCAAGCCTTAAGTGTGTGGAGGTCGGTCCCTAACTTTCGAAGGTAACATCTCTCTCAACACCAATATTTTATTTTTCTTTTGTTAGATAGGATAGATTGCATGGTAGTAGTTGCTTGCATGTATGTACTACTTAGTTGAAGTGATAAATTCTTTTTCAAGACACCATTTTATAGTATTTCACTAATTTAAATAAAAAATTTTGTTATACTTGATTGAAGATATTTAATTTGGAACATGGTTTTAGAGTTCGAACACACAAAACCAGTGAGATTTTGAGCCTACTTGATTGGTTGCATTTTATCAACCAATGTTTTATTCTTGTGTGTGTTGTTTGTTCTCTCTAAAATTGTGATCTATATCTTGCTTGATTCTATATTTCTATGGTTTGATATATGCATACACTTATGTGATTGAGGCCTTGTTTCACTATAGCTCACATATCCATATGGCCTTACCCTATCATTACCCTTTGCAACCCCATGTTGAGCCTTATTTAACCCATTTATTCTTTATATTAACACATTATTAACTCTAAGCGGAAAAACAAAAATGTCCCTAATTTGAATCCTTGATTAGCTTAGACTAGTGAAGTGTACATGAATTAAGTGTGGAAAAATTTAATTAGGGAATACATGTTTAGGAAATTGGGTACTGTATATTCTTATTTGAAAATGTGAAGATAGTTGGGCACTTGTTCACGCATCTAACATTTTAATCATATGCCTTCTTTATGCATATCAGAAAAACATAATATATATATATATATATATATATATATATATATATATATATATATATATATATATATAGTGCAAATAAATACAAAGGGGACAAAATGCCCCAAGTAAAATAATTAAATTAGTGCATATAATTGGTATTCAAAAGACATTAAGGTGCATGAACTTGTGATAAATAAAAATATTCAATGGGTAGTAGGTTTTGCATTGTGATGACTTGGAATGTCCTAGGTTAGGTGAGAAGTTTAGGTTAATCAAGGATTCAAAATTTAGTCCACTTAACTAAATACATTCCTACCTTGACCCAAACCCCATTACAACCCTTAAAAAGACCTCTTGATATATGTATTTGTACATTAAATTGTGTTGATTGGTAGAAGAAAAGTAAGTCTTAGAAAGCAAGATTAGTAGAGAACTGAGATAATCAACCTTTAAACACCTGAGTGATTAGAGTGTATACACTTCCAGTGAGGGTTCGATACTCTTTTCTGTGTTCCCGGCTTTCATGAGCTTTCTTCTTGCAAGTTTACCTGTACCTTATTCTGTGATTAAAATTAATGGAACCCAGTTTATATTTATCTTGAAGAATTTGTTTACTTTTAACCAAGTAGGTAGAAACATCTTAGCATGTAGTTGTTTCATATAGATAGGTTGCATTTCACAGCGACGTGTACGCGTAACTGATGCGTACGCGTGATCAGCGAAGTCGCACAGCGACGCGTACGCGTGGCCGACGCATACGCATGACAGAGCGTCACGTGCTGCATTAATCAGAACTCGTAGGGGCAAATTTGGGCTGATTTTGGACCCAGTTTCAAGCCCAAAAACGCAGACTAGACGCAGGGGTGTAGGGGAGACTCAGGACACACTTCACTTTTACTTTCACTTTAATTTTGTTGAGTTTTTGAATTCTACAGAGAAAAAGAAACACTACTTCTCCTAGGGTTCTTAGTATTTCTTAGTTTTACTTTTGGATTGGATATTGAGAGAGCTGCTACTACCTTCGAGTGAAGTCTTCTTCGTTATAGTTTGCCTTTCTATCACTCTACTCTTTTGTTTTCCATTTAATTGTTCGTGGTCATATTTGGATATTATTAATTTTGAATTTATTAATGCAATGAACTATTTTTATATTTAATTCCATTACTTGTTTTATTTCTTTTAATTAATTATCATCTCCAAATTTATTTTTATTAATTTAATTTTAATTACCATGTCTCCTATCTACTCCCTTTACATGTTTGTGAAAATGGCATTCATGTTAATGGAGTAGAGCTCCCAACTTGGCTTTGGAGTTGATTAATAGGAAACCCTTGAGTTGGAACACTCAAGTATTAATTTGTAATTAGAAATTGCTGGCTAACTCAATTTTTACTAACTCTAATCCTTCTCTGTGAAGTGATTAGGACTTGTGAATCAGAGTTAGTGTTACCTGCTTGACTTTTCTTTATTAGTTAGAGGATAACTAAGTGGAAGCAACAACCTTTTACTATTATTCTTGAGAAAATCAACAAGGATAGAAACTCTAATTAATCTTCTGCTAGCCAAGGCCTTTTATTTCAAATATATAAAACCTCTTGTCATTATTTGTTACTTTAATTGATCGCCATTTATTTTTCCGTTCCAATTCTAAAAATTACTCAGAAAATTCCTGATCAATAATTTACACCTCTGTGTCAACTCTTTGGAAAACGACCTGAGAATTCTACTCCAAGTTATTATTCTTAATTATGACATCTTATAAATTGATAGTGGGAATTTTGTCGGTTAAGACTGTACTCATAACGCAGTTTAGAAAATATAATTTTTAGAAATTTTTAACTGACATTTTTCAACCCATCATTGTGCGTACGCACAAATGTGTGCATATGCATACATGCTGATTTTTCTCCTATGCGTGGGCGCAGACCTGTGCGTGGGCACAAGTGCTGATTTTGACCCTTGTGCGTGGGCACAGAAGGTGTGTGTGGGCATAGGCTGAAATGCTTCTCTCCTTTGATTTCTTCATGTTTTCTCCCAATTCTATGCTTTTCATCCACTCTCATCAAGCCATTCCTATCTATTACACCTGAAGTCACTCATCAAACATATCAAGGTATCGAATGGAATGAAAGTGGAATAAAATTAATTAAATTAAGCACAAAAGAGCATATTTTTATAATCAAGCATAATTTAGGAGGAAAACTCAAAATCATTCTATTTAGGTGAATAAATGTAGGTTTATATGATGAAATCCACTCAAATCAAACCAAAATATATCGTCAAATATGGATTCATCAGCCATCTTCTCAGTTTCAACCCTATTTAACCAAGTACGATACCAATGTTAGTCTTTGGGGAATTTTTGAATAGCCTGTTGTTGGAGTCAAAGTATCTAATGTGAGAATTTATATCGGTTCAGAATTTAATAAAATAATTTCATTGTGAGCATAGCCCAAACCAACAATCAATCCTCAAATCAAAGTTTAATTTTGGTTGTCACAAGTCCAACCCAATAAAAGTAATCGAGAGTATTAGTCCCGGGTCGTTCTCCCTAGGAATTACAATCGAGTGCCTAATTATTGGTTATGAGATTAAAGGGGGTTGGGTTGATAAAAGTGCAAGAAAATAAATGGCAAGAAAATAAAGGTAACAACTAAAGAAAACAAGTAATAAAGAGAGACATTCATGGCAAGGATTGAGAATATAGGCTTTCTATCCTAGTCATTAATTATCATACAATGATTAACAAGTGCTAATCCCATTTGGTCATCTCTAACATCGGAAGAAGGCACAATGTTATCTTCACATTGAGAGAAAGTCAAATAAGACTAGTTAATATCAATCCAAAAGTTCTAATCAACTCACTAATTGAATTAGCAAGAGATTAGAGTCAATGAAAATAATATTAACTAACAACCCTAAGTCACCAATCTATATTGGGTATTAGTGACTCAAGATTTCCTAATGTCTCTTTCCAAGCCAAGAATGCTAAAAAAAATACTCTAACATCCAACCAAATATTTTGTCAAACACTTGGAAGGCGTAAAAGGAAAGCATCATAAAATTACAAGAATAATAAAATTTACTACTACCCAATGCAAGAAAAGTAAGAATAACAACTCAATTAAACAATAAAGAAATATAAAACATAAATTCCATTAAAAGGAAATCCAAATCCAACAAGAATGCATCAACATAAAAAGAGGCATTAAAAGGGAAATTAACAAGAGAACTAAGAAGAACAAAGATGTAAGAACAAGAAATTATAAAGAAAACTAGTTGAAAACAAGAAATTAAACCTAGATCTAAGAGGAAAATTAACCTAAGAACCCTAATTCTAGAGAGAAGAAGGAAAGAAATGGAAAGAGGAGAAGAAAAGAAGGTAGGTGAAATAGGGCAGTCCACGCGTACACTTTATGTCACGCGTACGCGTGAGTTGCAGAAGTGAAGTACGACGCGCACGCGTGATAGTGCAGAGAGAGACATATGACGCGTACACGTCACATCACGCGTACGCGTGGGTCAAAATTATGCTAGAGGCACAATTTTAGCACCCTACACGCGCAACTCTCTGGTTCTTGTACCGGGCATGAAAAATTTGGGGGTCACCCGTACGCATGGATGAGGCGTACACGTGAGGGGTTGGAAACTTGAGGGTCACGCGTACGCATGGGCAACACGTACGCGTGGCTGGGTACTCTGTTTTTCAAAATTTTTCACTTTCTTGCACCAAACCAAGCATTCCAAACCTTCAAACAGCAACCAAAATAGCATAAAACCTTATTTAACATACTAGACTACTAAATAAACCAAACAAACAAAACTAAACATGAAATTAAACTTATTTTGCCAATATTTATAAAAGAGAAAAATGAAAAGATGTTATCATGGTGAGGTGTCTCCCACCTAGCACTTTATTTATTGTCCTTAAGTTGGACTTATAGGGAGCTCTCATCAAAGTGGCTTGTACTTGAATTCATCTTGGAACTTCTACCAATGCTTGAATCTCCAATAAGCTCCATAATTCAAAATTAACAGCTTCAAGTTTTGATGGAGTTCTTCACAAACCATGAGCTCCCAAAATTGATCTTCTTTGTGTGATCCGGGATCCCACACCTTGTTTTCACACACGTCTTCAAGTTGATTATTATAATTCTATCCGGGTGGTTTAGCCTTGGAATTCTCACTTAAGCTTCCAAACAACTTCCTAGACCCCTCCAACCCTTGCAATTCAACTTTGAGCATGCAACCATATTGAACATAGAATGATGTTTCCAACTACCAACCATCTCTCTTTTGCTCTTAAAGCCACAAAGAGTTCTTAGTTGACCATCCGTCTCAAGCAAACCATATTCAAGTGGGATAATAAAGTTTAGAGATAAGAGATTTACCCACTTTAATGAAAGGATGGATGGTGATGGCTTGGGGAGAGGTGTCTCCAATGGTCTTGCAAGCTCTACTCCCTTGTTTTCTTCCTTGACAACTTCCACCTCCTTGCAAGCTTTTTCAACTTCAACCTTTTTCCTCTTGGGAGCTTTCTTCCAATTCAATCTCTTTTTCATTGCTTACCAAGGGTATGAGAGGTTGTGCATATTCTTTATGACCTCAATTTCATGTCCAATGGGAGAGGATTTAATTGTGGATAAGAATTCATCAATGATTGAATCCATCTCTTGATCAACCTCTTCAAGATCTCCAACTATAATATGCTTTGGAGGTTGTACACCCTCCTCAACATCAATATCCAGCTTCTTGGAAGAGGGCTCTATAATTCTACATTCCCATGGACTTTCAACATCTCCTAAATCTTCAACCAATCTTTCCGGCTCAATTGTCTCAACTTCCTCCCTTGGTTGCGATTCTTGCTTCAACTCTTCTTCTTCACCTTGAAGCTTCAAGTTTACTCCCTCACTATGCTCCTTGGTTGATCCTCCACATTCGTCAATGGGAGTACTTGGGATGCATGAGCTTAGGTGGGAGACCATGTGGTTAATGGCTTTCGCCATGGTAGTAACCATGACTTCTAGCTTCTTTAGCTCCTTTTGCTTCTCTTCTTGCCTTTGGATATAAGAGCTAATATTTCTTTGTTGTTCTTACAAGAAGATTTAGAGAGCTTCATCTATTGAAGGCGGTGGTGAAAGAGAGGGTTCATTGTTTGGGAGAAAGGATTCATAATTGGAAGGTGATTTATCTTGGTAAGCATATAGAGATGGTGTATATCAAAGTAGTTCTTGGGAGTAATTGTGTTGGGATTGTTATAGTTCTATGTATGGTTCATATGGCTCATAAGGTGGTTGGTATGGTGGATAAGGATTAGGGTCATATGGAGGTGTTTGGTGGTAGGGGCTTGTGAGTATGGTGGTTCAAAATTATGTTGAAGAGGTGGTTGTTTATAATCATAAGGCGGTGCACCATAGCCATTGGATTGGTATGCATCTTGAAATAGCTCTTGCTCATAGTACATTGGTGGAGGTTGTTGCCATGAAGATTGATCATATGCTTGAGGCTCCTCCCACCTTTGATTGCTCCATCCTTGATACATGTTCTCATTATAATTTCCATTCCCTACAACATAGTTAGAACCAAACTCATAGCCAAAGTGGTGAGAATTCATAGTAGCAAGAGCAAATAAAAACAAAATCTAATAAGAAACAAAGAAAACCGAATTCTAAAACTAGCAAAAACTAGCAAACAAACCAAAATCACGCTATTCACAATATTAACATATATACAATAACCAATAACAAGCACACATTGTAATTCCCTGGCAACGGTGCCAAAAACTTGATGTGACAATTTATACCGGTTCGGAATTTAATAAAATAATTTCGTTGTGAACAAAGCCCAAATTGACAATCAATCCTCAAATCAAAGTTTAATTTTAGTTGTTACAAGTCCAACCCAATAAAAGTAGCCGAGAGTATTAGTCCCGGGTCTTTCTCCCTAGGAATTACAATTGAGTGCCTAATTATTGGTTATGAGATTAAAAGGGGTTGGGTTGATAAAAGTGCAAGGAAATAAATGGCAAGAAAATAAAGGTAACAACTAAAGAAAAAAAATAATAAAGAGATACATTCATGACAAGGATTGAGAATATAGGCTTTCTATCCTAGTCATTAATTATCATACAATGATTAATAAGAGCTAATCCCATTTGGTCATCTCCAACATCGGAAGAAGGCACAATGTTATCTTCACATTGAGAGAAAGTTAAATAAGACTAGTTAATCTCAACCCAAAAGTCCTAATCAACTCACTAATTGAATTAGCAAGATATTAGAGTCAATGGAAACAATATTAACTAACAACCCTAAGTCACCAATCTAAATTGGGTATTAATGACTCAAGATTGCCTAATTTCTCTTTCCAAGCCAAGAATGCTCAAAAAGAACTACTCTAACATCCAACCAAACATTTTGTCAAACACTTGGAAGGTGTAAAAGGATAGCATCATAAAATTGCAAGAATAATAAAATCTACTACTACCCAATGTAAGAAAAGTAAGAATAACAACTCAATTAAACAATAAAAAAACATAAAACATAAATTGCATTAAAAGGAAATCCAAATCCAACAAGAATGCATCAACATAAAAAGAGGCATAAAAAGGGAAATTAACAAGAGAATTAAGAAGAACAAAGACGTAAGAACAAGAAATTATAAAGAAAACTAGATGAAAACAAGAAATTAAACCTAGATCTAGGAGAAAAATTAACCTAAGAACCCTGATTCTAGAGAGAAGAGGGAGCTTCTCTCTCTAGAAAACTAACTAAAGCATCATCCTAACCAAACTAATTGCTTCCCCATTGACCCATCTTGAGTTCTACATTAAATAGCCTCAGAAATGAGTTAGATTTGGGCTTGGAAAGCTCAGAAATCGCCCCCAGCGAATTCACTTTACTGAGGTCACGTGACCAACATCACGCATGTGTGTGGTCAACGCATGCGTGTTGCTGGCAAATTTCCTCCTCAGCGTACGCGTGGCTGACGCGTGCGCGTGGCTTTGCAAATGTCCTTCTCACGCGTACGTGTAAGTGACGCGTGTGCGTGGCCTTCAATTCTCCAAATGCTCATTTCTTCATGAATTCTCCACTTGCATGCTTTTCTCTTCACTTATTCCATCCAATACTTGCCTTATAAACCTGAAATCACTCAACAAACATATCAAGGTATCGAATGGAATTAAAGTGAATTAAATTTAGCTATTTTAAAGCTTAAAAAGCATATTTTCACTCTTAAGCACAAAATAGGAGAAATTCACAAAACCATGCAATTTCATTGAATAAATGTGAGATAAGTTGATAAAATCTCCTAAATTAAGCACAAGATAAACCACAAAATTGGGTTTTATCAAAATCCAATGGGAATAGAATCTTGAAAAGAAACGGGTTTTCTTTGAGAGAGACCAGGAAAAGAATTTTTGATCTTGTTTGCGACTTTAGGAGAGATAATAGGGCCGATGAAAGCTGAGTCTACACCGTCAATGGTAAAAGGGAGTAGCACCTGAGATTCTCGTATTTTTTATTTTGAGGCCATTGGTTCAGGAGTAAAATCTTTTCTGTTTTTGACAACAGGTTTATCGCAAATGACCACTTTAGATGAAGTAGGAGGACTTGTTGACAGATGGTGGCTTGAGGTTGCCATAAAAATATAAATTGAAAAAATCCAAGTATTGGGTGCCGATGTTGTCAACAATCAACAGACAAGCTGAAAAGGTAGAAAGTAATGTATAAAAATGAATAAAAATTGAAATTATATGGGTTTAATTTGGTTTAAGCTGCAAGCAAGGATTTAACATGGAACAAGACTTAGGCCTAGTTTGGGTAAATAGCTTAATTGAGCTCCTTTTGAAAAAATAGATTAAACAATAAATGGCTGTAGTAAAAGTAGCTTATAAATAAGTTATTTTCTGTTTATATTTTTAGTTCTAAAAGTGCATCTTTTATAGAAATGTGATAAAAAGTAGTAGTATTATGAGAGAAGTCATTTTTTTAATTTCTCTATAAGTTACTAAATAGCTTCTTAGAAAGTCGCAATTTGGTTTTGAAAATTGCACCACATTAATACTGTAAAACCCGGTTAATTAACGGCTAATTAACCCATAAATGAGAATTTATTCTAGAAATCCAAAAATGTTACTTTTATGGCTAAATGTGATAGAGGAGATTGAGACGAAAATTTCAGTACCAATTTTATAGAAATCGGACCAAGATTGGACCGAACGGGCCAAACCGGGCCAATCGGACCCAAAGTGGGCCCTTGGCCCAACTAAACTAAACCAAAACCCTAGTTTTCAGCACTCTCTCTCCTCATAACACACAAACACACGCTGAAAATTAAGATGGAGGGAGGAAGAACACTCTCTCAAGTTCTCTCCCTTGGTTGATCTTCAAACTACCATAACTTTTGATCTAGAGCTCCGATTGCCGCTCTGTTTGCGGCCACGCGTTCACCGCGGAGAGCTCTACAGAACCCATACAATCAATCTTGAGGTAAGATACGTTTTACTGTTCGAAATTCCAGCCCTTGATTTCGAGTTTCTTGAGCAAAAATGTTGAGATTTTGGGTTCTTTGATGTTATAGGACCCAACTCTCTTGAAGGAGAAGGTTAATCTTGTCTCCTTGGACCTTGGGTATGGTAAGATTCTCAACCCTAGTGTAATTTGTTGTTCTATGTAGTTTGGGTATTGAGATGTTGTGTATGGGTATGATGATTGTGGCTTAGGTTGTGTATATGTGAATATTGGAGCTTGATTGGTAATTTTGGAAAGCTTGGAAGAGGGTTTTGTGTGATAAAATCTGTTCTTGGAGGTGTTGATACCTTGAGAGCTTGTGGACAAGTGGTTTGGAAGTGCTCCGGTTGAGTTTGGAAAATCGGCTAAGATATGGTTTCGGTTTTCCGTATCTAATATGTAATGTGGTAGGAAATACTTAGGCTAGAGGCCCTAAGATAGGCATTGAATTGATGATGTTGTTGAATGGTTGAGATATATGATGTGATCATATATGTGATTATGAATATTGATGCCTTGATTGTGTGATATATGAGAAAATGCATGTTGTGATATATGCTTGATGAATGATTGAGGTTGAATTGATGGGTGGTACCATATTGTTGGTGAGTATGATGATGATTATGTATAATGATGGTTGATTGGAAATTGATATTATTGGAAATTGGGATGAGAAGGATGTATGACATGATATTGTGTTTGTCCTTTAGCCATTGATTGAGAAGTGTTAAAATGGTTGGATGTGGTTTTGAGAATTTTGGTAAAATGTCAATGTGTGAGTTGAGGATGGCTTGATGTTGATTTTGGTACATTTTGATTGATTTCAAAGAAAAGGGATGAAATTGGCATGTTTTGATTGATTTTGAAAAGAGTTGAAAGTGGCTTGTTTTGAAAATGGCACTTTATGGTTTTGTATGAAAACATGGTTTTTGGGCATACTTTGACGGGATATAACTTGGACTACAGATCTCTGCTTTGTGCCAAATTTATTTAGAAATGAAATTGGATCCAGGATGTCCATGTCGTTCGAAGAACGGGTGAAAAACGATTTAAAATGAGAAAGTTATGTCCGTCGGAAGATTGGGGGTTGAATCTGTAAATTCTGCAGCTTTTAACTTAGAAAATTTTTTAGCAGAATGACCCTCCGCGCGTAGGCGCACTTGGCGCGTACGCGCCGTTCTTCGAGAAAGCACCATCCATGCGTGCGCGTGGTGTGCGCGAGCGCGTCGATGCGCTGCACCAAATGCCCAGCCAATTTCCAGAGAGTTGTGCCAGAGTTGTGCCAGTTTTGTGCCTGGGGTGCAAGATCACCCACGCGTACGCGTGGCTGACGCTTGCGCGTCGTTTGGCTAATTTTCAATCCGCGCGTATGATGCTTGCGCGTCGATGAGTTTTAAGGCCATCCACGCGTGCGCGTAGAGTGCGCGTACGCGTGGCCCTGTGTTCATCCCAAAGTTGATTTTTGAGTTTTAAAAGCCAAATTTCATACTTCTAACCCTCCGATCTCACCACTTATGTCTTAAATCATTATGATATGCCTAGCTATGAGATAAGGAGCTAGTGAATGTGGTAACTTGCGAGTGAAGCAAGGGAAAAATGAATGATCAATGAGGATCAAAGATGATTATGTGAGATGTGGAGGATGGCGGTGGAAGTGTTTGTTGTGCCATGGGCCGAAGGGCCGTAATTGTTAATGAATTAGCTGGTTATGGATTTAACCGTGAGCCGGATGGCTAGATTATTGTCGTGTTACGGTGGAGCCATGATTATGGCCAAGTATAAATGCATATATGCTGTTGAATGAATTGTGAATATTTGCACTTCCACCATCGGAGATGAGGGTTTCCCTGGGTAGTAGCAGTAGCTAGCCACCACGTGCTCCAGGTTGAGACTCGAGGCTCTGTTGACCCTATGTCGTAAGTGTGGCCGGGCACTGTGAAAGTCCCGGATGAGCTCGCCCCCGTAAATATTCACCAGTGAGGGTGATGGATATGGATCATGATTATGATCAAGTTTATGACGAGTATAACTCGAGTTGGGGATGCGCGACAGAGGGACAGTCCAATGGTTAGCTACCAGGACTTATCGGGTTGGCTCTATAACCGACAGATGATATCATCAGCCACTAGGGACAGGCATTCATCATATGCATACTATGTGAATTGTTTGAGATTGCCTATTTGACTGCATATTACTTGCTATTTGTCTAAATGCCTTAATTGTTCTTATTTGTATATCTCTTGTCTGATATAACTGTGTTTGCTATATTATACTCCTGTTGGTGGTTGGGAGGTCTGAAGGAATTGGAAAGGGAAGTATTAGTTAGACTGAAGAATCTTTAGTCAGTTGCCACTTACGGTTTAGCATGTTTATAAGCTTTGATATTATTTGGAGGAAGTTCTAGGATTGCCTTCGGCTTTCCTCTATTATTTTGTATTATATATGTGGAAGCTGTTACCATGCTGGGGACCTCTGGTTCTCACGCATGCGGATTTTGTGGTTTTCAGATGCAGGACGTGAGGTTCCTCGCTGAGGCATGCTGGAGACTTCTGGATTAGCGAAGATCCTTTGTTCTCGGGACTTTGTTTTGGGTTATATATCTTGTTTAGATACTTTTATCTCCATTAAATAATACAAACTGTGATGACTCCTCTTATAGGAGGTTTTGGAGAATAGGTTTCTATATTTGTGTCCCTTTGGGTTTTCCTTGGAGTTTTCCTTATTTTATTATATGTATATATTGCTATGCTCGGACCGGTTATCTTCGCAGCCGAATTTTGAGTCTTGATATTCCCGTTTTTGACACTCTTTATATATATGATCTCGCGTTGGCTTATCCTTGTTCGTTACGTTATCGATCGGAGTGTTGCGCGTTCGAGTTACGGTTTTTGTTTACCACTTTTTCTACAAAGGCTCCTAGCTATAATCAATTATTCATACTACTATAAGTACTAAATTTTTGTTTTAGAGGTCGTAATACCTTGCCATCTCTGAATTATGACTTAAGCATAAGACCCTGTATGGTAGGGTGTTACAAATACTACTACTTTTCATAAGTCAAAAGCTCAAAAAAGTTACTTTTAAAGCTTCCCAAACGAGCCTATTATTAGAAGCCTCTTTATTTGGGATTTTATCATAAATAAAAAATATACATATATATTAGCAGCCTATTTATTTGGAATTTTATCACAAATTCACAATAGGACCAACAAAAAGATATGCTTTTTTAGAGGTTAGAACATCCTACTATTTTTTTCAATTCAAAAGGACTAAGATAAAGAGTATTTGACTTCTAGCACACTTGAATATGTCCAAAAAAATAATCTGTAATTTTTGGTTCATAAAATTTAATACAGTGAAGCATGCATGTAATCTGAAAAAAGAGAACATATTGAACAAAAAAAAAACATAGTAGAATTGAGGAATAATGATTCAACAGTCAAATCTTAATTTGAGTCAAGAATGTAAAGGAAAAAAGAGAGAATACTCTTCAAAATAAGATTTTAGTACTCATAGATAACACAAGAGATAATATTCACACCATTTAGAGTTAAGGTTCCTCTAAATCAACAATGAAAAAGAAAAAGATAAAAATAGAGCTAGCAATTAAATCTTACCTGAAATATCAGAAGAGCTAAATGTAGTTGAGTTCTTATGAACGGAAGAAGTCCACCATAGTAGATAAAATTTGAAAGAATGAGAAACACAAAATTAAAGAAGAAACTTTTGTGTATTCAAGACACTAACATATTCTCTCTCATAAATATTACAAAAAGATAAGAGTATTGAGCTATCTTATTTTTGTTTGGTCAAAATAAAGAAAAATAAATAGGTAAATAAATAAATAAACAAAAAAAAAAAAGTACGACACTGTACGAGTGCTCCTATTTATATTATAAGTTAACATTTTAAAATAAGATACTTGTCAATACGTGTTTTTATTTATATATATTTTAAAAAAAGAAAAAAATATATAATAAAATAATAAAAATATATATGTATATATAATAAAATAAAAATATATATAAAAAAATAATAGTAATAAGTTTAAAAGAATAAATAAATACGTGCTTATATATGCTTCTTTTATTGCTATAAATAACAAGATTTTTTTCACTTTCAATCACTATATGACGTCAAGTGAAAAATCTGGGGAGACATTATGTTAGACAAAAAATATTATTTTTATAAAAAATTATAAAAAAGAAATAATTAGTTATATAGTTATGTTTTTGTATATAATATTTATGTTTATTTTAATTAAATTAGGTTATTTGACAGTGTGATTATTTATTTTGATTTTTTTGAATTGGTATCAAACAACAAGTGCAGGAACAAGTACAAATGCCATTCAAATTTTCATTTAGTAACTGTCAGTTGATATTACGTTAGTCTATAAATAGAGCTTTAAGCATATTTTGTAAGGAGTTCAGTTCTTTTGGAAAACACTTAGAAATCCAAAACGCTCTCAACCCCCTTGACATCACAGAGTAAAATTAGAAATCTTAAATAATTCATCTGAACTAAAACACTTGTAATTTGTTTCTTTTCCGTTTTTATTAATAAAATTTCTCTACTTTTACTTGTTCTTTTTACGTTTATGTTTCTTTTTTTATCTTCTCTTTAATTTTTTATTTGTTTTAATTTCTGCAATTTAGTTTGTCTTCGGTATCTTACATTTCTTTGTTTATTTGTTACTTTCAATCCTTTTTAATTCTTATTGACGATACAATTGCGATATTGAGATACCCACGTTTTCTTTTAAACATTAACAAAATTTGAGTAAAACAATTACTAATTTAACAACCAAAATATGTTACATAACACTCATTAAAATTAAGATGAAATATTTTTTCCAAAATTAATACATTCTCTTCCTCCTATCCATCATCTTATCTACCTCTCTCCCATTCTCTATTTCTCTTTACCCTTTCCACTCTATATATAATTTATAATTTATATTTTATATTACTAATTTGATAAACTAAAATGTGTCACGAAATATTCTTTCATTACAATTATAATAAAGTCTTTCCTCCAAAATTAAAATACTCACTCTCTTCTTTTTCTTTATCTTTCTCTCTCTTTTCTCTCTCGTTCTCTATCTCTTTTTACATTATTGTTCTACAAAAAATAAAATTAATAAAATAATATAATTCAAATAGATTCATAAAATTATAACAAATATGTTAAATTTATATTTAAATATAATTAAAAAATAATTTTTAATATTATTTATATAAATATTTTATTATTATTATTATTATTATTATTATTATTATTATTATTATTATTATTATTATATTTTTTTAGTTTTTTATTTAATTTTAAATTTTTATCATTTATTTTTTAAATTTAAATTTTTATTTTTTTAAATATTTATTATATATAATTTAGTTGATAAGAATTTTTTTTATATAATTTTTTTATAAAAATAACTTAATTTTATAAATATTTAATATTTTGTCATAATTTATAATATTTAAATAAAATTAATGTAATTTTAAAAAATTTATATTTTCTTAGTATTATTACGAATAAAAATATTAGATATTGATAATTTTTTTTGTCCGTGTGGTTATATAGACTTATTGGTAGGTGGCTACTGTGATAAAGTTGTCAGTTTCATCTTTTTGTAAAGACGTTTTTCATTTTGTGGTTGTTATTGATTTAAAAGCGTATTACTAAAAGTGTTGCTTAAAGAGAAAGTGTTATCCTTGATCGTTGACTTGGCTCTGATACCAATTTTTCAATTTCGACTTTTCTTTTAATTCTTTTTTCAAAATTTCATGCTTTATTCAAAGGATTTTGATAAAAATAATTTGCAACTTCGTAATCTAAAGTATTAACCATTTCTACAATTTCTCTTGTATTTATTATATGATTATTTATTACTAATCCTTGATGTATATTTATAATTCTGATTTTGTACTTATAGTTTTTTAATTCTGTTCTAATTTCTATCATTAAAATATTCTTTTTTACATGGATTATTATATAAAAAATCTTTTATCTGTTTGTCCTTTTTTTTTAATATAATTTCTTAAATCCTTAAGAACTTCTTTTATTTCTACACTTTATCTTATTTCTAAATATCTTTCTAATTTGTCAATTTCATTCTGCATTTTTTCTTTTAACAGCTTTAATTCTTTTAAATCGTAATATGGTTTTCCAGGCATTTATAAATTTCTTAAATTTAATTCCAACTTGTTTATGTTTATTCTTATTTCTATTCTTTTTATTATAAGATCATCAATTTCGATCTGAAGATTATTTAATTCTCTTTTATACTCCTCTATTTTACTTTTTAATTTTCTCGCTCTTTTTCTTTTCATTTTATTTTCTGATTTTTCAATCTTTTTATGCTTTATCATAATTTCTAAAAATAGTTTTGTTTAACATTATTTATTTTAGAATTTCTGCAAACTCTATCATCGATTCATCACTATTTTCTAGAGATTCTATTAATTTTTCTAGCTCTTCAACTTCTTTTTTCAACTTGTTATAGATTATTTTTAGAGTTTCAAATGCTCTTTGATTTATTTCAGAAAACTGCAAATAATTCAAACGATTCTCTCTTTCAAAGAGCTCTTGTTTCTTTCTTGATAAGTTACATATATTTCTTCTTTATTTATTGTCATAATTTAGTATTTAGGGTTTCATTTAATTTTTCGATCTTTTTTGTTAATTCTTTTATTTCAGAATTTTCTTCTTTAATCTTTAACTTAGATAAACTTAAAGGACTATTAATTTTAGATTCTCTTATTTGAAAATTCGATGAAACCGATTTTCCTGATGATTCTTTTAATAATAGAACTGGATTTTCAATAGCTTTATATTTTGGTATTTCTGTTTTTACAATTTTCTAAAATAATTCATCGACATAAATTCTTTCTCTGTTTTTAAATATTATACTATGATGGCTATTTGTTAAAGCATAATTTATTGCATATGTAATTGAAAATGGTTCATCATCTTGTTCCATTAGATTCTTTCTGTGAAATTTATAAGCTAAACTTATAGATCTTCCAAGATTTTCAGTTGATAAAGATATAGCATATCCAAGATGGGCATTAAATTTAACATTTACATTTGCCAAATTTCCATGAACAATTCCAATTATTTGATCTATTGGGTCATCAGTAATTCTTTTGTCACAGATTGCTAAACTTATTGGTGAATTAATTCCTTTCATATATGTGGATTTGATTAAGACTTGTATGGTACTAATATGAATCCATCCAATTTTAGATCTTTTTTGTTGATCCTTAATTTTCTCAATCTGTTTACTCAATTCTTCATCATTTATCAAGGCTATTTCAAGTTCTCCATTAGCAGAATTTTTTTTATAGGAGTTTCAAGTTGAATTTTTCCATAGTATATTATATTTTTTCTATTAAAAACTTCTTTTAAAAGATTTTGTTTATTAAAATTTTCATTTGATTTGAGATTTAGTTCTGTTTTTAGAATAGCCTATTTTTCATTATCTAATAAAGCAGTTAATCTATAATAATCAGATTCTTCCGTTAATTCTAAGCTTTCTAAATAATTCATAACTAAGAGACTAGGATAAAGATGTACCTTTTTGGAGAAAAACTTCCTTTATTTAGTATATTTTACATAAGGTGTTTTTATCTTCAGAGGGGAGATTGTAAATATTAACTCCAGAGGAGAGTTTAGAACTATTTTTTCCTAAGGGAATTCTTTGTCAGACTACAGAATCGCCTCGGCAGCTTCCTCCTTGCTCTCCTAGCATATGAGTACTCTTAGCCTTCTGCTTTCTATTTTCTGATGATCTCTACAATTGCCTAAGCAACCTATTTATAATAGTTGGGTCTGATTGGACAATTCCCATCCTTACCCTTCTTATGACGTCATTGCTTACGTCATTGTTTATTATCTTGCACCAACTACATTATTGGTGCTTTTATGACCTAAGCGCTTACGTCATTATGCAATAATATTGAGGGATGCTTCAGATGTACTGTCCTCTTCTTTTATCATGTGGGCTGATTCCGTTTCATTATTGCTTTCTTCAGATATTTCTGAGGCACATAGCTGGCACTTGTGGTCTTCTCTATCTTTTATCAAATAGCAGAGATTCTTCTTTATCCCTTCAGGGAGCTTTTCTAAAAGTCCAGATAAATTATAGAATGTTGATTCAAATTCCACCAAGAGTCTCATCTCTCTTTCTTCAATTTTATTTCTTTTACTGGACACAAGCAGAGTATTTCTACTTTTATAATTAATCCTTGTGTGAGATTCCTTCGTTATTTTTTGAGTTCTTTCAAAGACCCTTGCTAATGTACTGGCTAGTCTTCCTTCATGACTGTAAATTGTTAAATCTTGAATTCGATCAATTGGTTGAAAATTTTCTGGGAAGACGGACATGAATATTACTTAGTGTGCTGGAACCAAGCATTCTTCTTCTTCATTAAAAATAGGTTGACTGTTTGTAAATTTTAGGGATACATCCCTTGGATTTACATTGTCAATCATATTTTTAAATCTCTTTACTGCATCAACAAATCCTGCAGCAAACTCACTAATAATTTTTAGTTCATTAAAAATTAAAATTGTATCAATTAATCCATACTGGAAAAACTGATAAGTGTCAGATGGAGAAGCGTCCGGAAAGATAACCAGCTTTGTTAGCAGTTCTTTGGCAATAGGATAATATCCCAAAATTGCCCTTTTTTCTTCAGTCTAATTCAGGATTATATTAAGGGTTTCTCTGAGATTTGATCTACAGACCCTTTTCTTTTCCTTGATTTCAGCCCTTGTAGGAATGTTTCTTATTATTCCTGTTCTCTGGGTTTGAATTGGAGTTTTATCTGCTCTTTTTAGGGTTTGCTGTGGATGAAGAGCTTCATATTCCCTGAAGGATTCCTTTGCCTCTTCCAGTGTTAAAAGTCCTCCTTTATGAATTATCCTTGATTGATGTGTGAATGGTGCTGCTTTTTCCCAAGCATCATATACTCCTTTCATGGGGCCATTATAAATTACATAATATTTTTTATCTTGGGTGAATTTTTTAATAATTTCAGCAATTGTTATATTTTCTGAAATTTTTTCTTCACCTGATTTGTCCACCATGCTTAGCTGGCTGAACTCTGATGGTTTCGCTTGTTGTGTTGATTTCATTGCTTTAATGGCCTTCTTGAGAGATTGGATCTGTATTCTTATTTGCTGACAATGCTTGCATTTTTCGAGTTCTTGCTCATATTTTTGAATTTCTTGATCTAATGCGTTGTAGACGAACTCCATTCTCTTGTCAATGTATCTGCAATAACATTTTTGTCACCCTTAATATATTCAATCTTTATTGGATATTGTAACAAAAATAATTGCCATCTTACCAATCGTCCATGATTATAATTAACTTTTAAATTATATCGTATGAAACCTGTTAGGTAACTTGAATCTGTCCTTAATGTAAATTCTCTGGGTAGTAAATCAATTTTTCATTTTTTAAGAGATTTAATTGCTGCTAGAGTTTCCTTTTCAAGAGTAGTATATCTCTGTTCTGTTGGAGTAAAAGTCCCTGAAATATACCTGTAAAGTAATTCCTTTGGGGAATATTTAGAATCTAGTGATTATTTTTCCTGTTCCAAACTTTTTATAGCTTTCTTAGCTTTTAGACATCCTGACCAGGTTATGTCTGAAGCATCTGTTTCTACTATTAAGTAGTCGTTTTCTTCTGGAATATAAAGTTCAGGAAGTTTTTCACATAATTCTTTGACTCTTTGAATTTGCATACTATCTTTTTCTTCCCATTTCCATTCTTTTTTAGTACTTATTTTTGAAAATAAGCTTTTAGTGTATTCTGTTATATTCTTTAAAAATCCTTGATCAGAAATATAATTTATACACCCTAAAAATCTTTGTAATTATTTTCTATCTTCTATTTTATTAGGAAATAAATTTACCTTTTCTAAAATATTTGGTTGAAGCTTTAGCTTTTCTTGAGTGGATAGAATTAATCCAAGAAACTCTATTTCTTGTTTTGCTATTCTTGCTTTCTTTTTGCTAAGAACTAATCCTTTTTCTTTACATCTTTCTAAAACTATTAATAATTTTTGAAGATGATCTTCTTTATCCTGTTTTGTAAAAATTAGTATATCATCAATGTAAACTAAAACAAATTCATTTAACTCTTGTAGATTTTCTTCCACAAATCTTTGATAAATACCTGGGGCTTGTTTTAATCCGAATGGTAATACATTCCATTCATAGAGCAACATACTTGTTGATTCTTTTGTTGGGCAAGTAAAAGCAGTTAATTTCTTTGTTTCTTCGTCTAAACGAAGTTGCCAATATCCTGATTTTGCATCAAGAGATGAAAACCAAGTTGCTCCTTTGATTTTTTCTAAAATAGAATCTTTTCTTGGAAGTTTATGAGCATCACCAATAGTTGCTTCATTCATCTTCTTATAATTAATTACCATTCTTCATTTTCCCCTTTTAATTTTATTATTGTTTTCGACATAAAAGACTGGAGCCGCATGAGGACTTTTACTTAATCTTATAATTCCTTTTTCCAAAAGATCTTTACATTCTAATGAGAACTCTTCTCTATCTCTTGCGGAATAAGAAATTTTATTTGGAACATTTATTTCTTTTGTAGGATCTTTTAATTTAATGCTTACTAATTCTTTATTTGTATTTTTAATATCTAAAGGATTTTCAGCACAAATTTCATCCAAAAGTTCTTCTATTTTTATTTTAAGATTATTTTTTAGAATATTTATCTAAAAATATAAATTTAAATAACATGTTTCTAATATAAAAAAAATTTTAAATTTTAAAATTTTATCTATAGTAGTAGTTGGTATTTTTATACGTTTTGATTTTTGATTTATTGAAGAATCGTGTGGAGCTTTTAAAACTATATATGTTAATTCTTGAATGAATGGATGATATAGCTTTAAAAAGTTATTTCCTATGATAAAATCCATTCCAGAATCTAACATATATATAGATGGAACAATGAACCTATAATTTTGAATAAATATTTCAGCCATCTCTACTTTTTGGTCAATTTTATGTATTGATTTGTCAGCTATTCTAACTCTTAATGGTTTCTTTAATTTTTTCCAATCAAGTTTTATGTTTGTACTAGCAAAGCATTGTGTTGCTCCAGTATCTATGAAAGCATTTATAAACTTTTCTGTTACTTTTATAGTAATAAATGTGGCATTATTGCTAAGTCTCTGAGTCTGTTTTCGAGACATATTCAAAAATATAGTCTAAGCTATCATCTGATTCTTCTAATGGTTAGCAATTTCTATTTGTTTGGTAAGGTCCTTTTTATCCTTTTTTTTTGGACATTCATTTGCATAATGTCCTTCTTCCTGGCAATACCAACACTTACAATTTTCTTTTTTATTTAGGCAATAGTCATTTTGTGTCTTTTATTTTTATTATTATTTCTTTTTCTAAAATACCTCTTTTTTCTCCAATTTGGATAGTATTTTCTTTTTCTAAATTGATATTTTCTTTTTCTTTGAAAATTTTTATTAAGACCATATTTTTGAGGTATATCTTCATTATCCTGACAGCAAATTCTAATTATATTTTCAAATCTTTTTTGAGTTGCTTTTTGCATACAACGTTCTTTTATTTCCTCTCTTATTGCAGAGGTTGCTCCGCCAAAATTATTTTCAATTGTCCCTCTATTTATTTCTCTTATAAATCTTCTCATTATAAATTCATTAGCAGGATATGAAAGTTTTGTTATATACATACTAAGATAATGGTCTTTATCTTCTTCTTTTAATTTATAATAATGTATTCTATATTCACATATATAAGATTTCACATTACATAAATCATATATCTGAATATTAGCTAAATGGTTTTTTGCTTCTTGATATTCTTTATTATAGACTTCTTGTCTATGATCTATAATATTTTTTCTAAAAAATTCTTTATATAGAATCATCATTATATGCAATATCTTATCATAAACTGTTGTTTTGTTGCTAATTCTTCTATTATTTGGTTTTCTATTGATGTCATATAATCTCTTATAGTTCCTTTAGTATGAAACCCTATATAATTCCAGATATCTCTTCCAGACAATTCACTAAGTTTTGGATTAGTAAAGGCTTCTAATAAGAAGAAATTCAACCAGTTTTCGAAAATTTCTTTTTCATTTTTTTTACAGTCTAGATCGAGCATTCTTTCTCCTTCCATTTCCTGGATTTTAGGAACGTATTTTGATGGTATTTTTGTGTACTTTGAATCTTTATTTATAAATCCCTTTTTAAAAGCATAATTTTCAAAACCTGTTTCCCATTTAAATTGAGATTGATTATCCTTAGATGTTCCAGCTTCATTTTTTACTTGTATTAGAATTGCTGATTCTTCATCACTTGAATAATCTAGGATGTGTTCTTCATTTTCTATATTTTCAGAATTTACTAATTTTTCTTCTATTTGAAATTCTTGTTCCATAATATTATTTTCTTGAGCCATTTTTAATTGTTTAAAAAGTATTGTAACTTCTTCTAATTTTTCTTCAATATTCATAATTTCAATGGTGGTTTTACTTTTAATTCTGTTATGTTGATTATATTTTGAAATTTTTTTTCTTTGGGATTCTCTTTTTCCTTATTTCTTTGAGATTTTATGGATACTAATATTTCTTCAAGCATATCTACTATAGAATTTAATTGTGGGTTAAAAGTATGATAAAGATGTGGGGAATCATTTCCATGGTAATATTTTTTAGAAATTCCATGTAAAAAATAAGTTTTTTCAGGTTTTTGAAGTCCTTCAATAAAACTTATAGTAAAATAAAGATTTTGAGAAAAGTCATTTTTTATTGATTTTAAAAATTCGGTGTCATTACAATTAATATTAGTTAAAATCATTAGTTTTTGATCTATTAATTTTGATAATTTAATTATTTCTTCTCTTAAATCTTCTAATTTACTTTTTTTCCATTAGGTAACGCTTTTCTTATAAAAAGTTATGGTTTTAAGTGTTTTGTAGTGAAAAGTATGGCTTTAAAATGTATGGTTTAGGTTTTTCCACGTAGGCATCTTTAAAAAAGGTTATTTTTGGAATCTTTATTTGAGTGGTGGCTTATTGATAACTAAACTAGATGCTTTCGAAAAAAATTAGCTAAAAGTTCTTATACTCATTTGGCGGAGCTAGCTCGTAGGCAATAAAAAAAAAGTCTAGGTCAGTAACTTTATTAAATTTTGACGAGTATGTAATCAGCAAAAGAAAAATGAATAATTTTATATTATTGGATAAAATTTCACACAATTAAAAATATCATTAATGTCTATTTGATGACTACAAATCACAAAAGTTGCTGGTCTCTTAGCACTTTTCAAGAAAAACTCTAAGGGCCAGCATATAACCAGCAAAGAAAAATGAGCCATTGGATGAAATCTCACACCAATCTCACACCATTAAAATCAACATTGATAACTATTTGATGGTTACAAACCACAAAAGTTAGTGGTCTCTAGCACTCCTCGTTAATTAATTAATTGCCACAGAAAAGACTTTTTATTATAATACATATATTTCAGTCAATACATATTCTGTATATCTGGGAACGTTCCATGCATGCACTCCCACCAAACTTGGCTCCACCACCACCTCATGTAGAATAGTAATAAATAAATAAATAATCCATCTGTTCTTAACTCTAATCGAGGCACAAGACACTATATATACCCCCTAAATAATTCATAATCTCACCACCGAAATCACACCCTCATCTCACTTCTCAACAAAACTACTCTCTTTCGAACTCAAAGGCAAATAAAACATTCTCACCACATTGGCCTTCAACAATGAATTCAAATTCATCAACATTATTTATTTCTTCACTTTTTGAGCAAAATATCGCAATTGAGGAGTCAAAAGGTCACATCCTCTTATTATTTCCAAAGCAATATTCTCACTTGCCCATGTCACTAATAATCACTGCCCTTTTCTTTACGTGCATTATTGTCATTATTGTCACCAAATTTCTTCGCACATTATCACTTCATGCAAACACCACAAAACAAAACTTCAAGAACCTTCCACCGGGACCTTCCTTTCTTACCATGATGCAAAACCTTGTTGAGTTTTGCAATAAGCCACAACAAACACTAGCCAAGCTTGCTAAGCTTCATGCCCCAGACATAATGCTTCTAAAGCTTGTTCAATCATCAACTACAATAATCATATCTTCCCCAAACATTGCCAAAGAAGTGCTACAAACCAATGATCTGTTGTTCTCAGATCGAACAGTTCCAACTATTGTAACCGCTCTCGATCACCACAACTATAGCTTGCCCTTCTTACCGGTTTGTCCACTTTGGAAAGATCTAAGAAAAATATGCAATGAACAATTGTTCTCCACCAAGGTCCTCGACACGAGTCAAGGCCTTAGGCGCAAGAAGCTTCTAGATCTTCTTAACGATATGCAAAATTACGGCCGAGCCGGAGAAGCTGTTGATGTTGGGAGAGCAGCTTTTAGGGCATGTATAAATTTTTTGTCCTATACTTTTGTGTCTGAGGATTTTGTTGAATCTGTGGAGAATGATAAAGATGAGTACAAAGATATTGTTTCTACTCTCTTGAAATTATCAGGAACAGCAAATGTGGTTGATGTTTTTCCGGTGTTGAAGGTGTTTGATCCACAAGGACTTCAAAGGAACACTGCTAATTACATTACAATGTTTTTTCATAGACTAGACAAGTTGATTGATAAACGGTTGAAGCTAAGAGAAGAGGGGGATAATTATGTCACAAACAATGACATGCTGGACACGCTTCTTGATATTTCTCATCAGGATAGTGAGAAGATGGATAGAGAAAAAATCAAACATTTTTTACTTGTGAGCTTCCTCTCTCTTTTTTCTTTTCTTTTTTTTTTTATTGCTCTAGATAGTTAATATTTTCGGTGAATATCAACTTTTTTGTTAAATTTTAAATTTCAAATCATAAATTTTAAATATTAAATTATATACTTTAAAATTTAAATTCTATCCACAAATCCTAAATCCTCTGAAACTAAAAATAAAAAAAAATTTTGATAAAAAATATATATTAATGTTAACTACTTAAAAAAATTAGTTTTTTATATTTTTCATATAGAATAATATGATAAAATGCACCGTTTATCTTTTTTCGGTATTGTATTTGGTAACTCATCACCTTCATACCGTAAAATAACGTATAAGGCCTATTGTTTATAGAATTTCTCACTAAAATAAACACAACTTGTTTTATAGGATCTACTTGTTGCGGGAACAGACACCACTGCATATGGATTAGAAAGAGCAATGACTGAATTACTTCATAACCCAAAGGTCATGTCAAAAGCCAAACAAGAATTAGAACAAATCATTGGAAAAGGTAACCCCATCGAGGAATCCGATGTTGCTAAACTGCCATACTTACAAGCCATAATAAAAGAGACACTAAGATTGCATCCACCAGCTCCACTTTTGCTCCCAAGAAAAGCAAAAGTTGATGTTGAAATCTCAGGTTACACAATCCCAAAGGGTGCAAGAGTTCTAATAAATGCATGGGCTATTGGTAGAAACCCTAATATATGGGAAGATGCAAATTTGTTTTTGCCCGAGAGGTTTTTGGGGTCTAATATTGATGTTAAAGGAAGAGATTTTCAGCTCACACCATTCGGTAGTGGGAGAAGAATTTGTCCCGGTTCACCACTTGCTATTAGAATGATGCATGTGATGTTGGGATCATTGGTCAATTCTTTTGATTGGAAACTTGAAAATAATATCAAGCATGAGGATATGGACATGGATCAACCCCTCCGAGCTATTCCAGTTGCACTGAATAATTAATTGTTGTCTGTTTTTGTTGTTCTTCAAAATTCCAGAGTTTTTTTTCGGTGACCAAATTCCGAAGATCTGATTTGTTAGAAAAGGTGATGAATGTATTTTCATTATTATTGTTTTTTTTTCGTCTAGTCATTAGTTCCATTTCAATTGTAATTCCTGTTAGCTCCCAAAGAGTGTGTTAAATTTGCAGCCTTGTATTATATATAATAGAGATTGAAAACACAATAAAATATACTTACTTTTCATTTCTTATTAGTTAACCTACTTGTATTTTTTTTTAAGGTCTGCAAGACAATTACCTTTTTTTCCTAATAAACAATTAATATTTTAGGTAAAAAGAGAGAGAATAAGTGGAGGAGAGAGCAGCAGCGGCAAGCGAGAGTGCAAAGGTGAAACACGGTGAGGACATTGGCTTAGCCGATGGAAGGGATAACGGGGGAGAGTACAAGGGGTTGCTTCAGGTGTCTTGGAAGTGAGCATCTTTATAATATCTAAGGAGATACTTTTTTAAGTGATGTCATAATTATATTTTCTATTTAAAAAATGGTAATACGGTGTGTTGTTAGAAACAAGAGATTGAGAGAGTAATTTGAAAAGTGTATTATTGAGTGTGATAAAATGTACAATATATAAGGAATATTTATAGGTGCTAAATGAATCAGAACAATAAAGGTATAGAATCCTACAATTAATATATAGATATACTATATAAATATAGACGATACTAATTGATCTAAATTGATTCTAATGATTTTCTAACATCCCCTCAAACTCAAGTGGGAGCTAAGGATACCAACTTGAGTTTGGATAACAAAGTCCGGAAACGAGTCGGGTGATGAGCTTTCGTGAAGATATCAGCAGTCTGATCTAGTGTTCCAACAACAATGAGACGAACAACATCAATAAGGATACGTTGCCGAACAAAGTGACAATCAATCTCAATGTGTTTGGTGCGTTCATGAAACACATCATTATGGGCGATCTGAATAGCACTGCGGTTATCACAAAAAATATCAGTAGGGAACGACTGAGGAGCACTCAGATCTTCGAGAAACCAACAAACCGAGATAACTTCAACAGTGGCGTCAGCGAGGGCACGGTACTCAGCTTCTGTGCTTGAGCGAGCAGTGAACGTTTGCTTCTTAGCACGCTAAGAAATGAGAGCGTCGCCAAAAAACAAACAGTAACCAGTAGTAGAACGATGATTAGTGAGATCACCAGCCCAATCAGCATCGGAGTAAGCCTGAAGAGACAAAGAGGAATGGGCAGAAAAATAAAGGCCATGAAATAGAGTGCCTTTGATATAGCGAAGAATGTGAAGAACTACCACATAGTGAGTAGTACGAGGAGCTGACAAGAACTGGCTAAGTACATGAACCGGATAGGCAATGTCTGGTCGGGTGACAGTCAAATAGACGAGACCGCCAACTAACTGTCGATAGAGAGTCGGATTATCCAAAATAGTGCCATCCATAGGGGTAAATCGAACATTAGGCTCAAGAGGAGTACACTCAGTGTGACTATCTGTAATCTCAGTGCAAGCAAGAAGATCTGAAGCATACTTAGCCTAAGAGAGATAGATGCCATCATCGGTGGAGATGACTGATGAGCGGATAATTTATACGCTTTTTGGCATTGTTTTTAAGTAGTTTTTAGTATGATTTAGTTAGTTTTTAGTATATTTTTATTAGTTTTTAAATAAAAATCACATTTCTGAACTTTACTATGAATTTGTGTATTTTTCTGTGATTTCAGATATTTTCTGGCTGAAATTGAGGGACTTGAGCAAAAATCTGATTCAGAGGCTGAAGAAGGACTGCAGATGCTGTTGGATTCTGACCTCCCTGCACTCAAAGTGAATTTTCTGGAGCTACAGAAATTCAATTGGCGCACTCTCAATTGCGTTGGAAAGTAGACATCCAGGGCTTTCCAGCAATATATAATAGTTCATACTTTTTTCGAGTTTTGATGACGCAAACTTGCGTTTAAACGCTAACTTCCTGCTCTATTCTGGAGTTAAACGCCAGAAACAGGTTGCAAACCAGAGTTAAACGCCAAAAACAGGCTACAACCTGGCGTTTAACTCCAAAAGAAGTCTCTACACATGAAAGCTTCAATGCTCAGCCCAAGCACACACCAAGTGGGCCCGGAAATGGATCGGATTTCTTCACCAATTACTCATTTTCTGTAACCCTAGCTACTAGTTTAGTATAAAAACTACTTTTAGTGATTTATTTCATGTCTTTTGACCGATCTTTGTATCACTTTTGATCTTAGACATTTAGGGGCTGGCCATTCGGCCATGCCTGGACCTTCATCACTTCTGTATTTTCAACGGTGGAGTTTCTACCACTACAAGAAAATGGAACATTTGTAACAAAAATTTTGTATCAAATTAAAAATTGTTACAAAAAACCCTTTTTTTTTTATTTTTTTTTATTAATAGTTGCTGATTGTCAACTCTCTCATAGTGCGCTTTGACAATGAAACAAACTAGACCCTAAAGGTACTCCTAAAGTTGCTTATGTTTTTAATATATTTTTGTAGATGATTCCCATTTTATATTAGTATACTTTAATTTGTATATGGATCTCTTTATCACATTTTACTTGTGTCATGGTTGAAAAATGACAAATGTCCTATTGATTGCTTTGATAAATTTGGTTGGGTATGGCTGAGACATAAGTTGCATATTGGTTGTGTTTGTTGGAACCGTGAACGGTGGAAATATCCAATTTTTAGGGGAGGTTCTGCCGAATTTTTTATAAACAGTTTGGATAAAACTTAGTGAAAAAATTATAGATAGTGTTATATCTTGTTTCTAACTTTTTGGTTTCGGTTTTTCTTATTTACAGGAGTGCTGAAAGGGTGACCATATGCAACCTTGAGGGCTCAAGAATGTTTTGATGCATAGAGACACTAATCTATGTTAGAACTTTTATGTTTTGGTTGAACTTTTATGTTAGAACTTTTATGTTTTGGTTGAACTAATCCATGTACTCACTAGCTAATGTTATTTTGTTTCAAGACAATTTTAGCTAGAAGGATCTTGTTTGACTTATGTATGTTTTTGCATATTAAATAGATGTAAACTAGCTTATTAAAAGCGTTATTATATTAGTTAATTTAAAAACTAATTTACTAAATTATGCACGTAATTTGTAATAAAAATAAAGTTGTTACAAAATAACTTATTCGCTTTCGTAACTGAAGAAAAAAAATGTTACCAAATCATGTTACATTTTGTAACAAATTTTTTTGATAGGAAAAAAATTTACTGTCACGAAAAATACCTTCAAGATCAAAATTTGTTACCAGTTTTGTAACGGCTTCTGGTTTTTTGTATCAGAAAAAATTGTTACAAAATATGGTATTGAATTGTAACAGTTCCATTTTTCGTTACAAAAACTTTTTGTAACGGGACTTACTGCAATGGACCCTTTTTTTGTTACAAAAAACTTTTGTGTCAAAATATTGACGTTTTGTAACAATATTTTTTGTTACAAATACGCCTTTTTCTTGTAGTATACACACCATAGATTAAGGTGTAGAGCTCTGCTGTTCCTCGAGTATTAATACAAAGTACTATTGTTTTCTTATTCAATTCAAGCTTATCCCTATTCTAAGATATTCGCTTGCACTTCAACATGATGAATGTGATGATCCGTGACACTCGTCATTATTCTCAACCTATGAACGTGTGCCTGACAACCACTTTCCTTCTACCTTGGATTGAGCGTTATCTCTTAGCCTCCATTCCGAAAGATCGGAGTCTTCGTGGTATAAGCTAGAATTATTGGCGGCCATTCCTGAGATCTGGAAAGTCTAAACCTTGTCTGTGGTATTCCGAGTAGGATCTAGAAATGGATGGCTATGACGAGCTTCAAACTCGCGAGTGTTAGGCGTAATGACAGACACAAAAGGATCACTGGATCCTATTCCGATATGAGTGAGAACCAACAGATGATTAGTCGTGCAGTGACAGCGGATTTGGACTATTTTCACTGAGAGGACAGGAAGTAGCCATTGACAACGGTGATGCCGAACATACAGCTTGCCATGGAAAGGAATATGAATGATTGGATGAAGGCAATAGGAAAGCAGAGGTTCAGAAGGAACAAAAGCATCTCTATACGCTTATCTAAAATTCTCACCAATGAATTGCATAAGTATCTCTATCCTATTTTATATTTTATTTATATTTTAATTATCAAAACCACATAACCATTTGAATCTGCCTGACTGAGATTTACAAGGATGACCATAGCTTGCTTTAAGCCGACAATCTCTGTGGGATCGACCCTTACTCACGTAAGGTTTATTACTTGGACGACCCAGTGCACTTGCTGGTTAGTTGTGCGAAGTTGTGAAGAGGAATTGAGATTATGAACGTGCGTACCATTATTTTTGGCGCCGTTGAGATCGCAATTTCGTGCACCAATGACCTCGAGACCAAGAAAATAGCTGAGAGAACCATGATCTTTCATCTCAAAGGTACGGTGAAGTGAGGCCTTGAGATCAGAGATACCATCAACATCATCCCTAGTAATGATCATGTCATCAACATACAAAAATAGAAGAAAAACTCCACGTTCGCTTTTACGAATGAAGAGGGCATTCTCATGAGGGCTAGAAGTAAAACCAAGACTGCATATGGTAGTGTTGAACTTGTCAAACCATTCACAAAGAGCTTGCTTAAGTCCATAAACTACCTTGCGAAGGAGATAAACCTTATTAGAAGGACAAGGATATCCCGGAGGTGGTTTCATATAGACTTTCTTTTTCAAATTCCTATTAAGAAATGCATTTTTCACATCCATCTGACTGGGAGACCATTTTTTAACCGCGGCAATGGCAAGAAGAGCTCTAACAGACGTTAGACGAGCGACAGGAGCAAAAGTCTCTTCATAATCAATACCATACTCTTGCGTACAACCTTAAGTAACCAAGCGGGCCTTATAACGGTCAATAGAGCCATCAAAGCGAGTCTTGATCTTGTATACCCATCTACTGCCCACAACTTCCTGATCAGAAGGAGGATCAACCAAATCCCAAGTGTGTGCTTTTTCAAGTGCCTGTATTTCTTCCTACATTGCTTGTTGCCAATTTGGGTTTGAGGAGGCTTCTCTGAATGACTTAGGTTCATGTTGATGAAGGATAGTAGAAAAGCAATGGTAATCAAGAAGATGGGGAGGTGGATTCCTTACCCTAGAAAAATGAGCGGGAGGAGGAGGCACAACGGTAGGAGCAGGATCATCGTCCGGTCTGGAATCATCAGGAGATGGAGAAGGCAGAAGAATAGGAGGCTGTGGAGGGTCACTCCAGATAGAATCTGTAGAATCATCACTAGAAAAAAGATCAACATTGGGGTTAGTAAACAAAGGTGACTGAGTAGTAGGAATGGACTCAAAGGATGAGAACCGAGAAAACATGCGGTACTCCCAGAAGACAACATGACGAGATATATGAATACGTTTAGAGAGAGGATCCCAACAACGATAACCCTTGTGTTCAGTGCCATAACCAAGGAAACAACACATACGAGCCCGAGGTTCAAGTTTACTATGTTTATGAGGCTGAAGAAGAACAAAACATACACAACTGAAAACTCGAAGAGAACTATAATCTGGGGAGGTATGATAAAGACACTCAAAGGGAGTAACATTACCAAGAACAAAAGAAGGGAGTCTATTGATAACATGAACAGCAGTAAGAACAGCTTCACCCCAAGTACGCTCAGGACACGAAGAAGAAATGAGCATTGCACGGACAGAGTCAAGAATGTGACGGTGTTTGCGTTCAGCTCTACCATTTTGTTGAGACGTACCAGGACAAGAAAACTCAGACAAAGTACCATGTTCTGCAAGAAAGGCTAAGAGTTTGGAATCACAGTATTCCATGGTATTATCACGTCGGAAAACCTTAATGACCTTGGAAAACTGAGTTTTAATCATAGTAGCAAAGTTGATATAGATCTGAGGTAACTCATGGCGATTAGTCATCAAATAAACCCAAGTAAAACGAGAATAATCATTAATGAAAATGACAAAGTATTGAGCTCCGCCCATAGAGGCAGTGGGAGCAGGGCCCCAAACATCAGAGTGAATGAGATCAAAAGGAGAGCAAGCAAGAGATGAATTATTGTGAAAAGATAAAGCAGGTTGTTTGACAGTTTGGCAAGAAATGAAATCAAAAGATTCATGTGGAACCTGACCTAAAATACCTTGAGACACAAGAGGACGCAGTTTTCCTAAGGAGGTGTGGGCAAGACGTTGATGCCATAAGTGGAGGGTAAAGGGAGAAGAAGCAGCACAGAGATTTAGTACAGGAGGAATATGAAGATTCTTGAGTTCAAACAACCTTCCGACCTTACATCCAGTCCCGATGATTTGTCCCGTCCGAGGATCCTGTACACGACAACCAGAAACGGAAAAAGTGACTTCAAAACCTAGATCAATAAGTTGACCAACAGAAATAAGATTGAAGTTTAATTTGGGAATATAATAAGTATCAGGAAGATTAAGAGTTGACTGGGATATAGAACCCTTGTGTGTTGCATGCAAGAGGGAGCCATTTGCAGTATTGATAGAAGGTCCATTTGTAGTGGTAGACATGGACGAGAAAATATTACACAACGGAGACATGTGATTAAAGTAACCCGAGTCAAAGTACATTTAGAATTACCTGGAGGGGTGAAAATAGCAGCAGGAGTATTACCAGAAACAGAGATAAGACGCTGAAGAAGAGATGTAATATCAGATAGAGAGACAGGAGACGAGTTGAGTGGATCAGGACGTGGTGGGCGAGTAGGATAGGCAGTAATTAAATGTCCCGAGAGCTTACAGTAACGGCAGAACAGTTGTGATCAATGGTAGCTAATATGACCTTTCTGATGGCATGTGTGACATTCAACAGAAGGAAAGTCAGGGAAGAGGTGCCCAGAACAGTTACAGTTTCGACAGAATTTACCCGTTCTGTCGGTGGCAGCAAAAACATCTGGCTTGTCCATGATAGTAGTCACAAAGATCAAAGAGAGGAGAGAAAATAGCAATTTCAGAGCGGAAAATGAGAAATCGGAGTGCAGAATCAGAAAGAGCTCACCAAAAAAACCTTTGGGAGGGTCCCACTTGTCCGCCACGTCAGCGAGACGATGACACGTGGCAGCACCTGAGAGGAGCGAGAGAGACATGCTGGCGGTGAGGTGGAGCGCGGGTCAACTGCGGGTCGGGTCGGGTCGTGCGCGGGTCGGTGGATACCAAGGATGGCTTCGTTGCGACACATGGCAGCACCAGGAGCGTGTGATCGGCACCAAGATCAACGGCTGCTGAAGCTTCTGGAATGAAACAATGGAGGTGGACAGCAAAGTTCTGGCAGCGCGTGAGGGCGCGTCCGGGGGCTTCTGGCGACGATCTCGGTGGCGTTGGAAAGCTGACGAAACGAAGAACACGATGATGCCGGAGGTGACGAACCAAAGCATCGAAAATAGATCGAAAAACGAGAGCAAAGAGGCACTGTTGGAAGAGAAAAACCAGGAGGCTATGAACAGAATTTCGTTGAAAAAAAACTTTAGGCTCTTGATACCATGCTAGAAACAAGAGACTGAGAGAGTAATCTAAAAAGTGTATTATTGAGTGTGATGAAAGGTACAATATACAAGGGGTATTTATAGGTGCTAAATGAATCAGAGTAATAAAGGCATAGAATCCTACTTTAATATACAGATATACTATATAAATATAGACGATACTAATTGATCTAAATTGATTCTAATGATTCTCTAACACCTGTGTGAATAAATCTCTCCGAAGTATTATTCGTTCTATTGAAACTCGAACCAGCTTTCCTTAGACAAGAGGATGGAACGTCGCCTTCTTGTAGGAGAGACGGCGTTAGGCACCTGCAAAGGGACTCCAATGCTCAAGTAAGTAAGAGTGTGACAGTATTCAGAGTAGAGATGGAATAATTGTGTACCTTGAACTTTGCTAGTCAACAGTATATATTGAATTTGTACATGGCAGTTATTCGTATCATTTGTTACTGGTTTTACGGAGTCTCCTGATGGTGCTCCGATTTGTGGGACTTTTAGTGGTTTTGGTTAGAGAGATTTTTGGGAAATTTTATCCTCTTCGGTGGGATCCGATTCCGTGTTTGTTGTGGTGGGCCGATATTTAGGTAACAGATCATAGCCCCCAAACTTGACCTATTTGCAAAAACGAGCTATCACAGGTCGAGCTTTTGTATAGGTCAGAATCGGATATTGTGGCAGCCCCCAAGGTCGACTTGTATATGGAAAAATTTGAAAAATAGGGTAAGGTTGGTATTTTGGCGGTAATGCTACCTTGGGAAAGGGAACGGTTATAAATTATCGTCCGTTGATCTATGAAGTAACTTTTTGGATCAATGGTTAGGGAAGCTTTTGTGTTTAATCCTGCTTCCTGAAGGCATGCAAAGTGGGCTGATGGGTGGATTGTTGGACCCTTGATTATCCGTTTCTGTTTTACTTCTTTCGCGTGTTTCCTCAGGATGAGCAGGAAAGGTTAGTAAATTTTCTCTCATCTTGTTGCTTTCATTGTACTTTTCGGTTATGGAGAAAGGAAAAAAGGTCATGTTGGCGAAAAGGCTAGTGGTTGGGGGTAAAAAGAAAGCAGTTGACGACAAAGATAAATGTGGAAGAGGTATTTGTTTGGGACCCAAATGACCCTTTTTTATGGGTGTCTGATTCGGTAAAAAAGTGGGGGTCTATTTTTTATGATGACCAGAGTGTATCCCAGTTAGGTTTAGCGTCTTCTTGGGTTAGGGAAGGTGGTGAGGTTAACCTTAGGTTTCTGTCTTGTAGTAGTACTGATCATATCTATCATCGCAGTGAGGGTTTTGAGTACTTTTTCATGTATAGCTGTGTGTTCGTGGAGTTGGGGGTTAGGTTTCCTTTTTCCAAGTTCGAGTGTGGGATACTTATGCAGTTGAAATGTGCACCGTCACAACTACATCCCAATTCTTGGACTTTTGTTAGGGATTTTGAGATTTTGAAGGAGTATTTAGAATTGGAACCATCGTTAGAGGTTTTCTTTGCTTTGTTCCAGTGTAAAGGGGTGAAAAGAGGTTGTTAGTTAAATTTAGACAATGCTCCTAGTCGTGCCATTTTCAGCTTATATAAGACTTCTTACAGTGGATTTAAATCTATGTTCTTGAAGGTTGGTGTTGCTGAGAATGAATTCCCATGGTACGTTGATGAATGTCTGTTAGAGAAATTTTCTTTGTTTTGGATTCCAAGACCTAGGCAGATATTGGATATGGAAAGAATGGAATATGAGAATGAGATGGTTGTGGAGTTTCTGGTTAATCATATATCTTCGTCTGACTTGTTGTCTGTCATGGAAATCCTTGATTTGGAAGCATATAAGGATGCATTGGCAAGATATATAGGTAATTATTGCATATATTTGTTGTTTTTTGTTTGTCGTCTGTTTTGACTTGATGATGTTTTTATTGTAGTTGAAAAGGCTCCAAAGGTGACTTCGGGTAGCTTGCAGACTTACTTTCGAACAAAAAATGTTGAGAGACAGGGGTTGAGCAGTCATGCCGTGGTGGAGAAGGGTGCCGAGGTTGACCAGCCCTCTTCGGCGGAGAAAATTAGCTTTAAACGAAAGAGGGGTGATGGGAAAAAGGACAAACCACTTAACATTGCTGAGGAAAAGTTGGATGGGAGAGATGTTGACCTAGAACAAGTAAAAAGGTTTACTGAGAACCAGAGAGGCCTTCATGGTTATAAAGGGGATGGAGATTTGACTTCCTTATGGAGTGAACATTTTCCGGTGTTTATGGTAGCTGATGGATACTGTCAAAATCCCGTGGATGTTAAGCTCGTTTAAGATACTGGTGATATTTGCATTTGTCAACACCTTCAGGTATGGGTTTCGGATTTGTTTCCTTTATTTTTTATATTTGCTGGTTTGACTATGTTATCGTCTGCCATTCCAGGTGATGGGAGCTCGACTAATGTCTATCGGCCGAACTCAAGAGTTATAGCATGCTTGGGATGGGTTTGATAGGGCTTCTATTAACCAGTAATGCAGGAGAACCTGGATAAGAGTAACAAGCTTCGCTCTGCTCTTAACTTGGTGGATTCGTTACAGGAGAAATTGATTGCTGCTAGAAATGCTGGAAAGAAGTTTAAAGAGGATAAGGCTGCCTTAGAGGCGAGATTGGCGGGACTTTGTGCTGAGAAAAAACAGCTTGAAAATGCTAAAGAAAACCATGGTCTTTACATGTTTGCTGCCGGGTTCGATAGGGCTGTGGAGTAGGCAAAGCTTCTAACTCCTGATGCAGATTTGTCGGCAATAGATTTGTGCAAGGTCGTTGTAGGGGATGAGTTGGTGGAGGATGAGGATAATGATGGGAAGGATGAGGGTGAGAATCCAGATAGTTGATTAGTTGCTGTAATAGATTGGTACTATTTACTTTCTGGCTTATAGCCAAAAATTGTTTTGATATATTTGGTTGCATGTTGATGCATGCTTGGTAGGTTATGTGAATTTTGGATTTGAAAATATTTTTGAATACTCATCGCTTTACTTAGTAATATTTTGTTTAAAGTACTCGGCCGAGTAGGATAGAGAGCAGATGCACGAAGTAACTGATAGTTATTGTATTATGAATTTAGTAATTGTAAAGGTGCGGGGTGGTGTGTCTCATTAAAACCTCTTCAGCAAAACCCAACATAGGAAAAAAATCTGGTAGTAGGAAAAAGAGTGCATCACCGTACCCGACTTGTAGACTAACTGTAATACAGCTTTAGAGAATAAATTTTCCAATTATTTGGTAGTATTGTACCATCAAGTGTTTGTATTTTGTATGCTCCTTTGCTAATGACCTTGCAGATCTGGAATGGGCCTCTCTAGTTGGTGCTTAATTTTCCATGTCCTGGTGGTTTCTGTACGTCTTCTATTTTCCTGAGGACGAGGTCGTCCTCTAAGAATGTCCTTGTTTTGAGTTTCTTGTTGTATTCCGAACTATAGCTCGTTTTGCTGTGAGTTGTTGAAGTGTTGACTTGTTTCGATTTTCTTCGACGAGATCAAGGTCAATCCTCCTGTTTCAATTTTGGCGCCTTCATTGGTGCTTTCAGTCCTAGGAGATTGTAGGGAGATTTCAATAGGTAGCATGGCATCACATCAAATACCAGCCTGAAAGGGGTTTCTTTCGTTGATAATTGCTCTGTTGTGTTATAACTCCATAGTACCTCTGGGATGAGCTCCGCCCATTCTCCTTTGGAGTCTTCAAGTTTCTTCCTGAGCCCCTGTAATATAATCTTATTGGTAGCCTCAGCTAGGCCGTTAGTCTATGGATGTTCTACAGATGAAAACTGTTGAACTATTTTGAAATTATGTATGAAAGTTGTAAATTTTTTATCTATAAACTGTCTACCATTATCAGTTATAATGGATTGAGGGATACCAAATCTGCAGAGTATATTTCTCCATACGAAAGATATCATTTTTTCGGAAGTTATTTTTGCTAGTAGTATTGCCTCTATCCATTTTGTAAAATAATCAATGGCAACAATTAAAAATTTAACCTGCCCTGGTGCTAGTGGAAAAGATCCGAGGATGTCTAGCCCCTACTTGTTGAAGGGCCAGCTTACCTCGGACGAATGCAACTGTTCGGCTTGGTTGTGAATGACTGGTGCATGGCATTGGCAGTGGTTGCTATGTTAAACTTTAGACATGCAATCTTGTTGTAGTGTTGGCCAGTAGTAGCCTGCTCGGAGTATTTTGGAGGCTAAACTCCGGCCTCCTATATGCGTTCCACAGACACCTTCATGGACTTTGTCCGTTGCCAACTTAGCATTTATCGTGTTTAGACATTTTAGAAGAGGTCTTGTGAATCCTCGCTTCTATAACTGGCTCTTCTTTTAAATTTCCTTTCATTTTGAACGTCGTCGAGTATATGACCTGTTTGTAGATAGTGTATGAAAGGTTTTCACCAGTATTCTTCCTATGAAATACTTGAAATTGCCATTAGCATAACACTACGTTCATCAAGCGTCAGTTGAGATAATATAGATGTTTTAGTTTGACTTCTTGTTGTTGCTAATTTTGAAAGGATGTCTGCTCTATCATTTTGTTCCCGAGGTATATGGGAAATATCAAATTTCTAAAAACCGTTAATAAGGATATTGACAATGGTATTATATTTTTCTAATAGTGGGTCTTTTACCTGAAAGTTACATGTTACCTATTGCACCACAAGTAGGGAATCACATTTGACACTTAGTTGTTTTACGCCCACTGTGTGGGATAGCCTTAGTCCAGCTATGAGTGCTTCATATTCCGCTTGGTTGTTGCTTGTATGGAAAGTGAATTGTAGAGATTGTTTGAAAGTTGTCCGTTGTTCATTCTCAAGCAAGATTCCTGCTCCAGATCCTTTATTGTTTGAAGCTCTATCGACGTATAGTGTCCACTTATTTACTGTGGAACTGGGTTCCTCTGTGAGTTCTGCGATGAAGTCGGCCAGCACTTGCGATTTTATGGCTCCTCGCGATTGGTATTGAATGTCGTATTCCGATAATTTGATTGACCATTTAATGAGTCTTCCAACCAACTCAGGTTTTGTCAATACTTGCCGGAGGGGTTGTTCTGTTCTGACTATGATAGTGTGGCTTTGGAAGTAATGCCGCAAACATCTGGCCGTTATTATCAAGGCCAGGGCAAGTTTTTCTAGCTTTGGATATCTGACCTCGGCATTTTGGAGGGATTTTTTGACGAAGTATACTGGGTGTTGTTGCTTTTCTATTACCAAGACGGAGTTGATAGCATGATTAGTAACAGATAGGTAGAGGTATAGTGATTTACCCATTTCCGATGTTTGAAGTATTGGCGGTTCTGATAGTATTGTCTTGAACACAGTAAAGGCTGTTTCAAATTCCTCGGTCCATTCGAAATTTTCTTGTTTTCTTAGAGTCTAGAAGAAGTGATGTGATCAGTGAGCTATGCAGGGTAAAAATCTGGCCAGTGCTGCTAGCCGACCAGTTAATTATTGAACTTCTTTTACTGTCTTTGGCCTTCTCATGTTTAGAATCACTTGACATTTTTCAAGATTGGCTTCAATACCTCGGAAGGTGAGCATGAATCCAACAAATTTCCCTCCTTGCACTCCGAAACCGCATTTCTCGGGATTGAGTTTCATGTTGTATATTCGAAGTTGTTGAAATATTTCCTTTAGGTCTTTAATGTGGTTTGCTGCATGTCGTGTCTTTGCCACCATGTCATCAACATAGACCTCTATGTTTCGGCCAATTTGGTTTGAAAAAATTCTGTCCATGGGTCTTTGATATGTTGCACCTGCATTTTTGAGTTCGAACGGCATAACCTTATAACAAAAATTTCCATTGTCGGTAATAAAAGCAGTCTTATCCTGGTCAGCCGAATACATTAGTATTTGGTTATAGACAGAATAGGCATCCATAAAACTTAAACATTGGAAACCAGAAGAGCTGTCAACTAGTTTATCAATGCATGGGAGGGGGTATGCGTCCTTTGGATAGGCCTTATTAAGGTCTGTATAGTCCACACACATCCTCTACTTACCATTGTTCTTTTTTACCATTACTACATTCGCCAGCCAGGTGGAGTATCTGAGCTCTCTTAGGAATCTAGCGTTGATGAGCTTTTGGGTTTCCTCTAAGGAAGCTGCCCTTTTATCTGTGTCGAGATGTCTTTTCTTCTGAGATATAGGTCGGATAGATAGGTTGATTTCCAACCTGTGGCAAATGATGTTAGGGTCTATTCCTGACATGTCTGCTGGGATTCATGCAAATAGATCAATAATTTGTCTCAATAGTTCAACCAGTTGTCCTCGTTCTTCGTTCTTCAATGCATTGCCGAGATATGTATATTTGCTCTCTTGGTGGGCTGTCTTGAGTATTGGTACTTTAGGCTGGCGTTATAGCATTGCCTGGCCTCTCTCTCGTCTCCATGGATTGTTATGACTTTGTTATCTTATGAAAGAAACTTAACACACAAATGCACGATGAAAATGATAGCATTGAAAGCATTCAATGAAGGTCTGCTTAGAATTATATTGTAAAGAATTTTGTAATCAACAACCAAATATTGTATGTCCATAGTTTTACAGTCAGGGTAATTTTCAAGTGTGGTTTGTAGCCAAATGTAGCCTCGGATTGAAACTCGCTCACCTGAGAAACCTACCAGTTCCCCGGAGGATGGTTGGAGAGCTTTATCACTTAGTCTCATTTTTTGGAATGTTGAGTAGAACAAAACATCTGCGCTGCTCCCAGGATCCATTAGAATTTTCTTTACGAGTGGTTCTCCGACTTGTGCGAATATCACTACAGGGTTGTCTAGGTTCTGATCATTTGCTTTGTAGTCTTTGGGAAGGAATGAGATCTCTGGTTAGTCTGTGCTGATGGGGTGGGGCGAACTTGATCCCGACACCGACATCATAGCTCGGTAAGATCTCTTCCTGGCCGAGTTGGTACACCATTCTCCTGCAAAACCATCAGAAATGCAGTTTATTATTCGACGGGGTGGATTAATATCTTCGTTTACCTTTTTCCCTTTATCCCGGGAGTTTTTGGTTGTTTTGGAATGTTGGCCAAGGTCTTCTGTGTTCCGCTTTCGTGCTCGGCTATCGATATACTTGTCCAGTAGGCCTTGGCGGGCTAGCTTTTTGAGGAGATCCTTCGCTATTACACAGTTATCTATTGTGTGTCCGTATTTTTGATGGAAGGTACAGTACTTGGATTTGTCTACATATCGCTGAACTTGATATGCGCCTGCCCTATTTGGAGGTTTGATGAGTTTTGAATGCAAGATGTCTCTGATGATTTCATCCCTTTTGGTGTTAAGAGGGGTATAACTGTCAAACTTAGGTGTGAGCTTAAATGACTTTTGTTCTGTTAGGTTGTTTGGGTATTTATTTCGCTTCTCATCTTCTTTGTTTGAGGTGGGTTTCTTTGCCTTTCGCAGTGCTTGGAGTTCTTCAATTTTGATTTGGGTTGTTATTTTTTCTCAGAATTCGGCTAGGGTTTTTGGCTTTGTTATGACTATGGTTTCTTGGAATTTTCTGGGACAGAAGCCGCTTTTCAGGGCGTGAAGGTGGACTTCCGGGTTTAAATTGGGTATCTCGTTGGTTGCTTCAGCGAATCTGGTCATGTAGTCCTTCAGGATTTCATGTGGACCTTTCTTTATGGTGCTCAGGTAGTCGGAGTTGTGCACGTATACCTTAGATGCAGCAAAATGGTTGATGAATTGGTCAGCCAACTCATCGAAACTAGAAATGGAGCCTTCAGAGAGATTGGAGAACCAAATCAGGGCGACTCCATCTAGGAAAGTGGGAAAGGTGCGGCACAGGATTGGATCGGACTTCTTGTTCATGAACATCATTGTATAGAACTTAGTTACATGGATGTTTGGGTCTCCTATTCCCACATAAGATTTCAGAGTCATTAGTAGGGTAAAATTTTTTGGCATTTGAAAGCTCATGACCTCTTTCGAAAAGGGTTAGTTCTTTTGGTGATTGTTTTTGGTGGGGTAGGTATAACGTGTTTAGCCTCCAAAGTGTTTTCATCATGGCCATCTTTGTTTTCGGCATTCTTATGCTCTCCTCCATTGTTTTGGTTGTGTTGTTTCTAGCGCAGAAGCTCGGCCATTCTTTGGTTCTCCGCTCTGAGGGTCTCATTGATGGCCACCAGCTCGGCCGGGTTGGGATCTGAGGGAGCATGGCTATGCTCGTCTGCCATTCGTTACGTCCTGCAAAAAAGAGGAAAAAGCATGAAGGATATTTTCAAAGGTTGTGGGGTTAAAAAGCTCCGGCCCCACGGTAGATGCCAAATATTCCTGTGTGAATAAATCTCTCCAAGGTATAGCTTGTTCTGTTGATGCTCGAACCATCTTTCCTTGTAGCAAGAGGATGGAACGTCGTCTTCTTGTAGGAGAGGCGAAGTTGGGCACCTGCAAAGGGACTCCAACGCTCAAGTAAGTAAGAGTGTGGGAGCATTTAGAGTAGAGATGGAATAATTGTGTACCTGCGACTTTGCTGGTCACCAGTATATATTGAATTTGTATATGGCAGTTATCCGTATCATTTGTTACTAGTTTTACAGAGTCTCCTAATGGTGCTCCGATTTGTGGGACTTTTAGTGGTTTTGGTTAGAGAGATTTTTGGGGAAGTTTATCCTCTTCAGTGGGATCTGATTCTGTGTTTGTTGTGGTGGGCCGATATTTGGGTAATGGATCACGGTGAATAGGCTACACTTTTTAAATGTAGCTTAGAAAAAGTGTAGCTGAATGAGTGATTTTCTTGTAGTTATTGTAATTCTCTGGCCGACCAAGAAGTCATCATGACTGCTATCTATTCAGCCGGTCACAACCTCTTTATCAATCGGTATGTCGTATATATCTACCACGTCTTTCAATATAACGGTAACGTTACTCACTAGCAATACAAAGGTGTGAGTTTTTGGCCTCCACCTTTCCACGAGAGCAGCTAGTAAAGAGGCACGTCCTCTGATCTCTTCGATTCTCGAGACGTTGTAGAACCACATTATCTGTAAGGTATCATCTATTATCGGATTTCACGTCTTCAGTGGATCAAATTTATAGACCATAAGATGCCTGTTAGATTGGTACAACAAAAATATATTTATTAATTATACAAATAATACAATTAAATATATCTATTAATTATATTATTTATTATTTTAAATAAATAAAATTAAAATAAAAAATATTATAACAACACAAAATTAAAATATAATAACAAAAATAAAAAATTATTCATTAATATTTATGTTATTTATTACTTTTAATAAATATAAATTAAAATAAAATAGTATTATTACATAAAAATAATTATTATAACAAGAAATTGAAAAAATTATTTTTAATATATATTTTATTATTTAGTTATTTTAGTAATTAAAAATTAAAATAAAATAATATTACAACATAAAAATAATATTATTATAACAAAAAATCCAAAAAATTATTCATTATTATTTATTAATTTAACTAAATACATATTAAAATAAAATAATTTTATAACAATAGAAAATTAAAATATAATAACAGAATATCAAAAAAATATTTTTTCATATTTATATTAATTATTTAATTTAATAAATACAAATTAAATTCGAATAATACTATTAGAAAAAAATAAAAATATTATAACAGAAAATACAAAAAAAATATATGTTGATATTTTTTTTATTTACTTATTTTAATAATTAAATAATTTTACAATAGGAAAATAAAAATATCATAACAGAAAATTCAAAAATAATATTTATTAAAATTTAAATTATTTATTAATTTAACTAAATACAAATGAAAATAAAAAATGTTATGACAACAAAAAATTAAAATATAAGAACAGAAATTCAGAAAAAAGATATTTATTAATATTGATATTATTAATTAATTTTAATAAATATAAAGTAAAATAAAATAATATTATTACAAAAAATCAATAATATTATAATAGAAAATCCAAAAAATTTATATATTAGTATTTATATTATTTATTTATTTTATTAATTATAAATATAAAATAAGATAATAATGCTAAGTATAAGTGAAAATAATAATACTAAAATAACAATGCTAAATACTTATCATCATATAATGCTAACACTAAAAATAGTATTAACTAAAAATAATAAGTTTTAAATGCAATAAATAAACAAAAATAATCAACTAACATAATTTAATATGATCTAAAAAATTGATAATATGTTTCTCATCTACCATATAATCACATACCATTTTTGATATACAAATTTATAATTTATTTTTTTGTGTAAAACTCACTCTAAATACTCAATATTTCACTATGCACTCTATATTTTAAAGGAACAGAACAGCTCTCTTCACTCTATTTTTCATTTCACTTTCTCTGTCTCTCGTTCACTTACTCTCTTCTCTACTCTACCATACTTTATCTGTGTTGAAGAAAGGGGGTTTATATTAGGAAAACAGACCAACTGTGTTTTCATATTAAAAATTATTTTTGCCATTATCATTATGTGTTATTTTGGCACTGAAATTCTCTAAAGGCTTGGCCGTCTGTTAAACTTGAGTGTGAAAACAATGAAGATATTTCAATTGTTTTGCATTTGTCTTAACTCTACCGTAAAAAAAAAAAATCGATGATATGATATATCTAATATCTGGCGATTTCAAAGTCGAACTTTTGCATGTTGTTAATAAGAATTTTTTAAATGTTTCAAGATTAAATCGGAATATTTATTTTATAGCATATACTCAAATAAGTTCTAAAGAATTTAACATAGCACATTGTTAAGGATTTAGCCTCCGGATCCTAGACCCAAAACGGATCCCGAACCCGATTGCCCGGGGTTCAACCCGCTCCGCCGCTCTAAAGGCCCGAAACTGACCCGATAAGAACTCCTAACCGACTTTCGAATTCAAATGTCTCCTTTATCTTAGCCAAACAAGATAAGATAAGATATTCACTGTCACCTATATAAATAGAGGACCCAGGTCTCCCCAGGTATTCATTCACTCCTCACACCTTCTACCTCCTAGATCCATTCTGACTTGAGCGTCGGAGTGTCTTTGCAGGTACCACCTCCCATCGCTCCAGTCAGAGAATCCTGCATCCGTCTCGACCCACAAGTTCCCCATCCATATCTCAACCCGTACCGGAGGCATCCAGTACATTGGCGCTGTCTGTGGGAACTTGCGTCGATTGAGTCGGAATGGCGGACGAACTGGAAGAACCTTCCATAAGCCACCAAGATAACTCCCGAACAAGAAATCCAACTCCCGAACACCAAGAAGTTGCACCCCACGGAAGGATAGCAAGCATCGTCCACCACGCTACCCCGGCGCACAACAAGGAAAACGGACCCGTCATCGTCGAACCACAACATCCCGAAAATACGGGGGGACAAAGCAGTCCAAATAATCCAAGACCTCTGCCTCCGAGTTCAGGAACTCGAAGGCAGAGTTACTACCAAGGAAAAATACAACGCCAAAAACGGAAGTCACGCAACCTCCAGATCAAGATCTCACCGCGGTAGGTCACCAGACCGGCAACACAACAGGAGAAAAAATCGAAGCATCTCACGTGATGATGCGTGAGCATCTTTCCTATCTTTTCCTAGTGAATTTGCATTTAAATTGTTGAGTTTAATCAATAATTAATTATCTTTTAGCCACTATGGATGCTACTTTAATTCTTGTGCAATTCTGTTTATTTTAGGTAGCATTTGGCTAGATTTGATGGGGTTTCTGCAGAAGAAGAGATGAAGGCGAATGATGCTGTCAACCCGGACCTCTCTGTACTCAAACCTGAATAACTCGAGCTACAGAGGTCCAATGGACGTGATTTTAGTGGCATCGGAAAGATAACTTCCAGAGCTTTCCAACGATATATAATAGTCCATACTTCTTCTCCGAATTCGCCGCCAAGGCTGCGCCTAACTTGAGATTTCTCAAGTTAGGCGCAAGACACAACAACAATATGCGGATTGGTCCCACCCACTTCAAGTTAGGCGCACTAAAGCCCAAGTTAGGCGCAGCTTCACTCAACTAAACTCCAATTCATGCTGCCAAGCCTAAGTTAGGTGTGGATCCTAGTGAAGCTAAGTGGTTTCCATCCATTAATTGAAGATTTGCTGATTGTTATAATTAATTCTAATTTAAATTCAAATTTTAAAAATAGAAAAAGATATTATGTTAGTTTTAAAGATAGATTTTTAAATTAATTAGGATTAGATATAAATAGGGGATACCACCTCAATATTATTCAATCCCAGACTACCAAAATACATTTTATTAGAATCCTTATTTTCTACTCTGAACCATGAGCAATTAATCCTCCATTGTTAAGGTTAGGAGTTCTGTCTATTTCTATAGATTAATTTTATTGCTTTTTCTATTTTAATTTATGCATGGATTTATAATTTAAGAATTGTTCTCTCTCTTCATCTTATGAATTTGGTGGAACGGAAGTATGACCCTTTTTCTAAATGCATTCTTGTAAAACATGGAAAAGCTCTTTACTTGAACAACAGCTTGAAAACATATTCTCCTAAATTTTAATTATCTGGATTTAACGGGATGTGTGACATATAATCCTTTTATTTTTGGGTAATTAGAATTTTTGTGGCATATAAACTGGAATTTGATCATCACCTTCTAATTGGAATTAGTAGCTAATGAATTTTAGAGGAGATTGGGAAAGTCTAAGGAATTAGGGTCTAGTCACATATAGTTTACCATAAATTAAATCCTACATGATTAAAATAGTTAGTAAGAAAAGTTAATTCGGAAAAATAGATAACTTTGAAACCTTAACTGTCTTCTCAATATTTTACTCCCAACTTATTCACCTGCCTGTCTTCAAACTCTTCTTTATTGTTTAATGCTTTTGAACTCTCAATTACTCTTTTCTGTTTGTCTAACTAAGCCTATCAAATACTATTGTTGCTTAATCCATCAATCCTCATGGGATCGACCCTTACTCACGTAAGGTATTACTTGGTACGACCCGGTGCACTTGCCGGTAAGTTAGTGGGTTACAAATACTGCACCAAATTTTTGGCGCCGTTGCCAGGGATTGATAGTGATTAACAATATTCGTTGTTTGATTGCTTAGATTTTATATATATATATATATATATATATATTATTATTAATTTTTATTTTGCATTTCTTTTTTGACGTTATTTTTTCTTTTTTTCCTTTACGTTAATTTTTTCTTTTTTTTCCTTTAAGTTATTTTTTTTCTTTTTCCTTTTCGTTTACTTTCCCCCTTCCCTTTATACCGTATCATTTTTTATTTTATTTTATTGTATTATTTAAAAAAATAAATAAATAAATAAATAAAAATTTAAATAAATAAATAAATAGTACAAATATTTTTTTTAATTTCTAAAATTAAGTTTGGTGTTCTCTAATTAATTTTATTTTTATTTTTATTTTTTTTGGCTTAATAATTTCAAAATTTTTGTCTTAATTTTAATTGCAATTTTCAATTTTTTTATTTAGTATTTTTATTTTATTTCTTTACACATGTTACCTCACAGGGACTTCTATACACTATGACGTAGAGAGTCCCATTTTTTCTTGTTTTCTGTTTGTGTATGCGCAGGAACGGAGACAAAGAACATCTCTTAGACTTTGATCCTGAACCTAAAAGAACTTTCAGGTGGCGTTTGCAACAAGCAAGACTTTACAAGGCTACAGAGTCCACTATGGATCCTAACAATAATGCTAATGCCAATGTGGCAAATCCGAATGGGGATGAGCAACAAAGGAGAGTGCTTGACTCTTATTCTGCCCCTACTGCGGATCTTTATAGAAAAAGCATTGTGGTGCCTCCTATAGCTACAAACAACTGAGTTTAAGTCACAATTGGTCACCCTGGTGCAACAAAATTGCCAATATCATGGACTTCCTCATGAAGATCCAAATCAGTTTATACCTGATTTTCTGCAGATTTGTGATACTGTGAAGACAAATGGAGTGAACCCAGAGGTGTACAAACTCATGCTCTTTCCGTTTGCTCTAAGGGATAAAGTAAAGCTGTGGTTAGATTCCCAACCAAAGGAGAATCTGAATACTTGGGAAAAGGTTGTTATAGAATTTCTCACTAAATTTTTCCCACCAAAGAAGCTGACTAAGCTCAGGTTGGAGGTTCAGACTTTCAGACAGAAGGAGAGTGAAACTCTTTATGAAGCTTGGGAGAGATACAAGCTACTGACTAGGCAATTCTCTCCGGACATGTTCTCCAAATGGACCCAACTAGATATCTTTTATGAAGGTTTGGGTGAGATGTCCAAGATGAGCCTAGACACTTCTGCAGGCGGTTCACTGCACAAGAAGAAGACACCAGAGGAGACTATTGAGCTGATTGAATTGGTTACAAGCAACCAATATTTATACTCATCTAACAGGAATCCTGTGAACTCTGAGACCCCTCAGAAGAGAGGCGTGTTGGAAGTAGAAGCTGTTAATGCTCTTCTTGCTCAGAATAAGCTGATGTCTCAGCAAATAAATCTACTTACTCAACAGATAGGTGGCATGCAAGTCTCAGCTATCAACACACAAAATTCACCACAAAAAATCTCTTATGACATGACAGGTAATTTTGTGCAAAATGATAATTATGATTATACTCAACCTTCTTCTGAACAGGTGAATTACATGGGGAGTGGTCCTAGGAATCCCAACAATGATCCATATTCTAAGACATACAACCAGGGATGGAGAAATCACCCAAATTTTGGATGGAGGGACCAACCTCATAGACCTCAGAACTTCAACAATAGTTCTCAGAGTGATTTCCAGCAGAACAATGATTTGGAAGCAATATTGACAGGTTTTAGACAGGAAACCAAAGCATCCATCAAGAACCTGGAGATTCAAATGGGTCAATTAGCCACAAAAGTCACTGAAATTGATTAGAGGACCACTAATAGCCTTCCTGGTAACACAATTCCAAATCCAAGAGAGGAATGCAAGGCTATCACCTTGATAAGTGGACAAGTGGCAAGTACGGAAGCACAAGTTATGCAGAAAACCAGAGCCTCCATTAGAAACTTAGAGGTGCTAGTGGGCCACTGAGCAAGCAAATACTTGAGAGGTCTGCAAGTACATTTCAAGAGGATACAATGGTGAACCCAGGAGAAGATTGCAAGGTTATTCAATTGAGAAGTGGTAAAGTATCTGGCTCTGAGACCAAGGCCAATGAAGAGCTAGTTGAAAAGGAAGCTCCAGAGGAGAAGAAGGGAGAAGTGGAGCACACCCCTCCCAAGCGTGCAGACAACCCATTCCCAGACTCTCTTGACACCTATCCTACTTTGCCAAAGGCTCCCGAGTACAAGCCTAAAATGCCATATCCTCAAAGACTTCAAAAGGAGACCAAGGACAAGCAGTTTTCAAAGTTCTTGGAAGTCTTCAGAAAGTTACAAATTAATATTCCTTTTGCTGAGGTTTTGGAACAAATGCCTCTCTATGCCAAGTTCATAAAGGAGCTGTTGTCAAAGAAGAATCCTTTAAAAGGAGATGAGACAGTGGTCCTGACTAAAGAATGCAGTGCCATCATTCAGAATAACTTACCAAAGAAGATGCCAGATCCAGGGAGCTTTCAAATTCCATGCACCATTGGGAGCATAACCTTTGAGAAAGCGTTATGTGATCTGGGAGCAAGCATCAATTTAATGCCCTTGTTTGTGATGAAGAAGTTGCAGATCCAAGAGGCACAACCCACAAAGATAGCATTACAGATGGCAGACAAATCTATGAAGCCTGCATACGGATTAGTGGAGAATATCTTGGTCAAAGTGGGTAAGTTCTTCCTCCCAGCAGATTTTGTAATTCTTGATACAGGGGAGGATGAGAATGCCTCTATAATTCTAGGAAGACCATTCCTAGCCACTGGAAGAGCTCTGATTAATGTAGAAGTGGGTGAATTAGTGTTTAGAGTGCATAATGAGCAACTGATCTTTCATGTCTTTAAAGATATACATTCAACAGGTGAAGAAGAGAGGTGCATGCAGGCTGAGCTTATTGATCCAATCCTTCAAGAACCCCCTGATGATGCACAGCAGAGTCTGCAACTCAAACCTCCTTTGGTGACAATCAGTAAAATTTCTCCTGACATCAAACCTAAGTTTGGTGTTGGGAATGCATCATCCACCAAGGAGGAGGTTTTCAAAAAGAAGAAAATACCCAGGGGATGGAGAAACAAAAAGATCCCCACTGAAGGTTTCTCCCCAGAAATGAAGGTGGTGTTAACTAAGCATCCAGTGTGGATTTATACAATAAACATAATTCTCTCTCTGGAGCATATTGAGCTAATTTATGGAGACACGGGAAAGAAATTCAAAGTCAGGGGTGAAGAGCTGAGCCCCTATGATCCTCCTCCTTAGAGGAGCTGACCGTCAAGCTAGCGACGTTAAAGAAGCGCTTGTCGGGAGGCAACCCGATAATTTCGTATCCTTAGTTATTCTTCGTAGTAGTAGCTTTCTTACTTATTTGATTTTTATTGAGTTTTTATTATTTTTCTGATCATGCAGCGATTTTAGAACAGGAACCGGAGATTCCTCTTACTATTTATTTTTATTTTCAGTTCTTCTTTACTTGAGGACAAGCAAACCTTTAAGTTTGGTATTGACGCTTCGCTTAAGGGTTTTCTGTTTATTTTTATTGCACTAAGGGAGGTGAATCATCTTCACAAAGGAGCACAACCTGAAGAATAAAACGACCGCTCGGATAACTAAGGTGGTTGAGTTCCTTTCATTTTTTATTCCTTTTCGCTTTTATTATGTTATGTTCCGGTTTCTTGCTATTTTACTTTGTTTGTTGCATGATCCTTTATTAGTTAGAATCCTAGGTCTAGTTTATTTTTCTCTTAATTGCTTTAATTCTGAAAAGATGCCTCATGTATTACTCACTGAGCTTGAAATTCAAAAAATAAAAAATAAAAAATACAGAAGTGATGTATTGCATAAGAAAGTGAGTTTATATTGAAGAATAGTCTTATTTACTTAGATGTGGTGGTACTTTCTGTGATTCTGAATGCATGACTTGAACAGTGCATATTTTTTATAGTGAAGTTTATGAATGTTAAAATTGTTGGCTCTTGAAAGAATGATGAAAAAAGAGAAATGTTATTGATAATTTGAACAATCATAAAATTGATTCTTGAAGCAAGAAAAAGCAGTGAAAAACACGAAGCTTGCGAAAAAAAATTTATATAAAATAAAGAAAAAAAAGAAAAAAAAAAGAAAAGCAAGCAGAAAAAGCCAATAACCCTTCAAACTAAAAGGCAAAGGGTAAAAACGATCCAAGGCTTTGAGCATTAATGGATAGGAGGGCCCAAAGGAATAAAATCATGGCCTAAGCGGCTAAAATCAAGCTGTCCCTAACCATATGCTTGTGGCGTGAAGGTGTCAGGTGAAAAGCTTGAGACTGAGCAGTTAAAGTCGTGGTCCAAAGCAAAAAGAGTGTGCTTAAGAGCTCTGGGCACCTCTAACTGGGGACTCTAGCAAAGCTGAGTCACAATCTGAAAAGGTTCACCCAGCTATGTGTCTGTGGCATTTATGTATCCAGTGGTAATACTGGAAAACAAAATGCTTAGGGTCACAGCCAAGACTCATAAAGTAGCTATGTTCAAGAATCAACATACTGAACTAGGAGAATCAATAACACTATCTGAATTCTGAGTTCCTATGGATGCCAATCATTCTGAACTTAAAAAGATAAAGTGAGATGCTAAAACTATTCAGGATTGCAGTTGTAAATCCCACTATAAGAAGAGACATGAGCTTAAGCAAACTCTCATTCTCATGCAAATTCACATCCTAAGCTTATATTAGTTTTGGTTGCTTGAGGACAAGCAACAATTCAAGTTTGGTGTTGTGATGCATGAGCATCTTTTCTATCTTTTCCTAGTGAATTTGCATTTAAATTGTTGAGTTTAATCAAGAATTAATTATCTTTTAGCCACTATGGATGCTACTTTGAGTCTTGTGCAATTCTGTTTATTTTAGGTAGCATTTGACTGGATTTGATGGAGTTTCTGCAGAAGAAGAGATGAAGGCGAGTGATGCTGTCAACCCGGACCTCTCTGCACTCAAACCTGAATAACTCGAGCTACAGAGGTCCAATGGACATGATTCCAGTGACGTTGAAAAGCTAACTTCTAGAGCTTCCCAACGATATATAATAGTCCATACTTCTTCTCCGAACTCGCTGCCAAGGCTGCGCCTAACTTGAGATTTCTCAAGTTAGGCGCAAAACACAACAACAATACGCGAGATTGGTCCTGTCCACTTCAAGTTAGGCGCACTAAAGCCCAAGTTAGGCGCAGCTTCACTCAACTAAACTCCAATTCATGCTGCCAAGCCCAAGTTAGGCATGGATCCTAGTGAAGCCAAGTGGTCCCCATCCATTAATTGAAGATTTGCTGATTGTTATAATTAATTCTGATTTAAATTCAAATTTTAAAAATAGAAAAAGATATTATGTTAGTTTTAAAGATAGATTTTTAAATTAATTAGGATTAGATATAAATAGGGGGATACCACTTCAACATTATTCAATCCCAGACTACCAAAATATATTTTATTAGAATCCTTATTTTCTACTCTGAACCATGAGCAACTAATCCTCCATTGTTAAGGTTAGGAGCTTTGTCTATTTCTATGGATTAATTTTATTGCTTTTTCTATTTTAATTTATGCATGGATTTATAATTTAATAATTGTTCTCGCTCTTCATCTTATGAATTTGGGTGGAACGGAAGTATGACCCTTTTTCTAAATGCGTTCTTGTAAAACTTGGAAAAGCTCTTTACTTGAACAACAGCTTGAAAAACATATTCTCCTAAATTTTAATTATCTAGATTTAACGGGATACGTGACATATAATCCTTTTATTTTTGGGTAATTAGAGTTTTTGTGGCATATAAACTGGAATTTGATCATCACCTTCTAATTGGAATTAATTGACTAAGGAATTAGCAGCTAATGAATTTTAGAGGAGACTGGGAAGGTCTAAGGAATTAGGGTCTAGTCACATATAGTTTGCCATAAATTAAATCCTACATGATTAAAATAGTTAGTAAGAAAAGTTAATCCGAAAAAATAGATAACTCTGAAACCTTAACTGTCTTCTCAATATTTTACTCCCAACTTATTCACCTGTCTGTCTTCAAACTCTTCTTTATTGTTTAATGCTTTTGAACTCCCAATTACTCTTTTCTGTTTGTCTAACTAAGCCTATCAAATACTATTGTTGCTTAATCCATCAATCCTCGTGGGATCGACCCTTACTCACGTAAGGTATTACTTGGTACGACCCGGTGCACTTGCCGGTAAGTTAGTGGGTTACAAATACCGCACGTGACCCCAGACACGAAAGGTCGCCAGAACGGCGACACAGTAAGAGGCACAACCGCAGCGTCTCCCGAGACCGAGCTCATCAACACGACACGGATGAAGACCGACGACACCTTCTACCTCCTAGATCCATTCTTACTTGAGCGTCGGAGTGTTTTTGCAGTTACCACCCCCCATCGCTCCAGTCAAAGAATCCTGCATCCGTCTCGACCCGCAAGTTCCCGATCCATCCCTCAACCCGTATCGGAGGCATCCGGTACACACATTTTTGTCTTTATAATTTTTTATTACATTGAGGTCTTTAAACTTTGAAAGAGTAAAACAAAAAAGCTCTACATCCATGTAAAAATTACATGGATGGTATCCAAGTACCTTCCACTCCACACGTTTTCCCCCACCCACATACTCGTTTGTTTTACACGCGCCTCATATAACGTATATAACATAATCCTTCTTTTGTGTGATCAACCTTTCTCAACGTAAACCTTTCTATATAACGTAATCCAAGTACCTTCTTTTTCTTCTTCTCTGTTCGCGCTCTTCTTCTTCTTCTTCTTCTTCTTCTTCTTCTTCTTCTTCTTCAACCTAATTAAATTCGTTGTTCTCCTCTATTTGCATTTTTCTTCTCTGCATTGGATCTAGATTGACTTCAACGTAATTAGCTTCGCCGTTCATCTTCTTCTTCGTTTTCTTCTTCGATCTGCACTTCTGAATTGAAACAATGCATGAATCAACTTCAAATCATTTGAATGAGTACGATTTGGATAATTCTTCCGAAACGCATCAATTTGATGAGGTTTGGATTATTGAATTTTGAATCAAATTCAATGGAATGAAATTGCTAATTTTATTTGAAGTGAATTAAATGGACTGAGGTGATCTATATCTGAATTGAATTGATAATATGTAATTGTGAGTAACTGTGAGTGTGAGAAACTGTGAGTAACTTTTCGGTTCGATAAGTACTAAAGAGTTGATTCACCATGTGCATGTGTTCGGTTCAGTATGCAGAAAGGAGTCTAAAAAAAATTAGATGAATATATTCTGTTTTGTTCCCTAAGTACTATATAATTGTTTCACCGTAATTAAGATTTCGGTTTACAATAATTAAGATTTTGATTCACCGTGCAGACCAACTGTGTTGTGGATGAAAAATTTGTCCTAAAGGTGGGAATGATTTTCAAGACGCTAGAAGAAACTAGAAAGTTCTACAAACATTATTCCAAACTTGCCGGGTTTTTTTACGAAAATAAGGAACACGACTCGGGACGGAGACAAGATTAAGAATCAACTAATTATATGCACTAGAGAGGGAGGTGGAAATCAAAGATATCTCCAACTTTGGAGACAAAGCCTTCAGCAGGGTTAAATTATCCGGCCAGAATTTACGTACACATAATGAAGGATGTTAGTCTTTGGATAATTTTCAAAGGTGTTTTGAATTACTCACATCCTTGTTGTCTAAACCAGGCTGAGATTCTCAAACAACATAGGGAGCTTAGCATGTTTGTGCGTCGCACCATCGAAACCCACGAGGAAGCCGGAATCAGACCGAGCAAAACTTACCAATCATTTGTGGCAGCAGCCGGCAGCCACTGTGAACTAGGTTTTATTGAAAAAGATGTGAGCAATTACATCACAAGGGAAGTACGGAATATTTTCGAAGAAGACGATGCCAAATAATTTGGGAAGTACCTAGTAAGAATGAAAGAGAAGAACCAAAATTTCTTTGAGCTCAACCTTGAAGGCGATAATTGCATTAAATATGCATTCTGGGCTGATGCAAGAAGCAGGGCTGCATTTGATTATTTCGGAGACGTGGTTTCATTTGACATCACCTATAACACAAACAGGTATTCGGTTCATTCAAATATATTTTTGATGTTCAGTGCGTGTATATATTTCGGTTCACCACCGTCTGCTTGTTATTTATGCAGGTACAATTTGGTTTTAGGTTCTTTTGTGGGCGTGAATCACCATGGCCAGTCGACACTTCTTGGATGCGCGCTGATAAAAAATGAGGACATCCAATCATTCAAATGGCTATTTGAGTGTTGGCTACGTTGCATGGGAGGGAAGGCACCAAAAGGTATTCTTACTGATCAATGCGCATCAATTCAAAGGGTAATTGAGCTGTGCATGCCAATGACAATTCACCGCTGGTGTATCTAGCACATTATAAAGAAGATCCCAAGCAAATTAAATGGCTACAAGGGACACAACGAAATTGAACAAGAGATGAGCCATGTTGTTTGGAACTCGTACACAAAAGAAGCATTTGACAGAAACTGGATCGATCTTCTTAGAAAGTACGGCCTCGGAGGCAACATGTGGCTTTCAGGTAATTGAGATTTCAATTCGAATTATTTTAATGCTCATATCTTTTTTCCCAAAGCATGCATTGTTTTCGGTTCACCACACCTTATGGGTTCAGTTTGGTTTGCAGAGCTGTACGAGGATCGGCATATATGGATTCCAGTTTACTTGGATCACCACTTTTGGACCAGGATGAGAAGCACACAAAGGAATGAGAGCATGCATTCATTTTTCAACAAGTTCATCACACGGAATAGCTCCTTGAGACAATTCTTGAAGCAATACGACAATTGCCTAACTAGCAGAGAGCAAGCAGAGAGAGAATTCGATGCTGTAGACTTTCACACTGTGATACCGTGCGTAACAAAATCAGCGATAGAGGCACAGTTTCCGCATGTATATACCCATGAGAAGTTCAGGAAAGTTCAAGCTCAATTCAGAGGTAAAGTGAACTGTATCACAAGATCAATGCATTCCACCCTAGGTTTCACAACATATGAAGTCATAGAGCAGGTTTTCAACTCCACATTCAACAAGTTTGTCGTCACCTACGATGCAGTATCACGAGATGTAAAGTGCCATTGCTTGCTGTTTGAGTCTAGGGGCATATTGTGCCGTCATTCCCTAAGCGTCCTAAGCTTTGAGCGAGTGGATAACGTAGCACCGAAATACATATTGGAATGCTGGAGTAAGAACATAAAGAGGAGGCATACACGCATCAAGAACAGCCAAGATGAACCTCTACTGGAGCCAAGAAGTAAGAGATTTGAGGAATTAGTGTTTCAGTCACACAATATATATGAATTTGCATCCGAGTCTGAAGAGTTGATTGGAATTTTGCACCAAGCATTTGACAAGGTCATGGCGGAGATTGAAGAATATCAAGAGAAAAGCAAAGGAAAAAGTTTATTAACCCACGAAGAAGCGACATTAAGCAATGTGAATGACCTTCAAAACCCACCACGTGTCAAAACAAGAGGTCAGCCCAAGAACAAACTTGGATCAAACCTGAAAAAAAAGATCTCAAATGCCATGAAAAAAAAGAAAAAGACAGCTCCAAGCGAGGTAAAATTGACTTGCTTTTGATTAGTTAAAAATTCAATTGTTCATTTTGCTAATATACAACTAATTATGTCTTTTGTAGTTGAACCTTTTAGACTTCGGATCATCGATTCAGTCAAGCTCCACTCTTTACAATGCACCATATATGAATTACCCAAGAGAGGATTGTACAAGTTTTAGTTTTTATTAATGTAAATTTTTGTTCACCCATGAGCAAATTTTGGTTCACCATGGTTATAGCAAGGTTAATTTCTGAATGTTGTTAGTCTTTAATGAATAGTCACTTTTTTTTGTGAAATTCTATATTGATATATGCAGTTTTTCGATTCGTCTAGTGTATTAATTTCTAAATTGAATAATTAGAATTTATTTTGAGAAACGGGAATCAGGTGTAGTGCTAGTTACGTTTTTCTTGTGATTAATTAAATAAAAACTATTAAAAAAATCTAAAAGAGTAACATAATTATTTTTAACTTACATTGGTGGAGTTTTAAAACTCTTTCTTGGATGGATTTTCAGGGTTTAGGGTTTTGGGTTTAGGGTTTAAGGTTTAGTGTTCAGGGTTTAGGGTTCAGGGGTTCAGGGTTCAAGGTTTAGGGTTTAGGGTTCAGGGTTTAGGGTATAGGGTTTAAGGTTTAGGGGTTTAGGGTTCAGGGTTTAGGGTTTAGGGTTAGGGTTTTAGGGGTTTAGGGTTTATGGGTTCAGGGTTCAGTGTTCAGGGTTCTGGATTTATTGTTTATGGTTTAGGATTTAGTGGTTCAGGGTTTAGGGTTTAGAGTTTAGGGTTTAGAGTTCAGGGTTTAGGGGTTCAGTGTTTTTCCAACTTTCGGTTTGCCCAGTGAATTAATTTTGGTTCACTGTGTTTAGGGTTGAGGGTTGAGGGTTTAGGATTTAGGGTTTAGGGTTTCAGGGTTCAGCATTCAGGGTTTAGGGTTTTAGGGGTTAGGGTTTATGGTTTTAGGATTTTAGGGGTTCAGGGTTTAGGGTTTAAGGTTTAGGGTTTTAGGGGTTTAGGGGTTTATGGGTTTAGGGTTTAGGGTTTTAGGGTTTAGGGTTTTAGGATTTTAGGGTTTTAGGGTTTATGGGTTCAGGGTTCAGTGTTCAGGGTTTTGGTTTTAGTGTTTAGGATTTAGAATTTAGGGTTCAGGATTTAGGGATTCAGTGTGTTTCCAACTTTCGGTTCGCCCAGTGTATTAATTTCGGTTCACTGTGTTCTTTTAGAGTTCGTAATCTATTGGTAAATACAGTGATTACAATCACTGAGAACTTGGAATAAAATAGTAGCCAGACAGTTCCAATAGATATATAAATTAACATCTCAGATGAGTAATCCATCTTGAATCAAATATAAATATTAACATTAACATTTAGATTAATTTGACATATATACATTTGAAGTAAGCATTTTTTGCTTTTTAAACAAGTTAAACAAAATATTGTTAATTATAACTAGCCAATCATAGTATATGCTATTTACTATCTAAATCCCCAGATGTGACTTTACAATAAGGGCTGGAGAGGGTAGCAGATGGCTTCGGGAGTCTTATTGCTTCATATTCCCAAATCACTTGGTCTCTGATTTTGTTCATTTCATGCAACAGAATGTGCGGATCATATTTGTACCTGAAGCAATCAATCTCTCCCTACATTTTAATTGAAAGGAATTAGTTACATGAGAAATGAACCCAACTAAAATCAGAAAAGAAAGAAGTTTATAAATTTAGAAAGTACTAACTTGTGTCCAAGCTCTATATTTATATCTCTTCCTGCTTTTGATCTTTTGTAGATCAATTGTTTCGAGCCATTTCATGACGTATATTCCACAATCATAGCTAAGCAAGAATTGAGTATAATACGATTAACAGTATACAAAATAAAACATATTAAAAATAGCACTATAGAAGAGAAAGATTCTTACTCTGTACGTTGACCCTTTAGTAGGATATAGTCTGTTTCTACTCCCAGTGCATCCTTCATTAAGGGTTCCGCCCCAGCATAAACCCTCATCTGAGAAATTATTAATCCCTGAAAGGTATGCAAAAATTGAAAAAAATAAATCAACAACACTCAAACGAACTCATTTCATGTACTGAATAATTTGAATAATTTACAAGAAAATAACTTACAACAAATTTGTTCAGTTTCTTCCTCGAATCAGGTATATCTTCTGGCAGCTTATTGACACGGTCAAGCACATAAAATTTCTTTTTGTTGACATCGGCAATCCACAACCACCAATGCGCTCCATTGCAAATTGGCACAAATAGCTGAAGTTTGGGAAAATAATAAAATATTTCAGTCGAAACAATAGCAAACAAGAGAATTATCAAAGAATTTTTAGAAATTACAACTTACAAATAGATGCGATGCAAGTTTTCTTTTGTCAATAAACTAGCAGTGGTGGGCATACTGTTCAATGTCGAATCGGTAGGCTTTGTTTGTCCTTTTATCAATGTAGGACTCGCCATGTGTTTCCAACATAAAATTCTACAAAAAGAATATCAGTTAAATCACATTTGCACTGAACCGAACACAATTCATGTACTGAACCGAACACAATTCATGTGCTAAATAATACTTGAAAAACACTCAATCATAAAAAAAAGTTTTCTTCATGCAAAAGAACTCAACAAAAGACATAACAATCAGGTGAATCATTATTAATATTCCCACTGAACCGAACAGCAATCAGTAGTGAATAAGAAATTTAGCTTACCACAATATCCAGCGGTACAATGTATATTTGTTCCTGATACCAGCGAACTTTTATTTAGTTGAGAATCCACTACAAAAAATTCTGGTAAAAATGGCGGTTTTTTTTGTATTTACGGCGGTTTGAACCGCCATTATTACCAAGAATGACGGTTTTGTAAAGCGACGTAATTCTGGGCACCATTCTGCTTATTACGGCGGTTTTTTAAAAACTGCCACAATTCCCTGAGTTAAAACAGCAGTTTTTGAATAGGTTAAAACGGCAGTTCAAACTGCCGTTATTTCCAGGGTTAAAACGGTGGTTTTTAGATAGGTTAAAACGGCGGTTTTTGGATAGGTTAAAACAGTGGTTTGAACCGCCATTATTACCCTGACAGAGTGATATTTTGATTGGTTAAAACGGCATTTTTAAACCACCATTTTTACCCGGACAGTAGTGTTTTGGTTGGTTTAAATGGCATTTTTGAACTGCCGTTTTACCCTGACAGTGACATTTTTTATCGTTTAAAAAAATAATTTTTACCGTCATTTTTATCTCGTTAAATAAATAATTTTGTGATTAAAATTTTACAATAACAAAAAATCATAATTCATAAATGAAATATTATAACTCATAAACAAAATATTAATATAATATATAATTTTTTATTATTGAAAATCAAAAGTAAAAACTCCTATACATAAACTTGTCTTACTAAACTTACCAAAATACAAGCATTGCAATAATATATTTAGTTAAATCTACCATCCAGTTCCCTAAACTATGTTAATATCTAATAATATATTTAGACCATCTAATAAGTGCTGTTTTTACTACTTAGAATATGAATATACAAGACAAGTAGCTTAGCTAAGTGATGATGAATAAGATTTGAAGGCCAAAATTTTTCTCCTTTTGTAATTAGCTTTAAAACGAGCCTGCCTTAATTTTTTGGTCTCTTGTGTGAGTTCCATCCCAGGCCTTGCTCCAACATCTTTGTTTCTTGCTTCAACACTCCAACTTCATTATCCAAACTCATCTCTTATATTCAAATTAAAATAATCAGTTTTCATTCAATCATTGATCACCACAATAATTATAAGTATACCTTAAGATTTTGTAAGAGTAAATGCAAGCTTTTGATTTCCCTATGAGGCTAGTGATTGATGCTGAGTTCTCTACACCTTCTCTTCAACAATGTCAAACTAGGAATTAAAAAGTAAAAGACTAACATTACCTTCAAAGTTGACTTCTACTGCGTGTATTAGGCACAACCTGACAATAATAAAAAAACAAAATTAGGACTTCAGTGAGTCTACATTCCAGAAAATATTTCTTTTGTGACATGAGAAATAACTAACATTGCCTTCATTCCTAATTCTTGATTGATAACCCATTTGGTTGGTTTGACTAATGATAATGATTTGAAATTGGTAACTTTGTCCTTTCTTCTCTTGATCCACTCCCAGATTTTTCAAAATAATTTCTGCTCTTCTTAATAGAGGAACACAATAACATATTCCAGGACTAATTACAAGATAATTTCATTAAATCCAAGAGGAATGGAGGCAGGAGGCATATGTCTACTATCCTACTGTTACAGTCATAAAACACTATCTTTGCCCAAGGGAGACTTGTTTTCACTACAAGAGTAACTAATAATAGCTTAGGGTGTCATTGTCTATCTATATTTCCTCTATTTTAATTCCGCTCATTTGATCATAAGCATAAAGAAATCAAGAAATAAATCTCAAAATTATATATATGTACGAGGGAAGAAATAGACACCAATTTTTGATTAGTGAAGAGAGAATTTTTGCGTGGTCTAGAATTCAGAATAAATTCCCGTTGCAAGTATAGCTTCTAAACCAACAAAAGTCCTTTCTTACAAACTTTTTGGTTATCACAAGTAACAAACCCCTTTGAAATTGATAACCGAAGTATTTAACCTCGGGTCGTCTTCTCAAGGAATTGCAGGGAAGTATGTTCTTATTATTGGTTATGAGTCTTGTAAATTGGGGGTTTTGAAAGTAAGGAAGAAGTATGTTAAATGATGAGAAAAATAAAATAGTAATAATAAAATAAATTTTTGGCAAGGTATTAGAACTGGAAGTCCTATCCTAGTTATCCTTATCAACGGTGATGAGAATTGAGTTTTAATTCCACTTAGTTAACCTTTTCTAAACAAAGGAAAGTCAAGTGAACTAATTAGTTTGATCCTCAGGTCCTAGTCAATTCCCAAGGAAAGACTAGAGTTATTGGAATTCAAGTCAATTAGCAACTGTAACAATTATCAATCACGATGAGTTTGATAACTCAAGAGTCACCAATTATTTAACCAAAGCCAAAAAGGAAGAAATTCTACTTGAATGAAAATAATTTGAATAAATCGAGAACATTAATAAATTAAAGAAAGCAATCATAAGTCTGAAATACCTCAAGATATATTAAATAGAAAATCAATTGTAACATGGAAAAGTTCATGAATTAAATTGAGAAAATAATAAAAAGGAATATTGAACCTGATAAAAAGGGATAATCATGAAAGTGAGAAAAATCCTAAATCCTAATCCTAAAAGAGAGAGGAGAGAACCCTTCTCTAAAAACTACATCTAAATCATCAAAAGCAACTAATTGGAGATCTCCCCCTGAATGGATGTATTTCTCCACTTTATATCATCTAATCTGTGCTCTCTGAACTTGGATCTAGGCCAAAAAGGGCTTCAGAAATCGCTGGGAGTGTTTTCTGTAATTTCTGGTGCGTGGCGTTTGTCACGCGGCCGCGTGGGTCACGCGATCGCGTCATCTGGAGTTTTCCTTGTCACACGTTCGCGTCGGTCATGCGTCCGCATCATCTGTGTTCTGCTTAAGGCGCGCAGTCGCGTCAGTCACGCATCCGCGTCGCTCCCTTTCCGCGCTGGGCATGCGGCCGCGTCGTCCATGCGTTCGCGTCGCTGCCAGTTTCTACAAAAATTCAATTTTGTGCTTTCCTTCCATTTTTGTATGTTTCCTTTCCATCCTTTAAGTCATTCCTGCTTTAGAAGATCTGAAACTACTTAACACACAAATCACGGCATCGAATGGTAATAAAGGGTAATTAAGATAATTATTTTTAAAGCATAGGAAACATGTAATTCACATATATCACATAATAAGGAAGGGAAAGTAAAACCATGCAATTTACATGAATAAGTGGGTGAAGGATTGAATAAATCTCTTGAATTGAGCACAATATATTTCATAAAATATGGGTTTATCAACCACCTCCCCACACTTAAACAATAGCATGTCCTCATGCTAAATCCAAGATAAAGAGTAAGGTAAAGTGGTGGGATCTCATGCAATGCAATCTATCCTAAATGCAACTACCTAAATGAATCATGCAATTCTAATTTTTATTAACTTGTAAATAAAACTTACATGTAGTTAAATTAATTCACATTCTCAAAGAATCATATATGCATACCCAACCTTAGATAATGTTTAAAGTAGTTTTACAATTGAGATGGGTAAAATATTTTTCAAACTTGCAAGACAATTAACAATTCAAGCAGAGATATATGGTGATGAGCTATTGAACCCTCACTGGATTTTGTGTTTACTCTCTAGTCACTCAGTGTTTATTGGGTTAATCACTCTATTTTTCTTTTTATCCTTACTTTCTATAGCTTTGTTCTTCATCTAACCAATCAACAATTATAGAATATAGGCATACAAAAAATCATGAGGTCTTTTCCAAGGTTGTAATGGGGCCAAGGTAGAGGTAAGGGTATATGTATAAGGCTAAGTGAGCTAATAAGTGAATCCTTGATTAGTCTAAGATCTCACCTAACATACTTATTTTGTAATTTAAAGCTTCTCAACCTATTTGCCCACAGTTTTCTCACTTTGTATTGCAATCTCATGCATTAACTTTAATTTTATCCCATGTGCATTGATTCTTTTTATTTTACAATTGGAAAATTTTTGTATCCCCTTTTTTTAAATAAATAAATGATACATATTTTTTTAATGCACATGGTAATTCAATTGTTTTGATTTCACATGAGCATGCTTCCCAAAATTTTTATTTTGAACATTTTTATTCTTTTTAGCTTTTTTTTTTCTTTGTTCCTATCATCCATGTTTCCATAAAGTTCCCCACACTTAGATTATACACAATACCTTATCTTAAGCTAACCAAGGATTCAACTTGGGATTCATATTTTGTTTTTCTGCTTAAGGCTAGTAATGTGGTTTTCAGAAAAAGAGGGGATTAAAAAGCTCAAGGGGGCTAACAAGGGTGATATAAAAGGTAGGCTACTTTGGGATATGTGAGTAAATAATTCAAGTAATGGCCTCAATCACTTTCTTGGTATGTATCTATATTCTATAATTGGACATATAGATTAAAACAAAGCAAAGAACACCAGAATAAAAAGAAGGGCGAAACACACAGGAATATAATTTATGGTTTGAATGTAACCATATAATGAAGTTCAAAACTCACAGGCTGTGTGTTCTCTAGCTCAAAAAATCATATATCAATTATACATGTCATGCAAGTAGAAATTAAGAGTTCCCATTATTCTCAATGTAAAAATTTTTGGGTGGCTTTAAAGTTTTAGTGTTCCTCCTTGATGAAATGTTGTTAACTAACTAACATGTAATGTTATATACAAGGTGTGTGGATTGTTTTGATTCTGTTAAAGTCTCTAGCTTACTTCCTTTTTATTTTCAATTTAAACCAAACTATCATATGCTAAAAGGGTAAACTATACTAATTAATCCACATATTCTATAACTACTAAGTTAGAATTGCAACTAAACTAAATTGCTAAAATATGAACTAAGGTGCAAAATGCAGAAATATCATAAAAAGGACAATGTATAAGTATCAAAAGATAAAAATAAAAATAAAAATAAAAATAAAGATAAAAATACAGAAAAATAACCAAAATAAAGTGAAAGAGTCTGTAGTGGTTCATCAAAAAATACGCCAGAGATGGCGACCTCCCCACACTTAAAATGTAGCATCGTCCCTGATGCTCGCTCAAGCCGGGTGTGAAGGAGTGTTATCACTAAAAGGATGGGTGGCAGGAGTCTCGGTGGTGGCCTGAGAATCTGCCTGCTGCAGAGGAGGTGCTGGCTGTATAGGAATCTCTGGGTCAGAAGCCTGAATCTGATGTGGTTCCTCCTACTGTGGTGCCGCCTGCTCTGGGCATGCCTGCTCAGCCTCTCTCTGTGGATGGGTCTCCGCCTCATGATCATCCGTCTCCTCCTCAGATGGCTCTGATGGTGTGTCAGGCTCGGAGGGGATGTCGCCACCAGATCGTATCATTAGCTTTAGGTGCTCGTAGCGTCGCTTGTTGCGACGCTCAGATCTCTGATATCGGCGCCGGTTGCGGTGCTCCATCTGGTCCAGCTGCTGAAATAGGCGGTGCACTAGGTAATAAACGGGCTCTGAGGCAGGTGGAGGTGGAGTGGTGGTGGCAGGGGTAATGGTAGATGAAGAAGGGCCAGCTGAAGGTGTGGTTGTCTCATCAGGGGCAGTGAGGAATGAAGGTCTGTAGCCCAAAGCCTGAAAGTTCCTGCTGTGAGGGATAATCTTCTTGCAGTCTGCAGCAGGTGGCTTCTCATCAGCATCCTCCCAAGGCACGTCAGCTCGACGGCCGAGCTGAGTAATCAGATATGGGAAGGGAAGAGTACCTCTGACATAGACCATGGCCATGTAGTACCGGATGAATCGTGGCAGGTATAGGTCCTTACCCTCCATCACACACCAGAGGAGGGTGATCATAGCGGCAGGTAGCTCCGTCTCATGAGTACTCGGCATAACAAAGTTGCTCAGGATCTAATGCTAGAGCCGAGCCTCATCATTCAAGTATATCTGCTTGATTCCCTTAGGCACGGTGGTATTCTGACCCATGACCCATGGGACAGTCGGGTCAAGGGCTATCCTGGCCTTGACTGCGTCCCAGTCAAATCTCATAAAGTGCATGTCCTCCTCAGCCTTTTGGTAATCATCAAGCTGATCTGATTTAGGTTGAAGCTGCAGAATATCCTCAATGGCCTCTTCAGTGATCAGTATCTCCTTCTCTCTAAGGTGCACTGCATCCAGGGAAGTCTTGAAATAATTGCAGTAAAACTCTCTTACCCAGGAGGCATTGACCTCTGTCAGGTTTCTCTCCAGGAAGAACCAGCCTCTTTGTTTGATCTGATCAGAGGTGTATTGCTGGAGTTCTTCTGGAATTTTCAGAGTCCGCTCTAGGTACAGGTTTCTGGAGGTGGCAAACACCGGATACTTCAGCTCACAGTATCGGTTTGCAAACTTAATGGGATCATTGGCAGGGAGGAGCTGGTCAGCCTTCTCCTGCGGGGTAAAGTGTTTTTCCCGCTAGGAGTCATCATGCATGATGTCCAGGATGGACATAGAGGATTCACCTCTTTTCCGTTTGCCAGTTGTTGTCTTTTCTTTGAGTGTCAGACATCCTGAAAAACAGAAATATAGGATATAATAAAAACAGGAAAATAAGTAGGCAAATAACAAAATAAGCACACGACGGTAAAGAAGCAGTAGAATAATGAAATGAGGTGAATAGTTGTGCATTTTGGATTGTATAGAAGTTAGAAATATGAGAAGAAAAATTTACAATCCACAATGTAATAGAAATAGAATTCATGTTAATTAAAAAAAACTATAATCATGCCCTGGTTAGAAGGTCAAAGAGAATAGTGAAAAACCAAGAAGAGATGTTTGGAAAATTAGGTTGGTTAGGATTGAAAAAGAGGTTAGAAAGTTGAAAGCAGGGAGTTAGTAAAAAGAAAGTCAGGGTTAGTGGCATGATGATCAGTTTCTAAGTAACAAGAATTCACAATTATAAGCAACAGTCAACTCATATTGAAACAAAGAAATCAAGTTGATGATGATTCTTATAGATATGGAAATAGCAAAAATTGGAATTGAATCATTAAAAATGCAATTTATTAACCAGAAAATCGAAAAGAATAAGAAAGCTTGCCCTTGGATTCATGAATTGGTTTGGTAAAAGTTGAGTAAAGCAGAATTCAAATTGCCAAAACCAAAATATGAAGGAAAATCAGAACAGTTTACAGAAATTTGGGCAGCATTCCGGCTAAAATTGGATGTTCCCGGGTAAAAAACAGCAAGCAGAACAGTTCATATGAATTAAAATACAGCTGTAAATACAAATATGGAATATGAACATGAAAAAACAGTGTAAAAAGCAGCATGCAACAGTAAAGAAGAGCATATGAACAGCAACAACATAAGAATTGCGAAATTGATAAAACAAGAAGCACGAACAGCACAATTATCAGGCCTAAATCCACTAACCACATCCTAATCTACCTAACAACCTAGAATCCACTACAAACATGTATATTTAACTAGCCTAATTTGGAACGTAAACGGAAAAATATGCAACTAACTATGAATGGAAAGAAGAGTCGCGTTTTGCAGAACCTGGTAGGCGTATGAATGAAAGTAGGGCAGAGAGATGGCTGGGGGGTGGTGGTGGTGGTGACTGACACGGCGGTGCAGGCGGTTGGCGTGGCAGTGGTGGCTGTCCGGTGGTAGGGGGTTCGGATAGAGGTAATGGGAGGGGTAGGGGTTAAGGGGGAAGGATGGGAAGGGGTGAGGGTGGTGGTGGGAGGCGCGGCTGTGATAGCGCGGTGGCGGTGGCTGTGCGGTGGAGGGAGCAGCGGTGGTGGAGGGAGGGAAGAGAAGAGAAAGGGAAGAAAGAGAGGGGAGGAAGAAAAAAAGGGAGGTGGCATCGCGGTCGTGGCTGGTGGTCGAGGGTGGTGCGGTGGTTGGAGGTGGCTGGCTGGGAGTGGTGGTGGTTGGGGGTGGGTACAATCCTTAACCTTTATCTTTACTTTTCCACTTGAATATGGTTTACTTGAAACAGATGGCCAGCTTAGAGCTCTTTGCGACTTTAAGAGTAAGAGGGAAATGACTCGTACTCAGAGCTGGTGCACAAGGTTCAATAAGGTTCCACGCTTCAACTCAAAGTGCATAGATTGGTATCAAGTTCAATTAAATGGGTCACGGAAGACGTTTGGTCATCTTGGTGAGAATCTAATTTCTAAACCTCCTGGATGGAAAAATATAGATCAAAACGAAGGCGGATTTAAAAGCAAAGTTTGGGATCCTGGAATCTATTCTGACATTCGTCACCCTGGGAGCTTACGAACCTGTTTGAAGCTGCTCAGAAGCTTCACATGCCTAGTTTGGGACCCCGGTGGTTGTTGGCATTCCAAACATTGGTAGAGATTTCTGGATGAGTTTAAGCGCAAGCCACCATAACAGGAAGCTCATCCAATGTCCAACTTAAGGACTTTAACTAAAAGTGCTAGCTGGGAGACAACCTACCATGGTATGATTGTTTCTTTTTCAGTTTTATTTGGTGTTATTTTTTTTATATCATATTCTCTTTTATTGAACCTGGATGCTATTCATAACAATTGCATTTAGCATTGCATACTACATAATTGCATACCTGCAAAAAAAAAAAGATAGGGCGTGCAACGCGACCGCATTGCTCATGCGTTCGCGTCAGATGCGAAAACCACCTTCCGCGCGTCCGCGTCATTCACGTGGCCTCGTGATTTGAAAATTGGCGTAAAGATCCAATGCCCAGAAAGTTGGGCTGGTATCATGCGGCTGTCGTGCATTTAGCACAAAACGGCTCACGCGTTCGCGTCAATCACGCGAACGCGTCACTTGCACAACACCCATCCCACGCGAAAGCGTGGGCGACGTGTTCGCGTCGCGTGGATTGTACAACACCCCAAAGGAGACAGAGAGTTGCGCTGAAACGATGCTGGAATTGTGCGTTTAGCACAATTTCCAGCGACGCGATTGCGTGCCTCACGCAACCGCGTCATTCGTCCTTCTACCCATTCCATGCGATCGCGCCACTCACACGATCGCGTCAACCCCCATTCCACCTCAGCCACGCGACCGCGTGCCCCACGCGTTCGCATGGATTCAAAATCATTAACCCCCAGTGACGCGAAACCCTACCCTATCGCGCCCCCCCAACCCCTTCTTCTCCCTCTCTTCTCTGCAACCCATCCTCAGGCCACCACCGAGACTCCTGCTACCCATCCTTCCAGTGATGACACTCCTTCACACCCGGCTTGAGTGAGCATCAAGGACGATGCTACATTTTAAGTGTGGGGAGGTCGCCATCTCTGGCGTATTTTTTGGTGAACCACTACAGACTCTTTTACTTTATTTTGGTTATTTTTTTGTATTTTTATCTTTATTTTTATTTTTATTTTTTTTTTTATCTTTTGATACTTATACATTGTCCTTTTTATGATATTTCTGCATTTTGCACCTTAGTTCATATTTTAGCCATTTAGTTTAGTTGCAATTCTAACTTAGTAGTTATAGAATATGTGGATTAATTAGTATAGTTTACCCTTTTAGCATATGATAGTTTGGTTTAAATTGAAAATAAAAAGGAAATAAGCTAGAGACTTTAACAGAATCAAAACAATCCACACACCTTGTATATAACATTACATGTTAGTTAGTTAACAACATTTCATCAAGGAGGAACACTAAAACTTTAAAGCCACCCAAAAATTTTTACATTGAGAATAATGGGAACTCTTAATTTCTACTTGCATGACATGTATAATTGATATATGATTTTTTGAGCTAGAGAACACACAGCCTATGAGTTTTGAGCTTCATTATATGGTTACATTCAAACCATAAATTTTATTCCTGTGTGTTTCGCCCTTCTTTTTATTCTGATGTTCTTTGCTTTGTTTTAATCTATATGTCCGATTATAGAATATAGATACATACCAAGAAAGTGATTGAAGCCATTACTTGAATTATTTACTCACATATCCCAAAGTAGCCTACCTTTTACATCACCTTTGTTAGCCCCCTTGAGCGTTTTAATCCCCTCTTTTTCTGAAAACCACATTACTAGCCTTAAGCAGAAAAACAAAATATGAATCCCAAGTTGAATCTTTGGTTAGCTTAAGATAAGGTATTGTGTATAATCTAAGTGTGGGGAACTTTATGGGAACATGGATGATAGGAACAAAGAAAAAAAAAGCTAAAAAGAATAAAAATGTTCAAAATAAAAATTTTGGGAAGCATGCTCATGTGAAATCAAAACAATTGAATTATCATGTGCATTAAAAAAATGTATCATTTACTTATTTGAAAAAAGAGGATATAAAAATTCCCCAATTGCAAAATAAAAAGAATCAATGCCATGGGATAAAATTAAAGTTAATGCATGAGCTTGCAATACAAAGTGAGAAAACTGTGGGCAAATAGGTTGAGAAGCTTTAAATTACAAAATACGTATGTTAGGTGAGATCTTAGACTAATCAAGGATTCACTTATTAGCTCACTTAGCCTTATACATATACCCTTACCTCTACCTTGGCCCCATTACAACCTTGGAAAAGACCTCATGATTTTTTGTATGCCTATATTCTATAATTGTTGATTGGTTAGATGAAGAACATAGCTATAAAAAGTAAGGATAAAAAGAAAAATAGAGTGATTAACCCAATAAACACTAAGTAACTAGAGAGTAAACACAAAATCCAGTGAGGGTTCAATAGCTCATCACCATATATCTCTGCTTGAATTGTTAATTGTCTTGCAAGTTTGAAAAATATTTTTACCCATCTCAATTGTAAAAATGCTTTAAACATTATCTAAGGTTGGCTATGCATATATGATTCCTTGAGAATGTGAATTAATTTAACTACATGTAAGTTTTATTTACAAGTTAATAAAAATTAGAATTTCATGATTCATTTAGGTAGTTGCATTTAGGATAGATTGCATTGCATGAGATCCCACCACTTTACCATACTCTTTATCTTGGATTTAGCACGAGGACATGCTATTGTTTAAGTGTGGGGAGGTGGTTGATAAACTCATATTTTATGATATATATTGTGCTCAATTCAAGAGATTTATTCAATCCTTCACCCACTTATTCATTTAAATTACATGGTTTTACTTTCCCTTCCTTATTATGTGATATATGTGAATTACATGTTTCCTATGCTTTAAAAATAATTATCTTAATTACCCTTTATTACCATTCGATGCCGTGATTTGTGTGTTAAGTAGTTTCAGATCTTCTAAGGCAGGAATGACTTAAAGGATGGAAAGGAAACATACAAAAATGGAAGGAAAGCACAAAATGGAGTTTTTGTAGAAACTAGCTGCGAACGAACGCATGGACGACGCGGCCACATGTCCAGCGCGAAAAGAGAGCGACGCGGATGCGTGACTGATGCGACCGTGCGCCTTAAGCATAACACAGATGACGCGGACGCATGACCGACGCGAACGCGTGACAAGGAAAACTCCAGATGACGCGACCGCGTGACCCACACGGCCGCGTGACAGACGCCATGCACCAGAAATTACAGAAAACGCTTCCAGCGATTTCTGAAGCCCTTTTTGGCCCAGATCCAAGTTCAAAGAGCACAGATTAGATGATATAAAGTGGGGGAATGCATCCATTCAGGGGGAGATCTCCAATTAGTTGCTTTTGATGATTTAGATGTAGTTTTTAGATAGGGGTTCTCTCCTCTCTCTTTTAGGATTAGGATTTAGGATTTTTCTCGCTTTCATGATTATTCCTTTTTATCAGGTTCAATATTTCTTTTTATTATTTTCTCAATTTAATTCATGAACTTTTCCATGTTACAATTGATTTTCTATTTAATATATCTTGAGGTATTTCAGACTTATGATTGCTTTCTTTAATTTATTAATGTTCTCGATTTATCCAAATTATTTTCATTCAAGTAGAATTTCTTCCCTTTTGGCTTTGGTTAAATAATTGGTGACTCTTGAGTTATCAAACTCATCGTGATTGATAATTATTACAGTTGCTAATTGACTTGAATTCCAATAACTCTAGTCTTTCCTTAGGAATTGACTAGGACCTGAGGATCAAACTAATTAGTTCACTTGACTTTCCTTTGTTTAGCAAAGGTTAACTAAGTGGAATTAAAACTCAATTCTCATCACCGTTGATAAGGATAACTAGGATAGGACTTCCAGTTCTAATACCTTGCCAAGAGTTTATTTTATTATTACTATTTTATTTTTCTCATCATTTAACATACTTCTTCCTTACTTTCAAAACCCCCAATTTACAAGACTCATAACCAATAATAAGAACATACTTCCCTACAATTCCTTGAGAAGACGACCCGAGGTTAAATACTTCGGTTATCAATTTCAAAGGGGTTTGTTACTTGTGACAACCAAAACGTTTGTAAGAAAGGACTTTTGTTGGTTTAGAAGCTATACTTGCAACGGGAATTTATTCTGAATTCTAGACTACGCAAAAATTCTCTCTTCAAAATGGCGCTGTTGCCGGGGAGTTGCAAACGTGTGCCTTATTATTGGTTATTGTAAATTTTTTTTTTTGCTTGTTTATTTATTTTCTCCTTTTATTTCTATTAGCTACTATGAATTCTCACCCCTCTCGCTTTGAGTTTGGTTCTAATATTGTTGAAAGGAGTGAAAGCTATAATAGGAATATGCATCAAGGTCTATGCAATCAACGATGGATGGAGCCAAGAGGATCTGATCACCCCTTTAGGCAACAACCCCTTCCATGATATCATGGACAAAGACCATTCTACAATGCATACCAAGCTGATAGATATGGTGGACCACCTTGTAACTACCAACAAGCCCCACCTTGTGCTTATAGACCACCCTCTCAACGTAGATTTGAACCACCACACTCACAAGTTCCTTTTCACCATGCACCACCGTATGACCCTTATCCACCACAATCCCAATCCAATTACTCCCGAGAACCACCACATTCTTTTTCTGAACCCCCTTCCCAACCAATGAACCCTCACACCCACCCCAACCTCCTATGGACAACAGACTGCGTGTTCTTCTTCAAGGGCAAGCAAAGATGGAAAAGAGTGTCCTGGAACTCACTACTACCGTAACTAAGGTAGTAAATTTAATAGCTTCCCGACATCTGAGAACTCAAAGTACTCCCATAGCTGCATGTGGGAAATCAAAAGAAGAGCGTGGCATGAAGGAAACACTAGAGACCCCGGTGGACAATGAAGAGCATGTCTTTGTACTGGAACAAGTAGAGGAAGCCATGATAGTTGTAGAGGAAGAAGTGGTTGAAGATTTAAGAGATGCTGAACCTCCGTGGGAATCAAGAGCCATAAAGGATTCCGCTGAGAAATCCAAAATTGATGTCAAGGAGGACAGTGCACAACCTCCACAGCATATACTTTGTGAAAAATTGGACGGAACAGACCAAGAAGTTGATTCCATGGGCAGTGACGATCTTGCCTCAAGCTCTCCTAGTCACGAACTCACATCCACAACTGAATTCCTTGAGCCTGAAGAACCTTATCCAAGTGAATACGAAGATGACGTTGAGGTAGATTTCTCTCAACCTCCAGCTTATGACTTAAGTGATGAGGAAGACATTGAAGACTTTGATCAGGACACAGATGCATGTGAAGAAGTTTGCGTGGTCTAGAATTCAGAATAAATTCCCGTTGCAAGTATAGCTTCTAAACCAACAAAAGTCCTTTCTTATAAACGTTTTGGTTGTCACAAGTAACAAACCCCTTTGAAATTGATAACCGAAGTATTTAACCTCGGGTCGCCTTCTCAAGAAATTGCAGGGAAGTATGTTCTTATTATTGGTTATGAGTCTTGTAAATTGGGGGGTTTTGAAAGTAAGGAAGAAGTATGTTAAATGATGAGAAAAATAAAATAGTAATAATAAAATAAACTCTTAGCAAGGTATTAGAACTGGAAGTCCTATCCTAGTTATCCTTATCAACGGTGATGAGAATTGAGTTTTAATTCCACTTAGTTAACCTTTGCTAAACAAAGAAAAGTCAAGTGAACTAATTAGTTTGATCCTCAGGTCCTAGTCAATTCCTAAGGAAAGACTAAAGTTATTGGAATTCAAGTCAATTAGCAACTGTAACAATTATCAATCATGATGAGTTTGATAACTCAAGAGTCACCAATTATTTAACCAAAGCCAAAAAGGAAGAAATTCTACTTAAATGAAAATAATTTGGATAAATCGGGAATATTAATAAATTAAAGAAAGCAATCATAAGTCTGAAATACCTCAAGATATATTAAATAGAAAATCAATTGTAACATGGAAAATTTCATGAATTAAATTGAGAAAATAATGAAAAGGAATATTGAACCTGATAAAAAGGGATAATCATGAAAGCGAGAAAAATCCTAAATCCTAATCCTAAAAGAGAGAGGAGAGAATCCCTCTCTAAAAACTACATCTAAATCATCAAAAGTAACTAATTGGAGATCTTTCCCTGAATGGATGCATTTCCCCCACTTTATATCATCTAATCTGTGCTCTCTGAACTTGGATCTGGGCCAAAAAGGGCTTCAGAAATCGCTGGGAGCGTTTTCTGTAATTTCTGGTGCGTGGCGTCTGTCACGCGGTCGCGTCATCTGAAGTTTTCCTGGTCACGCGTTGGCGTCGGTCATGCGTCCACGTCATCTGTGTTCTGTTAAGGCACGCGGTCGCGTCAATCACGCGTCCTCGTCGCTCCCTTTTCGTGCTGGGCATGCGGCCGCGTCGTCCATGCGTTCGCGTCGCTGCCAGTTTCTGCAAAAACTCCCTGTTTTTCTTCCATTTTTGTATATTTCCTTTCCATCCTTTAAGTCATTCCTGCCTTAGAAGATCTGAAACTACTTAACACACAAATCACAGCATCGAATGGTAATAAAGGGTAATTAAGATAATTATTTTTAAAGCATAGGAAACATGTAATTCACATATATCACATAATAAGGAAGGGAAAGTAAAACCATGCAATTTACATGAATAAGTGGGTGAAGGATTGAATAAATCTCTTGAATTGAGCACAATATATATCATAAAATATGGGTTTATCAATTAGCCTTTCAACCTTCTCAAAATTTGCTTCGTTAAAAGCAGGTGTTGTTATCTCTATCTCTTCTAGATTTGTACCATCAACAACTTTGAAAGCAAACACCAAATTAAGAGAAGCTTACCATCAACTTGCATATAGATTCTAAATCATGATTAGTTCAAACGGGAGAAGATCAGATAAATAAATACCTTGCTTTTGCCTTGTTCATGGAAGGTGAGAGTGAGAGGTATGAATATATATGAATATGATTTCATGACCGTTGCCAGAAAGACTTCACAATTCTATGAATAATAAATAGAACAACAATTTATTTGAATTAGGTGTAGAATGTGCTTGAAATTACAATTTTGTCTCCAACACAAACATCATCAACCCAATATATCTCCCGTCTCACCGAGGTTATTCGTTGAATTGGAGGAGTTAAAAGTTAAAAATATAGTAAACATGCAAAAATAGCTTGTTACGAGCTGTTGGTAGATAAAGGTCTTGACCGTTCAATTCAATTTTCTCCAATTCCCTGAACAGAAGCATTAACTTCAATCAAACAATAAAATTAAACTTAAGAATTCACATAATTTTTATGCTTTCAGGTTCTGTCCATACCTTCGGATACCAGCTCGGCGTTCTTCCTTAGGAAGTGAAAATAGTACACCGGATATGGATGTAACCTTGTCAAAGAAATCAAACTCTCTTGTAAAAATGTTTAGAACCTTTGGACTGAAACCATCAATTATATGTTGCCTTACGACAGGCAGCGACTCTAGGAATGATCCATTCTAAAATAAAAAAAAAAACAGATACAGACTATTAAGGATAATTTGCAAACACACAATAGATTCTAAAATAAAGAATAAACATTTACAGTAGGATCATTCATGAAATGGATATTACAAAATCTATTGATGCCATGATCTAATTTTTTTGCAGGTCCATAACCATTTACAGTAGGATCATTTATGATTCCTAATCCTTCAGCAGCAAGAAAAGATGTCTCCAAAGCCATATGGTAAGCTACAAAAACTGCATACTGAACCACATGCTTTACCTTCTTGAATTCTTCCTCATCAGCACCTTTAAGTAAAATCTGTTCAATGATGTCAAAATTAGAAAAATATTAATGATGTGTAGTTGGTAGTAATGACAATTAAATTATATTTTTTCTTTGAAAAAGACACATGTCTTTGTGGTTGCTAGTGCACACATATTTTACATGATTTGTAATTTACAAGTTAAAGTCTCCAGAAGATTTTTTTATAATAATAAAATAATAACAATAAAATTTCTATAAAATAAGATTAGATTAGAACTGTGCAACCAAATGGCTTTGGACAGCGGTAAAAAAACATCAATATTTTCATTGGTTTTTTACTGCCTTGAGCAACAGCACTGCTCAGATTAGGTATTAAATAATTTTTTATTTATTAATTATCAATATTGATATATTAATAAGTAATATCGTAGTTATTAACTCAACTTTTTATAAATTAAATAAATAATAATAATAATAAAATTGAGTAAAAAAACTCAAGGATATAAACTTTAATTAAATAAATTTATTAATTTATAATGTTACAGTAATATTTTTTTAATAAATTGATTTAATATATATTTTTATTTTATACTTTAGATACAAATTAGAATTTAATTTTGATATTATGACGGTATAAAATATTTTATATGATTGTTTAACTACGTCTATTCTTTTAGATGATCATTCGCACAATCAAAGATAGATCAATGTAAAAAGTAATTTTTTTATGACATGATATTACGTAATTAGATATACGTGTAAATTTATTTTATACTGACAATGTATCAAAATTTAATTCTAGAAATTAAAAAATATATATAAAATAAAGGAGTTAGCTAATTTGTACCCTAAAAAAACATGTTAAGAGTATAGTAATAAAAAACTTTTAAACTTTTAATATATTTTATACATTAAAAATGTAATAAAATAAATTTTCAATATATAATTTTTTGTCAAACCTTTTTTTATGGTATTTTTAAAATGTGTCATTATGATATAGGTTATCAAAATTCTTAAAATATTTTGACACGAAATTTAATAGGTAATTCTTTTTTAATATGGGGACAAATATAATTTTTTTAATGGAAACACGTATATATTTATATATATAATTTTATATACTTTTTTAAAATATTAGTTGCTCTCACAACTTACATAGTACATCTCTCCCTGAATATGTTGAATCAACTGTATTAAATAGCACAAAAATATTAATCATCCATTGGCCAAATTTTCAGTAAATTCAATGTTTGAGCGATCCAACGAGTGGCTTAACTCGATCAGGTAATTGAGTGATCAAATTTTCGGTAAATCGATCGGATAAGTTGGATTTGAGAACTATGATATATTCTCTTTGTTCTATTTCATTTTTGTTGAAATATAACAGCAATATGTCGGCAGAATGTACGGCTGGCACCAAGAGAATTAAAAAAGAAAATTAATAATGAATTAAATTAATGAACAAATTAAACATGAAATTAAATAATACGAATGGCACCAAGAAAATGGTTGCAGCCCCCTGGGCCCAGGCCTCAACGCTATATATAGTGACGGCTACTAGACTACTACTGTGTTCACATCTTGACCTTTCATAAAAGTTAGGATGATTAAGTCCCCCCAAAACAAGGACAGTTAGAATGATGCAATCCCATTGACTTTTGATGCTTAACTTCAGTATTATATATACGCATTGCCATATCAAGTAATTAAAGCACCAAATGAATTGGGTTACCCTTTTATTTCTTACACTTTTTTTATTTTTTATTATAACTTGGCTTGTGAATTGTGAGAGATCAGAATTCTATTATATTCTGTAAGTGCAATGCTGATGATTTTCTTAGTTACATGCATTATTTTAGTCATACAATTTCTACATTCATCACTACTTCATGCAAGAAACACAAAATCAAAATACAAGCTTCCACCAGGGCCTTCGTTTCTTGCTATAGTAAGAAGCATTGGTGAATTAAGAAAAAAACCACAACAAACATTGGCAAATCTTGCTAAGGTTCATGGCCCTATGATAATGCATTTGATAGGTCAATTAACCACCATAGTTATTTCTTCACCTGAGTTTGCCAAAGAGATTCTCCAAACTAATGATGTGTTATTCTCAGATAGAAAAATTCCTCAAGCAGCAACAGTTCAAAATCATTATCAATTTTCATTAGCCTTTCTTCCAATTTCACCAATTTGGACAGACCTTAGGAGAATTTGCAATAACACTATGTTTTCCAACAAAACCCTAGATGCAAGCCAAGAACTTAGGCTCAAGATGGTGCAAGAACTCATTAGTGATGTTCATACACATCTAGTTTAAATGGTGAAGCAATTGATATTGGAAGATTATCATTTAAGATGATACTTAATTTATTGTCAAAGACATTTTTCTCTATGGATCTTGTTCAATCTATCGGTGAAATTGATGAGTACAAGGACATGGTGGGGAATTTGGCTAGAGCAATTGCAACACCAAACTTGGGAGATGTTTTTCCATTTTTGACGATATTTGACCTACATGGCATAAGGTGGTCTTCAAGAACTTACATTCCCATGCTGTTTAATATTTTTAATGACCATATTGATAAAAGGTTGAAGCTAAGAGAAGAGGAGAATTATGTTGCAAAGTCATCAAACAAGGATGTGTTCGAGGCACTCCTGAACATTTCTCAAGAGAAAGGTCAGAAAATGGACACAGAAAAGATCAAACATTTGTTCTTGGTATATATATTGATCTCCTCTCCCTTTGTTGCAATCATAATGTTTTATATTTTTCATTTTTGGTTAATTTTAGTATTTATTTTTTGTTTTTCTTTTCCATTAAAATTCTCAACTTTTTTCAAATTCTCTTCACCATTTTGTTACTTCTCAAGAATATACTAAATAAATAAGTTTTCCGTTAGAAAAGTACCACAATATCACTTTTTTAATTTTTTTTAAGGGGTTTTGCAACCAAATATATTTGTCTCAAAATTATAAAAGAAATATTCTTGTGAAAAAGATAAAGTTGAAACATATTAGTAGCTTATACATATTATTTCTTTTAACTATAGAAAATTAGTCACTAAATCAGTTATTCATATAAAATATATAATAAAATATAAAATAAATATTAAAATAAGTTAAATAAAAAATGTGTTTATACACAAATATATAATAATTAATTTAATAATTAATTTTTTATTTGTATATAATATTTTTATATTTCTTTTGTAAAATAATTTATTGATGGAGGTACTATTTCAAAACCTAATATTATATATTTAATCTGGATAATTAATACATTTAATGTATTTTTTATTGTAATTTTTTTTCGGAAGAAAAAAAGTGGTAGGACTCTCATTATAAAGCCAATTTTTTTTCACCAATATTCTTGCTGATGAGTGATGAATATACATGGTTTAATTTTGTAATAACAGGATCTAATTATTGCTGGAATTGATACGAGTTCATATGTAGTGGAACGAGCAATGACTGAACTACTTCACAACCCAAATATAATGTCAAAAGCCAAGATGGAGCTAGAGCAAACAATTGGAATAGGTAACCCTCTTCAAGAATCACAAATTGAAAATCTTCCATACTTAGAAGCAATAATAAAAGAGACGTTACGTAAGTACCCACCAGCGCCATTTTTGTTGCCTAGAAAAGCCAAAGAAAATGTTGAAATTCATGGCTACATAATTCCAAAGGGTGCACAAGTTATAATCAATGAATGGGGCATTGGTAGAAACCCTAACATATGGGATGATCCAAATTTATTTTCGCCAAAGAGATTCTTGGGGTCAAACATCGATTATGTCAAAGGGCATGATTGTAATTTCACACCATTTGGTGGTGGGAGAAGGATTTGCCCTGGAATGAAACTTGCTACAAAGATGTTGCATCTTATGTTGGGATCAATGGTCAACTCTTTTAATTGGAGACTTGAAAATGATATGAAGCCTGAGGATATGGACTTGGATCAACAACTACGAGCAATTGCAGTTAGAATAAATTAACAAAAATTAAGTAAACAAATACTGTGGGGAGTTTCTTTCATTGTAAAATTATCCCAAAAAGAAAAAGTCAAGCATAATGCGATGCCGTGACTTTCATAATATAATGGTAGTATATATGTACTTTATATTGAACCATCTCTATGAATGTATAATTATAAGAGGAGTGTTAGGGGCAGCGATTTTTGTGTTTTGTAATCATCAATTGGCCATCAACAGTGTTTTTAATGATGTGAGATTACATTTAATAGTAAAAAATCACTCACTTTTCTTTTGATGATTAGGTATTGGCCACAAAACACAAAAGTTGCTGCCCTAGACTTTTTCTAATTATAATATATCTTGGTCCTTTCCTTTAATGTTGTCACATGAGAATCTTCCCTTTCTTGGTCTTACATTATATTATATATTACTAAAAGTTTATAAGTAAGTTTTTGGGTGTTAAAAGTTTCCAAAACATTTTAAGATTGTCCTGAGTTAGATTATTTAAACGCCTAAAACAAATATTATAAATTAAATATAATTGATGACTTTGACATCAATTGTAAAAGACTAAAAGAAGGTTATCATATATAATGATAAGATTTAAAGACCAATAAATCTGTTTTCAAAACATATAAAATACAAATTATACATATAAGTTTTCAGCGTCATAATGATTTTTTTAATCAAGTTAATTATATGAAATTAATTACAAAGTGCATCATAATAATTTCACATATACAAGCAAATAGAAATTCTGAATTAATAGTCAAAATTGCTCTTAAAAAATATTTTAAATTCTATTTTTATTTTTGAAAGATTAAATTAATTAAATTAATTTTTGAAAGATAACATATTTAGGCATGGTAGTCTTTCCGTCATCTTAATAGCTGATATGGCTAACGCTTATTAATTGATGCGGGCCAAACATCCATTTAGAATTTTTTTTTCAAAAGAATTTTGTCGCAAGTATAGTTCCAAACAACAAATGACCCGAATCAAAGTTTAATTTGTTATCACAAATTCAAATCTACTTAATATACTAAAATTGGGTTTTTTCCAAGTTAAAGGAAGTGAGGTGTCGATTCCTCATGAATCCATTTTTCCACCAAAATGAATGCATTATTTTCTCTTCTAAATTTATTTTATAAAAATATCTTTATTATAATTATACTATAATTAGCATTTAAGTAATAATGCATAATTATACTAATTTAGGAAAATATCTTTATTATAGTGATATAAAATCAATATTTAATGCATTATTAAACTACTTATCAATTATCAATCAAAAATATAATAATAATAATAATAATAATAATAATAATAATAATAATAATAATAATAATAATAATAATAATAATAATAATAATATGATAATGGCACCGGTTTTTAATAACCAATTTATATTTCTCTAAATAAATTTATTTTAGAAAAATATTTTTATTATAATTATATTACAATATTACAATTAATATTTAATGAATAATGCATAATTATACTAATTTAAAAAAATATATTTATTATCTATCTATTCTATTATATAAAAACCAAATTTTTGTACTTAATGATGAAACTGATGTGGCATGCTCTTGAGGTGTTTCCTAATTTAATTCATTTAATTCGTTAAAGTAAATCAATTATAATTAATTAATTATATCAATTAATTAATTTGATTAGACATTCAAATCTTACTATTTATTATAATTTATATGAATTGATTAATTATAATTAATCATATCAATTAATTAATTTGGTTAATTATATTAATTATTTGATTTGATTGGAGTAAATATCAAATTATTTAACAAATAATAAATATGATAACGAAATATATGAATTAATTTAATTAGTTTATTTTTCTCAATACCATCTATTTATACAAGAATACAAGATAAAAGATTTTTTACTCATTCGCTCTCTTTTCTCTCTCTCTCTCCCTCCCTCCTTCCTCTCTTTCTCTCCCTCGTGTTTAAGGTATAATTTTTATAATTTATTTTTGTTTTTTATCTTTATTTATATATTTCATTTTTTATTTTTGTAAAATTTTTGTTTATTTTAATTGCCTACGCATACTTTTTTTTCTTTTAGCTTCTGATTAACAAAAAAGATGTGTCATCTTTACGTTGTTTTTAAATAATTCTACTATAATTTTGTTTTGTAATATTTTATTTTGTCATGTGTGCTTCAATTCATATATATATATGTTGTCTTTTTTTGGTGGTTCACAATTAATATATACATTATTTGTGTATGTGGTTTATATATGTTGTCTTTTTTTTGTGGTTCACAATTAATATATACATTGTTTGTGTATGTGATTTATATATATATAGTCTTTTTTGTGTGATTCACAATTAGTATATATATATATATATATATATATATATATATATATATATTGTTCGTAGTTTATATGTTAATGCTTTTATTGATTCTCTTTATTATTTTTTTGTGTCTTTATTGCTCTTTATTTTAGTTATATTCATTAATTTTTCTGTATTGATACTCTTTTTATTTGAAATATCGAGATAATTTAGAGTGTATGTTGTGATCCATGTGATATTTGTTAATTTGGTGTATCTTTTTAGATGGTTTATGTTATAATGTGCTTAAGGAGTTGACTTAAAATTATAATATGATATATAAATTTATAATATGATTTATAATATGCTAAAATATTAGGATATTATCATATAGATTTTTTTTATTTGTCCATTAGATTCAACTATATAGGATCTTAAAAATTATGTAATTATGTAATTAGTTATTTTTTCATATAATTATTGTATTGATCATTTACATTAGTAAGACTACTATTTTCATTATTAATATTTATAAATATGCTATTATTTGTATAATTGATTGAATCATCTTATTTGTTTAAATTTAATTCTATTGAATTAATTATTCAAGGTGCCATCGCTATTTCTATTTTTAAAGATTTTTTTAATATTATTTAACAATTCTAGTAACATAATAATAATTAAAAAAGACAGAACAAAAAATTTTTTAATGTGAAAATAGGAAAATAAGAGTAAATTTATTTAATAAATTTTTCAGGATATATATGTTTTTTTATAAATAATTATTGTAAGGCATGATAAATTATTAAATTCTAAAAATAATTATTAAGGATAAATGATTATTATAATTAAAAATAATATCAATTTAAATTATGTACAAATAAATCATGCCAAACATAACAACTTAAAAGGGTTACTTTTGAAAGAATATAGTTTATGATATTCAATTTTTTACTATTTATTAAAAAAGCATAATTACTTAACGATATTTATTTTTTAAATTCACTACTATGTATGCAATTTTATTTTTTTTTGACAAAATTTTATTCATGATGGTAATTCTTTTAATGGTGTAAATGCAGAAAATTATATTTTTACTTTTTGATATAATCGATATATTATTAATAATGAATAGTAATTAACCCCTCATATTTTTAATCAAAGTATTTTGACAATAATTTCTATTTATAAATATTAACGAATTATTGTTTTTTTAAAAATAAAATGCATTATGATTTTAGATTATTTCATAATTAACAATAATACTTGATTATTTATTTAAAAATAAATTGCATTATGATTTTAGGTTATTTCATAATAATAATTAATGTTCATAATATTGAATTACTCTAAATTTTTTATTTTCTATCGTTAGTAGTTAATCCCAAATTAAAAAGATTATGTTAAATTATTGAATAGTCCAAGTATAATCGGAGTTAATTTAGTTTATTTGTTTATTAATATAATTGATTGAAAGCATAAATGATAAATAAGACAAGAAAATAATTAGAAAAACAGAATGTTAGTAATTACTTAAAATAGATAACAAAATAAGTTATAGGGTATTACTTTATTTAAATTATTAATAATTAAAAGAATAAAAGGTTAATAATTATTTTTAAAATAGACATTAAATTTAGTTTTATGGTACTAATTTATTTGAGTTGTTAATAAAATTTTATAATTTTCAGATTTATATCTATTCAATTTATGTAATTTATTTTATTCTACTTTAACAAAAAATTGAGACGTGCATTTTTAATTATTTATTTAGAAAGTATAGCGAAATGAGTTATATCAATTAAAGTTAATTATCGATAATTGATATCAATTAATTAATTGTATTAATTTTTAAGATGAATAACGTATAATAAATGTTGTGAAATTAATTATAATAAATTAATAATAAAAACTAAAAGAGACTTTTTTATTGCTTTTTAATGGCTACACGTTTTTTTCTTTATCTCTTCCTTTCACATTTATTTCTTTTAATTTATTGAACTAAATCAATTACACTAATTATTTGTATTAACTAATTAAGTACTTTTTAATGGATTATTATAATTGTGTCTTTAGACCAGAGGTTAAAAATATTATAAAAAATATTTTATAAAAATTATTGAAAAATAAATATTTTTAAAATGTGTCCTTAAGACACAAATTAACTAAATTATTTATTAATTTAATGTATTTAATTCATTTAGTTGTATTAATTATAACTAATCAATTATGTAATTTGATTTGATTAGGATAAATATTTCACCATTTAATATTTTTTTATTCATTAAATTACATTAATCATAACTTCAAATATTTAATTTAATTAAAGTAAATATCAAATTATTTTAAATTTTTTTATTCATTAAACCAAATTAATTATAACTAATTTATTATTTAATTTGATCGAGATAAATATTAAATTATTTAATAAATAATATATAAAGTAGTGAAATAAATGAAGTCAATTAATTCAATTTATTATCTTATTATTTTATATATCCCTTTTTTTCCTCTTTATTCTGTACTTCAGGTAAAATATTTATAATTTTTTATTTTTATCTTTTTATCTTAATTTTGCTAATATTTTTCTATGATTTTGTTTTATATTAATTCTTTTTTATTTATTTTGATTAATAATTCTTAAGGGTATTATTATTTTATTTAAAGATAATTTAAATTTTTTGTAATATTTTTATAAAAGTTGAGTAATAGGTTCTTCTTTAAAATATTTTTTTGAAATTTTTTAAATAAGATTGTAATTTGATTTTTCTCTTTCATCCTTTGTTTTAATTAATTATATTAATCTTCTATTGCAACACATTTTTTATCTACTCTAGACATTATCTTTTCTATCTTTTTTTACTTTTTTTAATTGCTATTTTTACTTTATTTTTAATTATTTATTTTACTTTTACTTCTCATATATAGATTTATTATAATTCATCACAGGTTCTTTTTTAATTTAAGTATTTTTTGGGTTATATTTTACCATTGATACTTTTATTTTGTTTAGTGTATTTTTTTTAGTCTGTGTTTAATATAATAATCTGTAAATATCTATTCTATTATATAAAAATTAAATTTCTGCATTTAATAATAAAACTGTCGTGGCATGTTTCTGATGGTATTTTTCGATTTATTTCTTTTAACTCATTAAATTTAATTTATTATAATAAATTAATTATATCAACTAATTGATTTGGTTAATTATTTAAATATCATACAATTTATTATAATTTCTATCAATCAATTAATTGTAATTCAAATTGAATGATTATTTTGTTATGAAATTATTATTTTCTAATCTATTCATGGGCAATACATATATTAATTATAATTGTAAATTAAGCTATTTTACATTAAATGATTTATATAATGGTCATCTTATTTATTATCATAAATGCTGAATTAAATAAGTCATTATTACTTTTGATTTAGAATTAAATGAGAATAAAACTAAAGATACTATTTTATTTGGTTTTATGGTTTAATGGGTGTCACACTCAGATATAAATAACGACTTCTGAATTTTGGTCTCCAACACATCAAAGCCACATCCGTAACTCTTTTTTCCATAAAAAGAATTGCGATTTAACTCTATCAGGGATACAGAAGATTTTCAAAGAATAAGAGAATAGTCTGAATTTGCACGAATTCTAAATGTTCAAACTTACGATGTTGTTTCATTTGTTTGTCGTTACGAGAATGACTCTAATCTATACGTGTTTAAGGAGTAGAATAGATTAAATATTATTTAAGTAATTTATTTCTAATATTGGTATTTGATTAAATTAATTTTAGAGAAATTTAAATTGTTGACTCAATTATTTATACATTACGACTATTCTTTTTGAATATATTATTTTTATATTTTTTAATATAATTTTTTTCTAATTTTTCAGTTTATTTTTTTTCTTGGATATATGTATCACCTTTTTTTTCTCATTTTATATTTTAGATTAGTAATGTAATTATTAGAAACAATGTATTTAAAAAAAAAGAAATATTAAAACATCACTATTTAAAAAAAGGAAAGATACGTGAAAAAAAGGAAAACCAAAAATTAAAACATCACTATTAGAAAAAAATAATGAAGCCAAGATTGAGGAATATATATAGATATAAAAAATAAAAAATTATTGCACAATTGTTGAATAAAAAATAATCATATATAAAACGAAATAATTATAACAAAAAATAATTAATATATGTCATTTAAATATTTTTAATAACCGGTAACATGTAATTTAACAAAATATATATGATTGATATATTTTTTATTTATGTATATGTATATTATTATTTATGTATATGTATATATATTAAAAAAAACTACAGTAATATATATATATATATATATATATATATATATATTATTTAACAAAATTATTATATACGTATACATAAATAAAAAAATTATTATAAGTTTTAGAAATTACACATGAATTCTTTTTTTCTCTCAAATAATAAATTTATTCTAATTATATTATAATTGGCTTATGAATAATGCATGATTATATTAATTTAAGAAAATATCTTCATTATAATTATATCAAATCAATATTTAATGTGTTATTAAATTATTTATCAATCATCAATATTTTTAATCATTCTAATTATATCAATTGATATAGTTCTAATTCTCATTCAAGTACAATAATTTTATTAGGAAATAGTTAAATCACACATTAATAGTGACCCATTTAATTTGATAATAATAATAACAATAATAATAATAAAGTCTATACAGTACATGCATTATATTTTAAAAAGGTAAAATATATTTAAAAAAAATTAGGGTATTAATAATCAATTGTGATTAATATCAATATCAATAATTAATTTTTATAATTATTTTTGTACTACTAAATGCTACATATAGTATTTTTTTTGTAGAATAAAAAAGGTTGTGATTTATAACATTTTCGTAAAATTATATTGTATAGACACAAGATTAATTAGATAACAAATTGAATTTAATTAATATATTTTATTTTTTGCTCATATTTTTCATTAATTATTTTACTTTTTATATTTACAGTATATATTGAATGTAAAAAAGAAAAAAATAATATTGAATATTATCTATTTTATTTATTGAGTAAATTACTATTTGTACCCATAAAAGATACAGATGTTGACAAATGTACCTATATAAGAATAAAACGACAATTATAACTACGGAAGATGGCTTCCGTGTGCTAAGAGTACCTAGACGTTGGTTACACAATTGGTCTGTTAGGGTATTCTTGGCACACAAAAACTATCTTTCGTGGGTACCATTGTCGTTTTATTCTTATATGGATACATTTGTCGGCGTTTGTATCTTTCATGGATACAAATGGTAATTTATTCTTATTTATTTATTTAGAGTCATAATTAAATTTGATATAATTATAGCAAATATCTAAAATTAATAATAACATGATACTATAATTTTAAGTTGTATAATATAATAAAAAAATATAGCAATTTATGTATGTTTCCTATATAGCAATAATATTATATATATTTATATATCTCTTCTTTTAGCTCTTTCTTAAAAATATTGGCATATAATTAATGTCGATAATATATATTGAGTAAGTATCTCTATTGAATTAATCATAAAAGTTAATAAAATATAATGGCATAAATTTCACCTAATTGTAGCAAGTATCTCCATTGAAAATATTTGCTAATTATTACCATGTATAATTAGTGTGTATATATATATATATATATATATATATATATATATATATATATATATATAGATTAATAGTGAATTGTTACAATTATTTATCTTCTAGAAAATTCGTACCTCAGACATAGATCTTCTTTTGTTTATTATTTTTTATACTTAAGGGCTACTAACTATGATTCTATCAACAGTATTACCTATGGTAGATTATGTAATGAAAAAGTTTGAAAAATAAAGGCAAGAATTATAAGGTTATGGAAAGTCCCATCCAAATTTGACAAGAACAAGACGACTTACATAGAAATGATTCTCATGGATGATAAAGTAAGTTGATTATTTTTCATGATTCTTTCAAGTGATGCTAGGTCCATTTATAAATATTTTTTATTCATATTTTAAGTTTATTTGATAAGTAAACCCTTACACGAATCAAAGACAGTGCAATTTTATAGATTTATAAGTGCTAATAGCCTTTATATTTAATTTATTTTATAGTGTGATAGTAGCCAATATATTTGTTAGTGGATTTGACTATTACTATATTATTTATGATTACATTCAGTATATATGTCTGATTTATTAAAGAAAGTAGATTATTAAAACCGATTAATAACTATTTTAGAATTAATCCAATTAATACTAGATTAAAAAAATCAAACAATACATAACATATTACTTTTTTTATTAATCAAATTATTATAATTCAAATTAATTTTAAAAAATAATTTAAAATTATAATTTCAATCTTATCACGTGCATGGCACGGGTAATTACACTTGTTAATCAATAAAATTGAGAATTTTAAATCCTGGATCGTCTCTCAAAAGAATTGCAGTGAAATGTGCGTATCATTGGCTATGAGAAAAAAAAAGGGGTCGAATGCAAAAGACAAGAAATTAAATTACAAGAAAATAAAGAGCAAACAAGGAAATTCAAGTGCAAAAAAGGCATATTGGCAAGGATTAAGAGTCAAGGGTTCCTATCCAAGTCATTGACCATAAACATGGCAATAAAAAAGAGTTAATCCTATTTCGTCATCACCTAACATCGAGAGAAAGTCAAATAGGTATAATTGATCTTAATCCACAAGTTCTAGCCAACTCACTAATTAGACTTAGTGAAACACTAGTGTCAGTAGAAACAAAACTAACAAACAATCCTAAATCACCAAGCAATGTTGAACATCAATGACTCAACACTACAAGGTTTTTGTTTATTTGTGACAGTTTTTTTTCTTATTTGTAAAGGTTTATAACTCCCACCAAATGATTTGTTGGGGGGTTCTAAAACCCCAAATTTGAGGTGCCACGAGGTCTTTTATGGGGGGGGGGGGTTTTAAAAACCTCCACAATCTATTTAGTGGAGGTTTTGTATGTGTTTAGTGGAGATTTTATATTAGACTTTTGTGGCAATTTTAAATCACTTTTTTGGCAGTTTGAAACCCCCACAAATTGATTTTTTAATTTAACAAAAATAAACTATTTTGTGAGATTTTCAAACCTCCACAAACCCTATAATTATTTATTTATTTTTAATTTCAAATCATTCATTAATCTCATCTCATTTACATACTCTCAAATTAAAAATTTATTTTTTAATATCAAAATTTAAAAAACTAAATCTTTTATAACCCAATTCCTCAATATAAGACATACCTCTATATATAAAAAAATTCTCAATGTTAATAATTCCAAATATAATTGCATATGGTATTATTCTACATAACTATTTTTCTTTTTCTTTAAAAAATAAAATAAAACAACAACTTTAATATTTCAATATGATCTAATTACATAAAAGTCTCAAATATTTGTCCTCGAATGTCCGTTGCTATCACCAATTGATTTCCTAGCATCAAAGGGGGGTAGTAGGCTCGCTTTTAGCATTATTAGCCTATATGTAAATATAAGATATTATTAGTAATTTCAGTAAAGTTAAGCATCAAGATGATTCAATATAAGTTTAACAACTCAATTTTAAAGAGCATCTAAACAGAAGAAGTAAAAGTGTTACCTCTTCCAACACTTCCAGGTACTGGATGATTTCAGAAACAAAGAATTCCTGTATTTTCTGTGTAAGAGTCATTAACTCTGGAAGCAAATTTGAGGCCCTGTAATCATCTTCTTTCGATTCATAGGCAATGGTCGAACCATCACATGCAGTGCTGAAAACTTGCAGCTTATGATCATCAACTAAACGAAGGAAGGGATTAATCTGGATACATAAAATGAAATCATTAAGGCAAAATAATACTTTTTTATCTTGAGAGTTAGAAGATCAGTTTGCTATTACAAGTTTCTTTTAATTATCATAACAGTAAAAAGAAGATCTCACCTGTTTTTTTGTATGTGTTTCCTTGGCACTCTGAACAAGAGATTGATTTTGTAGGCTTTTGAAGAAAACAAAATCATCGAAAGTGCTAAAGTAAAGAGTGATCTCCGTCAAGATAGTATCAATGACCCTGCAATAAAAACTAGGAACTTATTCATTCTTTGCATAATTTTCAAACCCACTCATGAGGCATATGTATCCAGTTTCTAACAAAATAATTATCAAGAATATTAATACCATGAAAAGACTTGCTTAAGAAACACTATATCTCAAAGATAATTTTGCTATCCACTAAGAACTCAAGTTTTCTAAGAAATACCAAATAGCCTATTAGGTGTGACTAAAAACTCACCTTCTTTAAGAGAAATTTTTCACAAAGAAAAAGCAAGCTGAAAACTCCGAACTAGGACTTCCTGAAAAGAATTCTGCAAAGGCAATAAATTTGCAAAGTTATTTTAAAGGAAAAGAAAGTCTTGCTCATTAAAAAGAGAGAATAGAAGCAAATATGACAGTGCCAATAATAATGTAGACAACCTTAAACCTCTTTTATATTACAATCATGTAACTGAGTCCAGTTAATACCTTAGCTCTAGATAAAAGCAACACCAAGCTGTATGTATGAGCAATGGCTTCATAATTTTCAGGCAAATTTGTAAGAGAGATAGACTGAACCCAAATTAATGATAGCAATTGATTTATCTAAAGACTACTTAACCTAAGAGCTGCAATTTCCTGCATTCAGGTGAAAAGAAGATAATCAAGTAACCATGATTATAAACCAGATTACAGTTAACATACTCGAGATACTTGAAGTTTGTTTAAAATGCAGGACTAAATTCAAACACACATACTCATCAATGCAAGACTCACCAAATTTCCATTGTCATCATCTGTACTATTTTCATCCACTATAGCTAGCTGACTCTCACTCCCATGATGCACACGATTATTAGTCGACTTCAATCTGCTTAGGAACCCGCCAACGCCATTAGTTGGTTTAGTCTCTCCAGCATTATTTTCCTTGTTATATTAACTTAAATTTTCATTTGAAGAACGTTTCTCTGATTTTAGCTTCTCAAACAAGGCAGCTGAAGAAGAAAAGACAGAGACTGCTCTAGAGAGTGTTCTTGGAACATCCGATGCCTTATTGGAAGCAAGCATGCCTGCCCGAGGGGAAACTGAGATAGGCACAAGAACTATCGAAAAGACACGGTGAGCCGTTGCTTGTGTCTCATGATCTTGATGGACCATAGCCAGGAGTAGTTGATGAAACAATGATTCAGGGAATGCCTGAGGATAAAAAAAGATGATTTTAGTATCAAATTTATTCACAGAACTCAAAGTAGCATACCAACATGATATATATAGACTATGAATATTCACTCCTTACCTTATTTTGATAGGATAAATTTGGTAAGGTGTAAGACCCAGAAATTTCAGAAAAATCTTACTAAGAGCTAATTTTGATTTATTTATTTATTAGGTACTTTAATTTCAGAAATTATTTTATTAAAGGTAATTAAAGCAAATTTTGATTAATTGAGTTTAAAATAATTTAAGATTTTATCTGACTTTATAATTATTGAATTATTTTCTATATTTAAATTATAAAATTTAGCAAATGTAAAATAATAAGAATTTTATATGATTTGGTTTAAATAATTTAGATCCTGGAATTTAATACTTTAATTCTTATAAACAAAGAAAATTAATTATATTATCTTATATTTTAAACTAGAATATTTAATTAAAAGCTAATTAACAAATTGATAATTAAATAATATTTTTAAAATAATTTTAAAGGATTAATTTAGAATTTAATTTAATATAATATCTCTTAATTTTATTAAAATTAAACAAAACCCCAATTTGCCTCAAATCAAATCCCAAAATTCCTAATCAGAAACCCTAATTTACTATCCGACCTCTAACCTAACCTCACCGCCACTCCATGTCGCCACTCCCTTGACCTAACCCCATCCCCTTCAGAAAGAAATAAAGAAAGAAATAGGAAAAAAAAGAAAGAAGAAAGGGAGATCTGAGAAAGAAGGAAAGGGGGAGGAAGAGAGGGAGATCCGAGGGTGAGAGAGCGCCGGTGGAAGGGCGCCGGAGCGGCTAGGCCACGTCGTCGGGTCGCCTTGGCCGTCGTCGGGAGCAGAGCACATGCAAAGGAGAAGCTGCCACTGCTTCGCGTTCGTCGTCGTCTTTGCGGGTCCCTATCGCAGCCGTTGTCCTCTCCAGGAAGCACGTCACCGCAACTGTCCGTTTGTCCAGCCCGAGCCGTCGCCGTCGCTGCTGGTTCGCCTTGGAGCCGCCGTTGTCACCATTGAAGCTGAGGAGAGAGAGAGAGACGCGGTGAGAGGAGGCTCACGCCCAGCGTCGTCGCCGCCTTTCCTCCGCCGTCACCGAAGCTACTGGGCTCGCCGTTGATTTACCCAGGTTGTTGCTGCGTCGCCGGAACTTCACGCTGCTGTACTGGCCACCGGAGAACGCAGATGAAGCCTTGATAAACCACTATTTTATGGTTTATATTCTGTTTAATTGTGTGGTTTTATCATGATCTTTACCCACTTATTCATTAAATAAGCATGCATTTATAATTCCTTCCTGAAGTTATTGCATGATTGAAAACTTGCTTCCTAGAGACTTTTAATTATGTATTTTATTTCTCTTTTATTCCATTCGATGCCGTGATCTGTATGTTAAGTGTTTCAGCCTTTATAGGGCATGAATGAGTTAGAGATTGGAAAGGGAGCTTGCAAAAATGGAAGGAACACAAGAAATTGAGGAGATGACCAGCGAGAAGCGACGCGGCCGCATGGATGACGCGACCGCGCGAAGAAGAGGAAATTACAGTGACGCGGCCGCATGAATGACGCGACCGCGCGGCATGAAATAGCACAAGTGACGCGGCCGCATGGATGATGCGACCGCGTGGCAAAGCAGAAAGCCGAATGACGCGGCCGCATGGATGACGCGACCATGTGACATGCGCGATCTGCATAATTGCTGGGGGCGATTTTGGGCCTTATTTTGACCCAGTTTTCGCCCCAGAAAAGCAGACTAGAGCCAGAGAACATGCAGAAACCAACAACAACATTCATTCCGCATAGTTTTAGTTTTTAGATCTAGTTTTCCTCTCCTCTAGGTTTTTCTCTCTACACATTCATAGTTTTTAGGATTTTGTTATGTTCATTGTTTTTGCATTGGGATATTGAGAAGAGTTATTGCCTCATCAAGACTTTGACATTCTAGTTCGTTCTCTTTACTTGTCTCTTACTCTTCCATGTTCCTTAATTTACTTAATTTTATTATTGGATTATTTTAGCATTTATTAAATACAAGAATTACTTTTATTTTTAATTAATCCTTTGATCATTATTTATCATGTCTTTCTTTAATTCTCTTTCTTATGTTATGAATTTTACATTTACAATGAGCGAGTAGTTCCCTAACTTGATGGGGAGTTGATTAAAAGGAACCCTTGAGTTGGGATGCTCAAGAGAAAGATTGCAATTGGGTTTATTGTTGGATTGCTCTCTAGTCATTAACACCAATTCTCCCAAGAGCGGATTGGAACTTGTGGATAGATACAGCACTCCAATTCGTTTGACTTTTCCTTACTTAGTAAGGGACAACTAAACATAATAACCCTCAATTGTCAGTTAATCTTAAGAGTACTCCGACAAGAATAGGGCTTCCAGCTAATCAACTCCCAGTCAAGGCTTTTATTTAAATTTATATAAATTCTCTAATTTAATTTTCTGCCATTCAACTCAAACCTTTTTGAAAACATCTGATTAATAAAATAGCACACTTTTCTACAACTCTTTGGGAGACGACCTGGGATCCATACTCCCAGTATTTTAATTTTAATTTCTGTGACACCTTTCTAAATTGATGAGCGGATTTCTAGTTGGTTGAGAACTATACTTACAACGCATATTTTATAATCATTCTTAACTCACCAATTTCCGCTCGCATCAATTTTTGGCGCCGTTGTCGGGGAGTTGCAATAGAGTGCTAAAGTTATTAATTGGAATTTATTTATTTGCATTTTATTTTATTTTGCTACTATGAACTTCTTGTTTCTTTCATTAGATGACACGTTCGCTTCCTGACCCAAGCTTGCTAGTATTCGATCCTGAGATTGAAAGAACTATTTCACGAATAAGGCAAGCTCGGCATCGGTTAGTCCTCCCTGAGGGCGGATCTGAAACGTCACTTGAGAAAGAAACCAGCCCCCGTTCTACTGATTTAGTTGTTTTACGTGCAGGTAACATGGCAGCAGCCAAGAGAGTTACTATCCAGGAGGCTGGAGCCCCTGATTTTACAATGCAACCATTTCAAGCGCATCACCCAGCGGTGGCTACAGACTTTGAAATAAAGACCACACTGCTCAATTTGATGCCCAAGTTTCATGGCTTACTTGCTCAAGAGCCTATCAAGCACCTGAGAGATTTTCAAGCAGCCTGTTCTACTGTCAAGCGTGATGGTGCAGATGAAACTTCAATTTTGCTGAAAGCTTTCCCATTTTCTCTTGAGGGGAAGGCAAGAGAGTGGTACTACACTCAACCAGCAGCAATTGTATCTAACTGGGATACACTGAGAAGAGAATTCTTGGAAAAGTTCTTTCTAGCTGAAGTTACTGATAAACTGAGGAAAGATATTTCCATGATTGTTCAGGATGAATCTGAGACGCTTTATGAATACTGGGAGCGCTTCAATAATCTTCTGGAAGCTTGCCCCCACCATATAATTGATAAGATAGTGTTACTCGGTTATGTCACACAGGGAATGAGGCCCCAAGATAAGACCACATTGGAAAGTGCTAGCAATGGGTCTATGAAAAAGTACAAGACCACTGATGAGGCATGGCAATTGATCAGCGACTTAGCTGAATCTACTAAGAATTACAGGTAGAAACAAGGCCGTTCAAAAGCCGTTGCAGAAGTATCCTCTAACAGAGAGACTACTGCTTTAACTCAGAGTATCTGTGAAATGACCAACTTGCTGAAGCAGATGCAATTAAATCAACAACAAGTTCAGCAAGCTCAACCTTCTCCACCACAGCAAAACCAACAGTTAGTCCCACAGAGAGTTTACAGAATTTGCGCTGATTACAGCCACTATACTGATGAATGTCCGCAGCTCCAGCAGGAAGACAACACCGTGGCAGCCACACATAACTTCTATGACCGCCCCAACCAAGGGTACAATCAAGGTGGCAATTATAACCACGGATGGCAGGACAATTCTAACCAGAATTGGAGGGACAACAACAACAGAGGAGGCAGAGATAATCAGGGAAATTAGAGGTGGAATAACAACAACAATAGGCAGCAGAATTAGAATTAGCCTTACAGAGCACCTCACCTAAGGCAATCCCAAGGACCACAGAATACCCAACAGCAGACCTCTCAATTTACCTATCCTTCTTCATCTGCTAATGATGACTTACTACAATCTATTGATCGGAGACAACAGACCATGGAAAATAACATTAATGCCACTCTGAATGGTCTGACCGCTACTTTGCAGGCTCTTGTCTCCCAGATAGGATCAATGAATAACTCCAATAACCAACCTTTGAGCTCCAGTGGTATTCCCTCTCAACCATTACCCAATCCCAAGGGTGGTATTAATGCCATCACCCTGAGGTCCGGAACCACACTGCAGGAGAGGAATCAAGAAGAGACAAGCCTACCAGAACACGCCTCAGCTGAAGAGGTAGTGGAAATAGAAGATGTTGAAGATGAAGAGGACATACAGGACGCGGCTGAAGAAGAAGAAGTGCAACCACAGGAGGAAGCACTAAAAGGCGCAGACACTGCAGAAAATGCCACTCCCATCCCATTTCCACAACTTGCAAGGAAGCCCAGGAAGCAGTTGGAACCTGATCCAAAAATGGTAGAGATATTAAAAAAGGTTGAGGTAACTATTCCTCTTTTTGATGTTATTTAACAGGTACCTAAATATGTAAAGTTTCTAAAAGATTTATGTATACATAAAGACAAAATTAATGAATTAGAAACTATTCCTTTAGGTAGTTCCATATCTGCTTTAATGGGAGATTTACCTAAAAAGTGTAGTGACCCAGGTCCTTGTATAGTTAATTGTACTATTGGTGGTGTGATAATTTCTGACTGCATGTGTGATTTAGGAGCATGTGTAAGTATAATGCCTTTGTCTATATATGATATTTTGAGGCTCCCTCCCTTAAAAAGGTCGGCAGCTCATTTTGTGTTAGCAGATAAAAGCATTATTACAGTGGTTGGAGTTGCTGAAGATGTCTTAGTGGGCATTAAGGGACTCACGTTCCCCACTGATTTTTATATCCTGGAGATGCCCCAAAATGACTCAGACAAGCCATCATCAATCCTACTCGGAAGGCCATTCCTGAAGACCTCAAAGTTTAAATTAGATGCTTTTTCAAGAACATACTCTTTTGAAATAGATGGCAGAGTAGTAATCTTCAATCTGAATGGAGTTATGAAACATCCTCCAGAGGATCACTCTATCCTCAAGTGTGACATTATAGATGAAACCGTGGCTGAAGTCCATCAGGAGGAATTTGAAGAGAAGCACACAGGATAAGGTCTAAGTGTGGGGACATTCTCAGAGGACAATGACAGTACCTTACTACTGTTACCAGCTCCAGACAACCCAGAGCCTGAACATGATCAGAAGATAAAATTAAAACCCCTTCCTCCACACCTCAAATATGCATACCTTGAAGACGGGCAGAGGTTTCCGGTTATCATTGTAAGGGAACTCACTTCTCATCAGGAAGAGCAGCTACTTGGTGTGCTGAGGAGGCACAAGAAGGCAATTGGTTGGAGTTTGGCAGACATAGTAAGCATCAACCCTCAAATCTGTGAGCATAGAATATTTTTAGAAGAGGGAGAAAGACCTGTCCGTCAACCCCAGAGAAGACTGAACCCCACTATCCTAGAGGTTGTCAAAAAGGAAGTGACCAGACTACTAGAGGCAGATATCATCTATCCCATCTCAGACAGTGAATGGGTAATCCCAGTACAAGTGGTGACAAAGAAGTCTGGAGTCACTGCAGTGAAGAATGAGCATGGAGAGCTCCTGACAACCAGAGTTCAAAACGCTTGGAGGGTATGCATTGACTACAGATGCCTCAACCAAGCAACCCGTAAAGATCACTATCCTCTTCCATTCATTGATCAAATGCTGGATCGCCTGTCAGGTAAATCGCATTATTGTTTTCTAGATGGTTACACAGGTTATTTCCAGATTCATATAGCTCCTGAGGATCAGGAAAAGACCACTTTTACATGTTCTTTTGGGACTTATGCTTACAAGAGAATGCCCTTTGGCTTGTGCAATGCACCAGCTACTTTCCAGAGGTGCATGATGAGTCTTTTCTCTGATCTTATTGAGGACTGTATGGAAGTTTTTATGGATGATTTTAGTGTTTATGGCGATTCCTTTAGCCTTTGCTTAGATGGATTATCTAGAGTATTAGATAGATGTGTCAGTACAAACCTGGTATTAAATTTTGAAAAATGTCACTTTATGGTTAAACAAGGGATTGTACTAGGACATGTTGTGTATAATACTGGCATTTCTGTAGATCCAGCAAAGGTGGATGTTATTTCTAGTTTACCTTACCCCTCTTCTGTGAGGGAGGCCCGTTCTTTCCTTGGCCATGCAGGTTTTTACAGGAGGTTCATTAAGGACTTCAGTAAGGTAGCACTTCCCTTATCCAGGCTACTGCAGAAAGATATTGAGTTCGAGTTCAGTGAAAATTGCAAACAAGCGTTTGATAAGCTGAAGACTGCACTGACTCAAGCCCCAATTGTAAGAGGACCAGACTGGAGCCAACCATTTGAAATAATGTGTGATGCTTCCAACCATGCAGTAGGAGCAGCACTGGCTCAGCGTGAAGGTAAGGATCCTTTTGTTACTGCTTACGCGTCTAAAACTTTAGATGCCGCTCAGTCGAATTACACTACTACTGAGAAAGAGCTTTTTGCAATTGTTTTCGCTCTGGATAAATTCTGAGCCTATTTACTTGGTACTAAAGTAGTAGTGTATTCAGACCACGCAGGTCTGAAGTATTTATTAGCTAAAAAGGAGTCCAAACCAAGGCTTATACGTTGGATACTGCTATTACAAGAATTTGATTTAGAAATTAAGGATAAGAGTGGTAACCAGAATTTAGTGGCAGACCACTTGAGTCGCCTTGAACATATTACAGATGACTCCACTCCTATAGCTGATAATTTCCCATTTGATAACCTGCAAGTAGTATCTGAGATAGTCCCTTGGTATGCACCTGTAGCTAATTATCTAGTTAGTCGCACTTTTCCTCCAAACTTTTCTAAGCATCAAAGAGACAAGCTGAAAAGCGAGTCTAAATATTATATATGGGATGACCCATATTTATGGAGATGTGGCGCTGACCAGGTAATTAGACGGTGTGTGCCTCAATCAGAATTCCAGTCCATCTTAGAGGCCTGTCACTCATCTGAGAGTGGAGGACATTTTGGCCCTCAAAGAACTACTAGAAAAATCTTAGACTGTGGATTCTGGTGGCCTACTCTTTTTAGGGACGTTGTTGAATTTTGTAAATCTTGTTTCCCATGCCAGAAATTTGGTAATATATCCAGGAGGGATGAGATGCCTCAACAGATTATGCTTTTCTGTGAAATTTTTGATGTTTGGGGCATTGACTTCATGGGTCCATTTCCAAATTCTAATGGTTATTTCTATATATTGTTATCTGTGGATTACGTTTCCAAATGGGTGGAAGCAATTTCTACCCGCAATGATGATGCTAACACTGTTGTTTCCTTTGTGAGAAACTATATTATTTGTCGCTTTGGATCACCACGAGCAATCGTGAGCGATCAAGGCACCCATTTTTGTAACAGGAGACTAACAGGACTAATGAAGAAGCATGGGATAATTCATAAAGTTGCAATAGCCTACCATCCTCAGACTAATGGGCAAGCCGAGGTGTCAAATAGAGAGATAAAGCGTATCTTGCAGAAGATAGTCAAACCTCATAGAAGAGACTGGAGCACCAGGATACAAGATGCACTCTGGGCATACAGAACAGCATACAAAACACCTATTGGGATGAGTCCTTTCCGCTTAGTTTATGGAAAAGCTTGTCATCTCCCTGTTGAAGTAGAGCACAAAGCCTTTTGGGCAGTAAAGGAATGCAACATGGGAATTGAGAGAGCCGGAGCTGAAAGGAAGTTGCAACTGCAGGAACTGGAAAGCCTTCGCCAAGAAGCTTATGAGAACTCAAGACTATACAAGGAGAAGATGAAGGCTGTACATGATCAGTACATCAAGAGGAAAGAGTTCCAACCTGGGGACTTAGTCCTCCTTTATAAATCTCGACTAAGGCTCATGCCAGGCAAGTTGAGATCAAGATGGGAAGGTCCATACAGAGTAGAGAAGGCAGAACCGTACGGAGTCTATCACCTAAGTCATCCTTCAAGCTCTGAACCTATCAAAGTTAATAGACATCGTTTAAAGCTGTACCATGGTGAGAAGCTGAAGAAAAACAAGGAGCTCGAGATCTTCCTCTTGGAAGATTCCCACATAGCTGAAGACTGAGCTAGTGGAGCGTCCAACTTACGGACGTTAAAGCAAAGTGCAAGGTGGGAGACAACCCACCATGGTATGATCGTTCTTTTTTTTATTTTTAGTTTTCTTATTCAATAACTCTTCTCTTCATTAGTACATTTCGTGCATCTGCATTTACATACCTTTATTTAATAAAAAAATAAATCACGCGACGCGACCGCCTCATTGACGCGTCCGCGTCGCAAGGAGATTGGAGACGATAATAATATGAACAGAGAGTTACGCAGGAGCAGGGCTGGAGGCGTGCCAATGGCACAAATCACCCCACGCGACTACGTCGCTGACATGACCGCGTCATATAGGAATAATGGCCTCCCACGCGACCGCGTGCCCCACGCCGTGTGACCAGGATTTCGACGTCAAAGTGGTGCACACCCCAAAGTTGTGCTAGAGTGGTGCTGGACTAGCGCTAGACGCGCAGTCCCTCTCACGCGATCGCGTGCCCCCTGCGACCGCGTCGTATCATTCTAAAGCCCACTCACGCGATCGCATGCCCCATGCGATCGAGTCACCCAAAATTTGGCATTAATATGATTTTGAACAGAGAGTTGTGTGAGTGCGAGCAGTGCACGAAATTGTGATCTCTGGTAATGGCTCCAAAAACTTGGTGCTCTAATCTCAATTCATAATTTGTCACAACTTCGATACAACTAACCAGCAAGTGCACTGGGTCGTCCAAGTAATAAACCTTACGTGAGTAAGGGTCGATCCCACGGAGATTGTTGGTATGAAGCAAGCTATGGTCACCTTGTAAATCTCAGTCAGGCGGATATAAAATAGTTATGGAGTTTTCAAAAATAAATAATAAACTAAGGATAGAAACACTTATGTAATTCATTGGTGAGAATTTCAGATAAGCGTGTAGAGATGCTTTTGTTCCTCTGAACCTCTGCTTTCCCGCTGTCTTCATCCAATCAGTCTTACTCCTTTCCATGGCTGGCTTTATGCAAGGGCATCACCGTTGTCAATGGCTACATCCCATCCTCTTGTGAAAATGGTCCAAATGCTCTGTCACAGCACGGCTAATCATCTGAGGTTCTCGATCATGCTGGAATAGGATTCACCCTCCTTTTGCGTCTGTCACTACGCCCAGCAATCGCGAGTTTGAAGCTCGTCACAGTCATTCAATCCCAGAATCCTACTCGGAATACCACAGACAAGGTTTAGACTTTTCGGATTCTCATGAATACCGCCATCAATCTAGCTTACACCACGAAGATTCTGATTAAGAGATCTAAGAGATACTCATTTAATCTAAAGTAGAACGGAAGTGGTTGTCAGGCACGCGTTCATAGGGAATGATGATGATTGTCACGTTCGTCACATTCAGATTGAAGTGCAAATGAATATCTTAGAAGCGGAATAAGTTGAATTGAATAGAAAAACAGTAGTACTTTGCATTAATCTTTGAGGAACAGCAGATCTCCACACCTTAATCTATGGAGTGTAGAAACTCTACCGTTGAAAATACATAAGTGATAATGGAGTTCATTGGTCTCGGCCCCAGAGGGGAACCGGAGTAACCAAGACTACTATGATCCGAAGATAAAACTCAGGATGTCTAATACAATAGTAAAAAGTCCTATTTATACTAAACTAGTCACTAGGGTTTACAGAAGTAAGTAATTGATGTATAGATCCACTTTCGGGGCCCACTTGGTGTGTGCTTGGGCTGAGCTTGAATGTTACACGTGCAGAGGCTCTTTCTGGAGTTGAACACCAGGTTGTAACGTATTTCTGGCGTTCAACTCTGGTTTGTGACTTGTTTCTGGCGTTTAACTCCAGACAGCAGCATAGAACTGGCGTTCAATGCCCTTTTACGTCGTCTAAACTCGTTCAAAGTATGAACTATTATATATTGCTGGAAAGTCCTGGATGTCTACTTTCCAACGCAATTGGAAGCGCGCCATTTTGAGTTCTGTAGCTCTAGATAATCTACTTTGAGTGCAGGGAGGTCAGAATCCAACAGCATCAGCAGTCCTTCTTCTACCTCTGAATCTGATTTTTGCTCAAGTCCCTCAATTTCAGCCAGAAAATACCTGAAATTACAGAAAAACACACAAACTCATAGTAAAGTCCAGAAATGTAAATTTAACATAAAAACTAATAAAAACATCCCTAAAAGTAACTAGATTCTACTAAAAACATACTAAAAATAATGCCAAAAAGCGTATAAATTATCCGCTCATCACAACACCAAACTTAAATTGTTGCTTGTCCCAAGCAACTGAAAATCAAATAGGATAAAAAGAAGAGAATATACTATAAATTCCAAACTATCAATGAAACATAGCTCCAATCAGATGAGCGGGACTTGTAGCTTTTTGCCTCTTGAATAGTTTTGGCATCTCACTTTATCCATTGAAGTTCAGAATGATTGGCTTCTATAGGAACTTAGAGTTCAGATAGTGTTATTGATTCTCCTACTTCAGTATGATGATTCTTGAACACAGCTATTTTATGAGTCTTGGCCGTGGCCCTAAGCACTTTGTTTTCCAGTATTACCACCGGATACATAAATGCCACAGACACATAATTGGGTGAACCTTTTCAGATTGTGACTCAGCTTTGCTAAAGTCCCCAATTAGAGGTGTCCAGGGTTCTTAAGCACACTCTTTTTTTTTTTGCTTTGGACCTTGACTTTAACCGCCCAGTCTCAAGTTTTCACTTGACACCTTCACGCCACAAGCACATGGTTAGGGACAACTTGGTTTAGCCGCTTAGGCCAGGATTTTATTCCTTTAGGCCCTCCTATCCACTGATGCTCAAAGCCTTGGGATCCTTTTTATTTGCCCTTGCCTTTTGGTTTTAAGGGTTATTGGCTTTTTGCTCTTGCCTCTTGGTTTTAAGAGCTTTTGGCTTTTTCTGCTTGCTTTTTCTTTTTCTTTCTATTTTTTTTCGCCTATTTTTTTTTCTGCAAGCTTTGTTCTTTGCTGCTTTTTCTTGCTTCAAGAATCATTTTTATGATTTTTCAGATTATCAAATAACATGTCTCCTTTTCATCATTCTTTCAAGAGCCAACATATTTAACATTCATGAACAACAACTTCAAAAGACATATGCACTGTTCAAGCATTCATTCAGAAAACAAGAAGCATTGTCACCACATCAACATAATTAAACTAAGTTCAAGGATAAATTCGAAACTTATGTACTTCTTGTTCTTTTGAATTAAAACATTTTTCATTTAAGAGAGGTGATGGATTCATAGAATCTTCATAACTTTAAGACATAGTTACTAACTACTAATGATCATGTAATAAGATACAAACATGGATAAGCACTTAACATAGAAAAAACGAAAAACAGGAAATAAGAACAAGGAATGAGTCCACCTTAGTGATGGTGGTGTTTCCTTCTTGAGGAACCAATGATGTCCTTGAGCTCTTCTATGTCTCTTCCTTGTCTTTGTTGCTCCTCCCTCATTGCTTTTTGATCTTCTCTTATTTCATGAAGGATGATGGAGTGCTCTTGATGTTCCACCCTTAATTGTCCTATGTTGGAACTTAATTCTCCTAGGGAGGTGTTGATTTGCTCCCAAAAGTTCTGTAGAGGGAAGTGCATCCCTTGAGGAATCTCAGGGATTTCTTGATGATGAGCTTCTCTATGCTCTCTTGATTGCTCCATCTTTTTCTTAGTGATGGGCTTGTCCTCTTCAATGAGGATATCTCCCTCTATGTCAATCCCAGCCGAATTGCATAGGTGGCAAATGAGGTGGGGAAAGGCTAACCTTGCCATAGTGGAGGACTTGTCAGCCACCTTGTAGAGTTCTTGAGGTATAATCTCATGAACTTCCACCTCTTCTCCAATCATGATGCTATAGATCATGATGGCCCGGTCTATAGTAACTTCAGACCGGTTGCTAGTGGGAATGATTGAGCATTGAATGAACTCCAACCATCCTCTAGCTACAGGCTTAAGGTCCAGTCTTCTCAGTTGAACCGGTTTGCCTTTTGAGTCAATCTTCCATTGAGCTCCTTCTACACATATGTCCATGAGGACTTGGTCCAACCTTTGATCAAAGTTGACTCTCCTTGTGTAGGGGCGTGCGTTCTCTTCCATGTTTGGCAAGTTGAACGCCAACCTCACATTTTCCGGACTAAAATCTAAGTATTTCCCCCGAACCATTGTAACATAATTCTTTGGATTCGGGTTCTTACTTTGATCATGGTTCCTAGTGATCCATGCATTAGCATAGAACTCTTGAACCATTAGGATGCCGACTTGTTGGATGGGGTTTGTTAGAACTTCCCAACCTCTTCTTTGGATTTCATGTCGGATCTCCGGATACTCATTTTTCTTGAGTTTAAAAGGGACCTCGGGGATCACCTTCTTCTTGGCCACAACATCATAGAAGTGGTCTTGATGAGCTTTGGAGATGAACCTTTCCATCTCCCATGACTCAGAGGTGGAAGCTTTTGTCTTCCCTTTCCCTTTTCTAGAGGATTCTCCGGTTTTAGGTGCCATCAATGGTAATGGAAAAACAAAAAGCTTATGCTTTTACCACACCAAACTTAAAATTTTGCTCGCCCTCGAGCAAGAGAAGAAAGAATAGATGAAGAAGAAGAAGAAAATATGGAGAGGAGGGGGGAGGTGTGTTTCAGCCAAGGAGAGGAAGAGAGGGTTGTGTTGTATGAAAATGAGGAAGAATGGAGGGCTTTATATAGGGAAGGGAGGGGGGTAAGGTTTCGGCCATATAGGGTGTGTTTGGGTGGGAAATTGATTTTGAATTTTGAAGGTAGGTGGGGTTTATGAGGTAGGTTTATAGGGAAGAGTGGATGGATGTGAGTGGTGAAGAGGTGATGGGAAGAGAGATTGAGGTGATTGGTGAAGGGTTTTGGGGAAGAATGTTTATGGGATTGTGTGAAAGAGGGGTGAGAAGAAGTGAGTGGAGGTAGGTGGGGATCCTGTGGGGTCCACAGATCCTGAGGTGATCCTGTGGGGTCTACAGATCCTGAGGTGTTCAAGGATTTACAACGTTGCACCAAATTAGGCATGCAAAATGCCCTTGCACACAACTCTGGGCGTTCAGCGCCAGATTGGTGCTTGTTCTGGGCGTTCAGCGCCAGCTCTTCTCCAGGGTGCATTTCTGGCGTTCAAATGCCCAGATGCTGCCCATTTCTGGCGTTCAGCGCCAGAACCATGCTCTGTTATGGCGTTGAACGCCCAAAACATGCTTCTTACTGGCGTTTAAATGCCAGTAAGGTCTTCCTCCAGGGTGTGATTTTTCTTCTGTTGTTTTTGATTCCGTTTTCAATTTTTATGTTTATTTTGTGACTCTACATGATCATGAACCTAATAAAACATGAAAAACAATGAAAATTGGATAAATAAACATTGGGTTGCCTCCCAACAAGTGCTTCTTTTATGTCAATAGCTTGACAGTGGGCTCTCATGGAGCCTCACAGACTTGCAGAGCTTTGTTGAGACCTCCCAACACCAAACTTAGAGTTTGGATATAGGGGTTTGACACCAAACTTAGAGTTTGGTTGTGGCCTCCCAACACCAAACTTAGAGTTTGACTGTGGGGGCTTTGTTTGACTCTGCTTTGAGAGAATCTTTTTATGCTTCCTCTCCATGGATGCAGAGAGAGATCCTTGAGTTGTAAACACAAGGTTGTCCTCATTTATTTGAAGGATCACTTCTCCTCTGTCCACATCAATCACAGCTCTTGCTGTGGCTAGGAAAGGTCTTCCTAGGATGATGGCTTCATCCTCATCCTTCCCAGTATCTAGGACTATGAAATCAGCAGGGATGTAAAGGCCTTCAACCTTTACTAACACGTCCTCTACTTGTCCATAAGCCTGTTTTCTTGAATTGTCTGCCATCTCTAATGAGATTTTAGTGGCTTGTACCCCAAAGATTCTCAGTTTCTCTATTACAGAAAGGGGCATAAGGTTTATTCCTGAACCAAGGTCACACAGAGCCTTAAAGATCATGGTGCCTATGGTACAAGGTATTAAGAACTTTTCAGGATCCTGTTTCTTCTGAGGCAATGTCAGTTGGTCTAGATCACTTAGTTCATTGGTGAACAAGGGAGGTTCATCTTCCCAAGTTTCAATACCAAATAATTTGGCATTCAACTTCATGATTGTACCAAGGAACTTGGCAGTTTACTCTTCAGTAACATCCTCATTCTCTTCAGAAAAGGAATACTCATCAGAGCTCATGAATGGCATAAAGAGGTTCAATGGAATCTCTATGGTCTCTAGATGAGTCTCAGATTCCTTTGGTTCCTCAGAGGGAAACTCCTTATTGATCACTGGACGTCCCAAGAGGTCTTCCTCCTTGGGATTCACGTCCTCTCCTTCCCTTACAGGTTCGGCCATGGTGGTTATGTCAATGGCCTTGCACTCTTCTTTTGGATTTTCTTCTGTATTGCTTGGGAGAGTACTAGGAGGGATTTCAGTGATCCTTTTACTCAGCTGGCCCACTTGTGCTTCCAAATTTCTAATGGAAGACCTTGTTTCATTCATGAAACTTACAGTGGCCTTGGACAGATTAGAGACTAAGTTTGCTAAATTAGAGGTATTTTGTCCAGAGTTCTCTGTCTGTTGCTGAGTGGATGATGGAAAAGGTTTACTACTGTTAAACCTGTATCTTCCACCATTATTAAAGCCTTGTTGAGGCTTTTGTTGATCCTTCCATGAGAGATTTGGATGATTTCTCCATGATGGATTATAGGTGTTTCCATAAGGTTCACCTAAGTAATTCACCTCTGCTATTGCAGGGTTCTCAGGATCATAAGCTTCTTCTTCAGAAGATGCCTCTTGAGTACTGTTGGCTGCAGCTTGCATTCCATTCAGACTCTGAAAAATCATATTGACTTGCTGAGTCAATATTTTGTTCTGAGCCAGTATGGCATTCAGAGTATCAATTTCAAGAACTCCCTTCTTCATAGGCGTCCCATTATTCACAGGATTCCTCTCAGAAGTGTACATGAACTGGTTATTAGCAACCATGTCAATGAGTTCTTGAGCTTCTGCAGGCGTTTTCTTTAGGTGAATGGATCCACCTGCAGAAGTATCCAATGACATTTTAGCCAATTCAGATAGACCATCATAGAATATATCCAGGATGGTCCATTCTGAAAGCATGTCTGAAGGACACTTTTTGGCCAGTTCTTTGTATCTCTCCCAAGCTTCATAGAGGGATTCACCTTCTTTCTGTCTGAAGGTCTAAACATCCACTCTAAGCTTACTCAGCTTTTGAGGAGGAAAGAACTTGGCTAAGAAAGCCTTGACCAGCTTATCCCAAGAGTTCAGGCTATCCTTAGGTTGAGAGTCCAACCATATCCTAGCTCTGTCTCTTACAGCAAAAGGGAAAAGCATGAGCCTGTAGACTTCAGGATCTACTCCATTAGTCTTAACAGTATCACATATCTGCAAGAATTCAGTTAAGAACTGAAAAGGATCTTCAGATGGAAGTCCATGAAACTTGCAGTTCTGCTGCATCAGAGAAACTAGCTGGGGTTTCAGCTCAAAGTTGTTTGCTCCAATGGCAGGAATGGAGATGCTTCTTCCATGTAAATTGGAATTAGGTGCAGTAAAGTCACCAAGCATCCTCCTTGCATTATTATTATTTTCGGCTGCCATCTCCTCTTCTTGTTCGAAAATTTCAAAAAGGTTATCTCTGGATTGTTGTAATTTAGCTTCTCTTAGTTTACTCTTCAGAGTCCTTTCAGGTTCTGGATCTGCTTCAACAAGAATATTCTTGTCCTTGCTCCTGCTCATATGACAAAGAAGAGGGCACAGAAATAATAATAATAATAATAATAGGGGTCCTTTATACCACAGTATAGAAGTCCCTGTGTGAGTGGAAGAAAGGAAGGGGACAAAGAATGTAATGTAAGGAAAGAAACACAAGGGTGAGGAGAGCAGAGATGTCAGTGGATGAATAAATAAATAGAATAAGATGAGAGAGAAGGAGAATTTTCGAAAATAATTTTTGAAAAAGAGTTAGTGATTTTTGAAAATAGTTTTTGAAAAAGGTTAGTAATTTTTCGAAAATTAAAATCAAAATTTAAAATAATTAGTCAATTAAAAAGAATTTTTGAAAAAGAGGGAAGATATTTTCGAAAATTAGAGAGAGAGAGTTAGTTAGGTAGTTTTGAAAAAGATAAGAAACAAACAAAAAGTTAGTTAGTTAGTTGAAACAAATTTGAAAATCAATTTTGAAAAGATAAGAAGATGAGAAGTTAGAAAAGATATTTTGAAATCATATTTTTGAAAAAGATAAGATAAGAAGATATTTTTGAAAAGATATGATTGAAATTAGTTTTGAAAAAGATTTGATTTTTAAAATCATAATTAATGACTTGATTCACAAGAAATCACAAGATATGATTCTAGAACTTAAAGTTTGAATCTTTCTTAACAAGTAAGTAACAAACTTGAAATTTTTGAATCAAAACATTAATTGATGATGATATTTTCGAAAATTATGAGATAAAATAAAATAAAAAAAATATTTTTGAAAAATATTTTTATAATTTTTGAAAATAAATAAGAAAAATGAAAAGATTTGATTTTTGAAAAAGATTTTGAAAAAAATAAGATTTTTAAATTGAAAATTTGATTTGACTCATAAGAAACAACTAGATTTTAAAAAGTTTTGAAAAAGTCAAATCTAATTTTCGAAATTTTGAGAGAGAAAAAGGGAAAGATATTTTTTTGATTTTTGAATTTTTTAATGATGAGAGGGAAAAACATGAAAAAGACTCAATGCATGAAAATTTTGGATCAAAACAATGAATGCATGCAAGAATGCTATGAATGTCAAGATGAACACCAAGAACACTTTGAATATCAAGATGAACATCAAGAACTTATTTTTTGAAAAATTTTTAATGCAAAGAAAACATGCAAGACACCAAACTTAAAAATTTTTCATGTATAGACACTATGAATGCAAGAATGCATATGAAAAACAAGAAAAGACACAAAACATGAAAACATCAAGATCAAACAAGAAGACTTTACCAAGAACAACTTGAAGATCATGAAGAACACTATGAATGCATGAATTTTCGAAAAATGCAAGATGACTATGCAATTGACACCAAACTTTAAATCTGACTCAAGACTCAAACAAGAAATACAAAATATTTTTTTGATTTTTATGATTTTATGATTTTTTTGTATTTTCTTTTAATTTTTTTTCGAAAATCATTTTGAAAAAGAAAAAATAAGGATTCCAAAATTTTTAATATGAATTCCAGGAATCTTATGCTCTTTAGTCTAAAGCTCCAATTAAAGGGTCAGGCATGGCTTAATAGCCAGCCAAGCTTTAGTATGCTATTACATGCATCAGCTAATTTGCTAAGATAGACAAAGAAGCTCTTCTCTTGAGTATAAGTGAAACCTCAGTCCAAAAGAATTTAGACATGGCTTTACAGCCAGCTAGGCTTCAACAAGCTTTATGAAACACTAGAATTCATTCTTAAAAATTCTGAAGAAAAATATATTTTTGAAAACATTTTTATTTTAAAATTTTTTTCGAAAACAAAGGAGAAGATTTTGAAAGATTTTTGAAAAAATTTTTGAAAATAAAACAAAAAGAAAATTACCTAATCTGAGCAACAAGATGAACCGTCAGTTGTCCAAACTCGAACAATCCCCGGCAACGGCGCCAAAAACTTGGTGCACGAAATTGTGATCTCTGGTAATGGCTCCAAAAAGTTGGTGCTCTAATCTCAATTCATAATTTGTCACAACTTCGATACAACTAACCAGCAAGTGCACTGGGTCCTCCAAGTAATAAACCTTACGTGAGTAAGGGTCGATCCCACGGAGATTGTTGGTATGAAGCAAGCTATGGTCACCTTGTAAATCTCAGTCAGGCGGATATAAAATAGTTATGGAGTTTTCGAAAATAAATAATAAACTAAGGATAGAAACACTTATGTAATTCATTGGTGAGAATTTCAGATAAGCGTGTAGAGATGCTTTCGTTCCTCTGAACCTCTGCTTTCCCGCTGTCTTCATCCAATCAGTCTTACTCCTTTCCATGGCTAGCTTTATGCAAGGGCATCACCGTTGTCAATGGCTACATCCCATCCTCTTGTGAAAATGGTCCAAGTGCTCTGTCACAGCACGGCTAATCATCTGAGGTTCTCGATCATGCTGGAATAGGATTCACCCTCCTTTTGCGTCTGTCACTACGCCCAGCAATCGTGAGTTTGAAGCTCGTCACAGTCATTCAATCCTAGAATCCTACTCAGAATACCACAGACAAGGGTTAGACTTTCCGGATTCTCATGAATACCGCCATCAATCTAGCTTACACCACGAAGATTCTGATTAAGAGATCTAAGAGATACTCATTTAATCTAAAGTAGAACGGAAGTGGTTGTCAGGCACGCGTTCATAGGGAATGATGATGATTGTCACATTCATCACATTCAAGTTGAAGTGCAAATGAATATCTTAGAAGCGGAATAAGTTGAATTGAATAGAAAAACAGTAGTACTTTGCATTAATCTTTGAGGAACAGCAGAGCTCCACACCTTAATCTATGGAGTGTAGAAACTCTACCGTTGAAAATACATAAGTGATAATGGAGTTCATTGGTCTCGGCCCCAGAGGGGAACCGGAGTAACCAAGACTACTATGATCCGAAGATAAAACTCAGGATGTCTAATACAATAGTAAAAAGTCCTATTTATACTAAACTAGTCACTAGGGTTTACAGAAGTAAGTAATTGATGCATAGATCCACTTCCGGGGCCCACTTGGTGTGTGCTTGGGCTGAGGTTGAATGTTACACGTGCAGAGGCTCTTTCTGGAGTTGAACGCCAGGTTGTAATGTATTTCTGGCGTTCAACTCTGGTTTGTGACTTATTTCTGGCATTTAACTCCAGACAGCAGCATAGAACTGGTGTTCAATGCCCTTTTACGTCATCTAAACTCGTTCAAAGTATGGACTATTATATATTGCTAGAAAGCCCTGGATGTCTACTTTCCAACGCAATTAGAAGCGTGCCATTTTGAGTTCTGTAGCTCCAGAAAATCCAGTTTGAGTGCAGGGAGGTCAGAATCCAACAACATCAACAGTCCTTTTTCTACCTCTGAATCTGATTTTTGCTCAAGTCCCTCAATTTCAGTCAGAAAATACCTGAAATCACAGAAAAACACACAAACTCATAGTAAAGTCCAGAAATATGAATTTAACATAAAAACTAATAAAAATATCCCTAAAAGTAACTAGATTCTACTAAAAACATACTAAAAACAATGCCAAAAAGCGTATAAATTATCCGCTCATCAGCGAGGCTACCCTCGTGCCATTAGCCTAAAACGGGTCACGCGACCGCATGATTGACGCGACCGCATCATTGAGTTTATGCGCAAGTCGCGCGACCGCTTGCCCCACGCGACCGCGTTGCTTGCGCCGCACAGTTTTCCTAATTTGCCAATTATCATATCTTTTTCTCCCCAAATCCTATTTTCTCTTTTCCCTCCTTATTTCTTCTCCCTCCCTTCCTCCCTTCTTCCTTCTTTCTCACCTTTTACTCTCTCTCACCCCATTAACAAGGTTTTTCTTTTTTCTTTCTCCTTCCCTCCTTACTTTTCTATTATTCTTCTTATTTTTATATGTTATCTTCTTTTCTTTTCTTTTTACTTTCATTACTCATATCTTCTTCCTTTCTTTTTTCCTTTTTACTTGGTGTTATCAATTTATGTGAGTCATTATTTATTATTATATGCTTGTGGATTGTTGTAAATTTGTTTGACAATTATATATTGCTTTTTAAGGGATTACTTGCATGTTCAAGAGCTTCTTCTACATGCATGCTATGTGTTTGTGAAAAAGCCCATATGGCATTATGAACTTCTCTACATTTTTCTACTCTAATATTCAATGCTTGCTTTTCACAAATTTCCTTTACTATTTTATTCATTGAATTTAATTGTCAATACAAACGTGATGGTTAGTTACGAGTGATAATATATTTAAATTGGACATTGAATGCTTGATATATGCTACTCATGCCTTTGCCTGCATGCCAATAAACCCCTTGCATTTACTTATCCTTACATGCACTTGCTATATTTCCATTGATGGACTTTTCACATGTAATCCGGACCATGTGTTAACGTCATTCTTCTTTATTGTGCATTGATTATCACTTACATCACCCTCTTCCTTGCTTTACCCCTTTAAATTTAATTTACTTTCTCTTTCCTTTTTCAGGATGGGCACCAAGAAAGGAAAGGAGAAAGCTACTCCCAAACAACCAGCAAGAAGAGGTACAAAGAGAGCATTAGTGGCAGAACCCTCTTCAACTGCGGTAAAGCCCTCAACAAAGAAGATTAAGAGGATCATAAAGGTTGATGATAAAGAAAAAGCCTTCCCAGCAAAGGACACTGCGCGATTCTCAAATCGCTACTGTGAGCAGATGTTCCCCATCCTGGATGAAAGGAGTTACAACAACGAATACCTTCTTCTCCTCCCGTCCATTATTGCTACCTTTGTTGAGCCGCAAATTGCCCGAAGACAATGGGGTTTCCTACAAAGACAGCCAAGGCAGGTCAATCTTTCTTGGGTAGTCGAGTTATACTCCAACTTCCACCTGCCAACCCTGCAGTCTGTCTATGTCCGTCAGAAATAAGTCCTCATTACAGAAGAGGCCATTCAAAAAGTTCTAAGTCTTCCCCCTATTCCAGAAGGATTGGATGCCTTTCAAGAAGCTGCACTCAAGCGCCAGATGTACCAATTTGACTGGGACGCCGTTCTCAGAGTTATCGCACTACCTGGCAACAGATGGATCTACGGATACCATCGTACCCGCCCTAAGGGAATTTCGGCTTCAGCACTTACCTTGGAGGCTCGCGTATGGGCACAGATTATGTCCCATTACGTCATTCTGAGCACTCACGAGTCCTCCTTCACTGCGGACATGGCCGTTCTACTATGGTGCATCCTTACAGACCAACCTTTGAATCTACCAAGACATATCCGGAATGCCATGGGACACGTACATATTGCGGGCAACTTACCTTTTCCCGCCCTGGTCTCAGATCTTGTCTCAGCAGCCGGAGTCTCCTACAGAGCTGGGGACACCAAAGCCATGCTTCCCCGGGATGATCAATATGTCCCCAACGGGAAGTACCTTAGACTTCCAGCAGCCACTACCAGCCAGCCCACTGAACCAGTTGAAGATATTCCTTCTTCAACACCACAAGCACCTGCAATAGCCCAACTGCTCCATCAGATACTTGAAAGGTTGGATCGGCAGGAACAGAAAGCTAAGATGAGAGAGCGCCGTAACAAGCGCCGATTCACATACCCCAAGGAGCTGATCATGGGAAAATTCAAGGACTCAGATACCCCGGACTCCACTTCCTTTACCAGCACAGGGAGCCATGATGGTCCCGACTGTGGAGATACTGCTACCAACCCACCTTTGTTCTTGACAGATGGCACCGAGGACGGTGCAAAGCCTTAAGTGTGGGGAGGTCGGTCAGTACCTGACTTCCGGAGGTAATTTCTATTCCCTAGCACCAATAAATTAGGATATTTAGTTAGATTTTTCTTTTGTAGAATAGGATAAATTGCATAGTAATAGATTAGTTGCATGCATGTTCTGTTTGATTAAAAAGACAATAAGTTTCTTCTAAAACCCTATCTTTGGAACAAAATTTCACTAATTTTAATTAAAACTTTTATGTTAAATTTGCTTGAAGTTGTATTTAGAACATGATTTTTGAGCTAAAGAACACACAACCTGTGAGATTTGAGCCTTTATGAATGGTTACATTATTTAACCATAATTATTTTATTCTTGTGTGTTTACTTCTCTATGACTGTAATCTATATTTTGTTTCATCCTATATGTCCAATGTTTATTATATTTATATGTTTGCATATGATTGAGGCCATTATTTGTTTAGCTCACTTATCCAAATAAAGCCTACCCTTTCAATTACCTTTGTTAGCCACTTTGAGCCTTTAAATCCCATTTGTTCTACACTTTACCACATTACTAGCCTTAAGCGGAAAAACAAGTATATACCCCAAATTGAATCTTTGGTTAGCTTAAGATAGAATTGTGTGTGTTATTTAATTATGGGAAATTGTGGGAACAAAGGATAATAAGGAAATGAGTCATGATAATATAATGGGAATTTGGATACCTACTCATGTGAAACTATAAGAATTAAAACTCTATGTGCATTGATAAGCTATGTTTATGTTGAAAAAAAAAGAGAAAAATCCAAAAATATTCAATAAATAAGTAAATAAATAAGGGGACACAATTACCCCAATGCTGAGTCAAGTATTCAAAGATCAATGCATGTATGATAAAATAAAAATAAAAGGTTGATACATGAGTATGGAATGTGAAAGGAGATTTCTGGGTAGCTAGGTATGAATTCTAAAGTTATATAGAATATATATAGGTTATGTTAAAGCTTGGGTTAATTAAAGATTCAATTTATAAGCTTACTTAGCCATATATATATTCTTACCCTTACCTTGGCCCCATTACAACCTTGAAAAGACCTCATGATGTTTGCATTGGTGTATTAAATGTTGTTGATTGATTAGGAGAAGAACAAAAATTAGAGAGCATGATTAGAGAAGGATAGAGTGATGACCCTATACACTAGAGAGACTAGAGTGTACATACATCATCAGTGAGGGTTCCATGCTTGAAATATTATGTTCCCTGCTTTCATGAGCTATCTTCTTGCATTTTTATCTGCTCTTGCTTTATAAGAATTGGGTTAGTAGAATTTGATTTGTAATTATTTTGAAGAGCTTATTTACTTTAGATCAAGTGGACAAGAATCATATAGTTGCATTCATATATATAGGTTGCATTGCATTGCACAGGTTTTACATGTTCTTACTCTTTCATTTTATCTCCTTCAACTAAGCATGAGGACATGCTAATGTTTAAGTGTGGGAAGGTTGATAAACCACTATTTTATGGTTTATATTGTGTTTAATTGTATGGTTTTATCATGATCTTTACCCACTTATTCATTAAATAAGCATGCATTTATAATTCCTTCCTGAAGTTATTGCATGATTGAAAACTTGCTTCCTAGAGACTTTTAATTATGTATTTTATTTCTCTCTTATTCCAGTCGATACCGTGATCTGTATGTTAAGTGTTTCAGGCTTTATAGGGCATGAATGAGTTATAGATTGGAAAGGGAGCTTGCAAAAATGGAAGGAACACAAGAAATTGAGGAGATGACCAGCGAGAAGCGACGCGGCCGCATGGATGACGCGACTGCGCGAAGAAGAGGAAATCGCAGTGACGCGGCCGCATGGATGACGCGACCGCGCGGCATGGAATAGCACAAGTGACGCGGCCGCATGGATGACGCGACCGCGTGGCAAAGCAGAAAGCCGAATGACGCGGCCGCATGGATGACGCGACCGCGTGACATGCGTGATCTGCATAATCTGCAGAATCGCTGGGGGCAATTTCGGGCCTTATTTTGACCTAGTTTTCGGCCCAGAAAAGCAGACTAGAGCCAGAGAACATGCAAAAACCAATAACAACATTCATTCCACATAGTTTTAGTTTTTAGATCTAGTTTTCCTCTCCTCTAGGTTTTTCTCTCTACACATTCATAGTTTTTAGGATTTTGTTATGTTCATTGTTTTTACATTGGGATATTGAGAAGAGTTATTGCCTCATCAAGACTTTGACATTCTAGTTCGTTCTCTTTACTTGTCTCTTACTCTTCCATGTTCCTTAATTTACTTAATTTTATTATTGGATTATTTTAGCATTTATTAAATACAAGAATTACTTTTATTTTTAATCAATCCTTTTATCATTATTTATCATGTCTTTCTTTAATTTCCTTTCTTATGTTATGAATTTTACATTTACAATGAGCGAGTAGTTCCCTAACTTGATGAGGAGTTGATTGAAATGAACCCTTGAGTTGGGATGCTCAAGAGAAAGATTGCAATTGGGTTTATTGTTGGATTGCTCTCTAGTCATTAACACCAATCCTCCCAAGAGCGGATTGGAACTTGTGGATAGATACAGCACTCCAATTCGTTTGACTTTTCCTTACTTAGTAAGGGACAACTAAACATAATAATCCTCAATTGTCAATTAATCTTAAGAGTACTCCGACAAGAATAGGGCTTCCAACTAATCAACTCCCAGTCAAGGCTTTTATTTAAATTTATATAAATTCTCTAATTTAATTTTCTGCCATTCAACTCAAACCTTTTTGAAAACATCTAATTAATAAAATAGCACACTTTTCTGCAACTCGTTGGGAGATGACCTGGGATCCATACTCCCAGTATTTTAATTTTAATTTCTGTGACACCCTTCTAAATTGATGAGCGGATTTCTGGTTGGTTGAGAACTATACATACAACGCATATTTTATAATCATTCTTAACTCGCCAATTTCTGCTCGCATCAAGCCTCTATCTTCTTGGGTTTTGATTGTTGCTAGTTACTTGACTGTACGCCGTTGTCAGAATCGGGCCAGATTTATCGGTAACCACTCCCTCCTTTCTTGAATTTGTTCCATTTTTATTTTGCCCCGCTATTCTGATTTTGCTGGTGTCTATGCTGTCTTACCGATCAGAATGGTGTTATTGCCACTAAAACGGATGCACAGGTCCCTGCTTCTCCTTTGTTGCTTTATTGTTCTATTTCCTATAGCTGCAGTAAGTTATTCTAATCTTGATATCTTTACCGCTGTTATTCTGCTATAGATTTTTGAGAATTTTGTGATGCTGACATTCTAGGGTCGAGTTCCAGTACTTGAATGGTTAAAATAGAAGCCGTTTCTGTTGTTGTGGAAGTGAACGGAGCGGCGGATGCAGCTGCCGTTGAGTGCGAGTCGAGAGAAAAAGGTTTCTTGGACGTATTTGATTTATGGCTTTTGATTATTCGAGCTAGGAGCGCTTTTCTTAAACTTGTTTTACTTTCCAGAGTTGTTATAAATCGATATTAATGCATAAAATACATTTTTGTGATTTCGTAAGTCTTATGAATTGAATTTAGTTGCTTTGGATGAATGAGATTGTTAGTTCGATTGACCAGTCGATTGAGAAAGTTGAATATTCTGATTAGTTGACTGATGTTGTTAAAGTGGTTTTCTTTGAATTATCGGAATTTGATTTTGAAACAAATTTGGAGAGGACTTGATATTTGAAAACGGTTTGTTTATTGAGAATGATTAGCTATTTTGGAAATTGTTTGAGAGGACCGAGAATTCTTAATTATTGATTGATGCTGTTGATTGAAGCTGGTTTAAATTACGATTTATAGGATTGGTTGATTGAATTCTGGATTTTGTAATTTCTTTAGGTTGAGTGTTTTTGTTGTGATAATGGTTATTGGAAGTGATTTGAATGATTAACAGGTGTTTGGTTTGGTTTGGTTGGGACCCAAAAAAGGTGGCAGAATCCGAGTTTTAGAGGAGATGCTGCCGAAATTTTTATAAAATTGGAAGTTTTATTCGAAGTAATTAATTAAAAAGACTTGTTTTTAAACATTATAGGTTTTAAGGTTGACTTATTTATCAAAGAAAGAATTATGTTTTGAATTGGGATTGTTAATGAACAGAATGGAAAGAAGGACGATGAGGATTTTCTTGAGATATGGTTTTTGAATATATTTAGAAATGAGGTTTGGATTGATGAATGATTATGATGTTAAGAATGTTGAGGATGTTGAGATATGAACTTTGAATTATTCATTTGGCTTGTGAATTTGAATTATCTGAGATACGAGGTTTCTTGGACAAAGTACCATGGCTTGCCACCACATGTACCAGGTTGAAAACTCGATACTCTGTTGACCCTACGATGTAAGTGTGACCGGGCACTATATAAATTCTCGGAAATGTTACCCCCATTGAGCAATATTGATTATTTAAGAAAAAGCTATGCATAGACTCTTGGGGATGCACGTCGGGGGACAGTCTAAGGACAATTCAGACTTGTCGGGTTGGCTGGATAATCGACAGATGAGCCTCATCATCCATAGGACAGGCATGCATCATATGCATTTGTATGCTTTGCTTGGATTTGAACTTGTTTTGGTTTGCCTAATTGCTAAACTGTTCTTAACTGCTACTTGAACTATTTGCTGTAACTGCTACCTACTTGTGCTTTCCTTGTCTGTCTTGCCTGTGTTTGTCCTGACGTGCTACATTTGAGAATGAACTTTGGTGCTGAATTAATGACTGTGTTGTTTGATTGCGTGGTTGGTTTCGGATTTAGATTTTCTTATAAGAAAGGAAAGGTTTTGAATTTTTGAAAGATTAAACATTGATTCTTTGAAAAAGTTTTGAACGATTTCCTATGGGTTTTAAAAGATTCATAAGGCAATGATAATCATTGAGCTTGAGAACAGTTTTCTTATTAAATATCTTCTTATGACAACTTTGAAATTCCATGGTGAGACCGTGTGGTTAGGTTCTCACCCCCCTACAGCTTTACCTTTTCAGGAACCGGATGAAGAAGCATTAAGAAGAGTTATACTGCGTTTGGTTTACATGCTGTTGTATTAATTAGATTATTTTCTTCCCTCGTCTTTGTTATCACAAGTTTGTAAGAGGGATAGGAATTGTATGTTTTATATGTATAATATATTGAGTTATTATGTAAGGAGTCCTGTATATGAATCTATGCCTGCTTGTATTTTTCTTAAGATAAAGTATTTATTTTTTGGTTTTTTTTTCAAATCAATCACGATACAATGTCGAGTCACAGGCTCCTATTTTAATATTTAGTATGTAAAGTAGTCGTAATACTTTTTGCTATCAGAGTAGCGCAGCCGGAAGCGTGACTTCTGATAGTGAGGGTGTTACATTATGGTATCTGAGCGGTCTTTCCTGTAGAGCCTTGGGAATGGACTGATTATGCTTCAATTGTATACTCTGAGAGTCTGTCATGTAGTAGGTCTTGTTTGAATAACGAGAATAGAGCTTAATGCATATGATGGTCTATTGATTAATGCCATTAGTCTTGCATTGCATAATTCCTGGTATTAAGTTTGGCCAGCTTAACACTAGTGAATTATGTATATGTATGTATTAATGGGTTATCATAGGCGATATGCAAGTCATAGATAATGCGAGTCGTAGGTTTCGGGAACGTTAGAAACTAAGTTCTAGAGATTAGTTCTGTTTTGACGTATAATCTTTATTCGTGCTTGACATTATCTTTTTCTTTATCAATTGTATTGGAATCTCTAGTTCTTGATTTCTTCTTGGAATGTGTTTTGGATTTTTTCTACCATGTCTTGTCATTCATATATATCCTTGTTTGATTATGTTCCTAATTGTTGCTTGAATCTTTAAGGAACATTCAACCTTAACACTGTTTATAAATTTGGTATTTGTCGATTTGATCTCCAATTAGTTTTGGTGCAATGCATAATCCTTGATTCCTAAATCATTTGAAATCTTCAGAGTCGCGATTCATAGTAAACTGATTATGCGATTTAGTTCTCCTGTTTCGTGTTTTGCAATTATTGTGTGTCCTGCTCGAATTATAATTTTTGGTTGTATGTTTCTTCATAAAAATAATAAAAACTGAACTTGATTTGACAAAATGTATCAATTATAGTAGTTTTCTTCTGCAACTCTTATCTTGGGAATCTCTTTTAAAAATAGTTCTATTTTGGTTTTCTTTCTGTTTGATTCTGATTGTAACAATTATTTGAACTCTGAATACGACAACTTTTGATTTTATAAGTACTCTCCTACAAAAATGAATAATTTCTTTATATAATTACAACATGCTTCTATCTAAAAGTACTACTTAGTCTTTATTTATTTTTATAAGAATACCTTACCTTAGATTTTCTCATTTGAACCTAATTTGATTCTTTTATAACATTATTTGAATTTTATGCATGTATATATATATTTACTTGATTATGTATCTACAAACTCTTCAGACCTCCGAAAACAAGATTTCTGCTTTTATTTCAATTAATTTTCATTTAATAAGCTTCACATAAACTATTTTCATTTGAATTTAATTTACCATAACATAATATTTACCTTTGTTTAGTTTCTTTTTTGAAAAAAAAATATTGAATTTATATACTTTCTTTAAAAAAAAAAAGATAAACCAATTCCCTTAGGTTCAATTTGAAGTTGTTCTAAATTGTTGTACTCTTTTTCCTATTATTGCCCGTGTCAAAGCTCTTTGATTCAGAATTCATTCTTAAGCTTTCGAATTAACTTCCTTTACATTACACTTCATTGTTTATGTACATCTTTGTTTGTTGATAATCTCACGTATTTTCAAATTCTTGTAAAATACCATCCTTGTCTAATTGTGAACCTGGAGAATTTCTCAATTTTTTGCAAATACCGTTTATGCCGTTTGTCCTTCTCTTCTTAAATTCTGTATTCCTTGTATGTTAGCTCCTAGTGATGTGAATTGTGCGCACGAAAAATGAATTTGGTAAGTGTACAAGGTTATAAGGAGTCGCGGAGTTTCAAGGTAACACAAACATCTATACTTTGCTCAGTTCCCTCCATTGTTTATTTCATATCTTCTCTTTTTATTAGATAAGATGATCGTCCTCTTAAATTTATCTATTTCTTGTGGACCTTTCATTTGATTGCGTTCCTACATATTCCCTTGGATTTTGTAAATGACGTCCTTGACTCTGGTCACTTTCTTGTGAATCTTGTACTTTGATTCAGCTTAAATTTAATTCCAACGAATGCACTGTTCTCTTCTTATTGTCTCTATTGAAATTCTTTAATTTTTCCATACGTCCGCTTCTTATTTGTAAACTGCTATTTGAAATCTTTAAGAACGCCTATCCTTGTCATTATACTTCTTTTTATGAAATCTTGTACTCCTTGACATAATATTGGAATTGTTTTGGGTACGATGCCGACCGTAAAGTGCCCCTTTTTATTATGTAGTATTGGCTTATGTGTTCTAAATTGTGTCACTCAAATTGATGTGTCGTTCCTCCTTCTCTTTTCTTGAAATGTAATTTAAATTCCCTTGCTTCGCCATTTGTACCTTATGCATATCTTGACTATTTACACTTCTGACTATGTTAAAATTCTTGCAACATGGCTATTAATTCCATATTCCTCTATGAACTATGAAAACCCCGTGATCATTTGAAGTTGTTCCGTGGTAATGCGTCATCATAGTCTTTAATCATTCCTTTTTTTATGAAATCTCATACTTCTTCAACTCAGCTTGGATATGTTTCAAACTAATGCACTAGTTTCCTTCTTATTAATCCTATTGAATTTCTTTGATCCAAGGGTTATCCTTAAAGTTGTCAATTGAATTCTTTCTAACAAACTTCATTGCTTAAGGATCCTTATTTACCTGCAATTGCATTTATTCTTTCAAATTCTCACGAACGCAGTCCTTATTGCTTTTCTTTCTTTACTATGGTCTATTATCCTTCTGAGTATACTTCTTGCGACCATTAGACTTAGGTAAACGACACCTTAGTCCTTTAGGATACGTTTGATGAAATTAGAAGATGAAACTCGTAAGTGTACGACATCACAGGGAGTTGTGAAACCTTGTTTTACAAGAAAGAATTTTGTTGATGTGGGACTTATGACCAGTAATAAAGTTTGCAAAGTGTTTAACAAAGTTGAGAACCTTCGGATGAGTTGCTCAATGATGTATGGTGCACGAAATCACAATCACACTTTTGCAATTCCACACAACTAACCAGCAAGTGCACTGGGTCGTCCAAGTAATACCTTATGTGAGTAAGGGTCGATCCCACGGAGATTGTCGGCTTGAAGAAAGCTATGGTTATTTTGTTATTCTTAGTCAGGAAATTAGTAATAAAAATGATTGGGTTTATGAAGAGTAAATAACATAAAATAAATAATACTTGTTATGCAGTAATGGAGAACAGGTTGGGATTTTGGAGATGCTCGGTCTTCTGAATCTCTACTTTCCTACCGTCTTCTTCTTCACGCACGCAAGGCTCCTTCCATGGCAAGCTGTATGTTGGTGGATCACCGTTGTCAATGGCTACCATCCGTCCTCTCAGTGAAAATAGTCTAAATGCGCTGTCACCGCACAGCTAATCATCTGTCGGTTCTCACTCATGTTGGAATAGGATCCATTGATCCTTTTGCGTCTGTCACTACGCCCAACACTCGTGAGTTTGAAGCTCGTCACAGTCATCCCATCCCAGATCCTACTCGAAATACCACAGACAAGGTTTAGACTTTCCGGATCTCAGGAATGGCTGCCAATAATTCTAGCCTATACCACAAAGACTCTGATCCCACAGATTTGAATGCTCTGTTGTCAGGAGAGGCAATCAAACTCGTGAACCAGGAACCAGAGATACACACTCGATCTAAGGTAGAATGGAAGTGGTTGTCAGGCACGCGTTCATAGGTTGAGAATGGTGATGAGTGTCACGGATGATCACATTCATCACGGTTAAGTACGAGCGAGTATCTTAGAACAGAAACAAGCGTGATTGAATAGAAAATAGAAGTAATTGCATTAATCCATTGAGACACAGTAGAGCTCCTCACCCCTAACCATGGAGTTTAGAAACTCATGCCGTAGAAGATATAAAATTCAGATGTGAAATGTCATAAGGTACATAGTAAGTCTCTAAAAGTAGTTTTTATACTAAACTAGTGACCTAGGTTTATAGAAAATGAGTAAACTAAGATAGATAGTGTAGAAATCCACTTCCTGGGCCCACTTGGTGTGTGCTTGGGCTGAGCATTGAGCTTTACACGTGTAGAGGCTTCTCTTGGAGTTAAACGCCAGGTTGCAGCTTGTTTGTGGCATTTTACTCTGGTTTGTAACCTGTTTATGGCGTTTAACTTCAGAATAGGGCAGGAAGTTGGCGTTTAAACACCAATTTGCGTCGTCAAAACTCGGGCAAAGTATGGACTATTATATATTGATGGAAAGTCTTGGATGTCTACTTTTCAACGCAATTGAGAGCGCACCAATTGAGTTTCTGTAGCTCCCGAAAATCCATTTCGAGTGCAGGGAGGTCAGAATCCAACAGCATCTGTAGTCCTTTTTCAGCCTCTGAATAAGATTTTTGCTCAGGTCCCTCAATTTCAGCCAGAAAATACCTGAAATCATAGAAAAATATGCAAACTCATAGTAAAGTCAAGAAATGTGAATTTTGAATAAAAACTAATAAAAATATACTAAAAAGTAATTAAAACATACTGAAAACTACCTAAAAACAATGCCAAAAAGCGTATAAATTATCCACTCATCACAACACTAAACTTAAATTGTTGCTTGTCCCCAAGCAACTGAAAATCAAATAGGATAAAAAGAAGAGAATATACTATAAATTCCAAAATATCAGTGAAACTTAGCTCCAATTAGATGAGCAGGACTAGTAGCTTTTTGCCTCTGAACAGTTTTGGCATCTCACTTTATCCTTTGAAGTTCAGAATGATTGGCATCTATAGGAACTCAGAATTTAGATAGTGTTATTGATTCTCCTAGTTCAGTATGTTGATTCTTGAACACAGCTACTTTATGAGTCTTGGCCGTGGCCCTAGGCACTTTGTTCTCCAGTATTACAACTGGATACATAAATGCCACAGACACATAACTAGGTGAACCTTTTCAGATTGTGACTCAGCTTTGCTAAAGTCCCCAATTAGAGGTGTCCAGAGTTCTTAAGCACACTCTTTTTGCTTTGGATCACGACTTTAACTGCTCAGTCTCAAGCTTTTCACTTGACACCTTCACGCCACAAGCACATGGTTAGGGACAGCTTGGTTTAGCCGCTTAGGCCAGGATTTTATTCCTTTGGGCCCTCCTATCCACTGATGCTCAAAGTCTTGGATCCTTTTTACCCTTGCCTTTTGGTTTAAAGGGTTACTGGATTTTTTCTCTTGTCTTTTGATTTAAAGAGCTCTTGGCTTTTTCTGCTTGCTTTTTCTTTCTCTTTCTCTTTTTTTTTTCTTATTTTTGCCATTTTTTTCGCAAGCTTCTTTTTTTCACCGCTTTTTCTTGCTTCAAGAATTAATTTTGTGATTTTTCAGATCATCAATAACATTTCTCCTTTTTCATTATTCTTTCAAGAGCCAACAAATTTAACATTCATAAACAACAATATCAAAAATATACACTGTTCAAGCATTCATTCAGAAAACAAAAAGTATTGCTACCACATCAAAATAATTAAACTAATCTCAAGGATGAATTTGAAATTCATGTACTTCTTGTTCTTTTTCTTTTAGAACATTTTTCATTTAAGAAAGGTGATGAATTCATAGGACATTCATAGCTTTAAGGCATAGACACTAGACACTAATGATCATGTAATAAGACATAAACATAAATAAAAATAAAGCATAGAGAACGAAAACAGAAAAAATAAATTGACAAGGAGATTAAGGAACGGGTCCACCTTAGTGAGGGTGGCGTCTTCTTCCTCTTGAAGAACCAATGGTGCTCTTGAGCTCCTCTATGTCTCTTCCTTGCCTTTGTTGCTCCTCCCTCATAGCTCTTTGATCTTCTCTAATCTCATGGAGGAGGATGGAATGCTCTTGGTGCTCCACCCTTAGTTGTCCCATGTTGGAACTTAATTCTCCTAGGGAGGTGTTAATTTGCTCCCAATAGTTTTGTGGAGGAAAGTGCATCCCTTGAGGTATCTCAGAGATTTCATGATGAGGAATTTTCTCATGCTCTTGTTGAGGTCCATGAGTAAACTCTTGGTATGCGAAATTGTTACTCAGATTAGGTTGTAAAATTATTTGTTCGTTCTTTCCCTGGCAACGGCGCCAAAAACTTGGTATGCGAAATTGTTACTCAGATTAGGTTGTAAAATTATTTGTTCGTTCTTTGCCTGGCAATGGCACCAAAAACGGATGCACAGAACCATGGTCCAAACATAACTTCACAACTTCGCACAACTAACCAGCAAGTGCACTGGGTCGTCCAAGTAATAAAACCTTACGTGAGTAAGGGTCGATCCCACGGAGAATGTCGGCCTGAAGCAAGCTATGGTCACCTTGTAAATCACAGTCAGGCGGATATCAAATGGTTATGGAGTTTTCGAATATATATAATAAATAAACAGAAAATAAAGATAAAGATACTTATGTATATCATTGGTGAGAATTTCAGATAAGTGTGTAGAGATGCTCTCATTTCTCTGAACCTCTGCTTTCCCGCTGTCTTCATTCAATCAGTCCTACTCCTTTCCACGGCAAGCTTTCTGTAAGGGCATCACCGTTGTCAATGGCTACATCCCATCCTCTTGTGAAAAAGGTCCAAATGCTCTGTCACGGCACGGGTAATCATCTGAGGTTCTCGATCATACTGGAATAGGATTCACCCTCCTTTTGCATCTGTCACTACGCCCAGCACTCGCGAGTTTGAAGTTCGTCACAGCTATCCCTTCCCAGATCCTACTCGGAATACCACAGACAAGGTTTAGACTTTCCAGATCTCAGGAATGGCCATCCATGGGTTCTAACTTATACCACGAAGACACTAATAACTCGGACTCGGTCCTCCGTATTAGATATCTAAGAGATACTCATTCTGCCTTGTTTGCATGTAGAACGGAAGTGTTTGTCAGGCACGCATTCATAAGTGAGAATGATGATGAGCGTCACATAATCATCACATTCATCATGTTCTTGGGTGCGAATGGATATCTTAGAAGTGGAATAAGTTGAATTGAATAGAAAACAGTAGTACTTTGCACTAAATCATGAGGAACAGCAGAGCTCCACACCTTAATCTATGGAGTGTAGAAACTCTACCTTTGAAAATACATAAGTGATGAAGGTTCAGGCATGGCCGAGAGGCCAGCCCCCAAAACATGATCACAGGATCAAAAATACAATCCCGGATGTCTAATACAATAGTAAAAAGTCCTATTTATACTAAACTAGTTACTAGGGTTTATAGAAGTAAGTAATTGATGCATAAATCCACTTCCGGGGCCCACTTGGTGTGTGCTTGGGCTGAGCTTGAAGTTTACACGTGGAGAGGTCATTCTTGGAGTTGAACGCCAGTTTGTAACGTATTTCTGGCGTTCAACTCTGGCTTGTGACGTGTTTCTGGCGTTTAACTTCAGACTACAGCGTAGAACTGGCATTCAACGCCCATTTGCGTCGTCTAAACGCGGCTAAAGTATGGACTATTATATATTGCTGGAAAGCCCTGGATGTCTACTTTCCAACGCAATTGAAAGTGCGCCATTTTGAGTTCTGTAGCTCCAGAAAATCAACTTTGAGTGCAAGGAGGTCAGAATCCAACAGCATCAGCAGTCCTTCTTCAACCTCTGAATCTGAGTTTTGCTCAAGTCCCTCAATTTCAGCTAAAAAATACCTGAAATCACAGAAAAAACACACAAACTCATAGTAAAGTCCAGAAATGTGAATTTAACATAAAAACTAATGAAAACATCCCTAAAAGTAACTAGATTCTACTAAAAACATACTAAAAACAATGCCAAAAAGTGTATAAATTATCCGCTCATCAACTCTCTTGTTTGCTCCATCCTTTTCTTAGTGATGGGCTTGTGAGATGAATCTCTCCATCACCCATGACTCGGAGGTGGAAGAAATTGCCTTCCCTTTCCTCTTTCTAGAGGTTTCTCCGGCCTTAGGTGCCATTAATGGTTTGGAAAAACAAAAAGTAATGCTTTTACCACACCAAACTTAAAAGGTTTGCTCGTCCTCGAGCAAAAGAAGAAAGAAAGTAGTAGAAGAAGAAGAAAATGGAGGATATTGAGGGAGATGTGTGGTTCGGCCAAGGGGTAGAAGTAGTGGTTGTAATGTGTGAAAATGAAGGAGTGGTGAGGTGTTTATATAGGGGGGGTTAGGTTTCGTGTATTAGGGTTTGGGAGGGGAAGGATTTTGAATTTGGAGGTAGATGGGGTTTTTGGAGAAGAGTGGATGGATGTGAGTGGTGAAGAGGTGATGGGTAAGGGTGATGGAGGTGATTGGTGAAGGGTATTTGGAAAAGAGTGTTATGAAAAGGTGGGAGAGAGAGAGAGAGAGGTGGGGTAGGTGGGGATCCTGTGAGGTCCACAGATCCCGAGGGGTCAAGGACTTCTCATCCCTGCTCCATTTAGGCGTGCAAAACGCCCTTAGAGTGCAATTCTGGCATTAAACGCCAGGTTGCAGCCTGTTTCTGGCGTTTAACGCCAACTTTTCTTCCCTTTCTGGCGTTTAACGCCAACTTGGTGCTCTGTTCTAGCGTTAAACGCCAGCTTGTTGCTTCTTTCTGGCGTTAAACGCCAGCTTGTTGCTTCTTTCTGGCGTTAAACGCCAGCTTGTTGCTTCTTTCTGGCATTAAACGCCCAGAATGGTGCCAGACTGGGCGTTTAACGCCCATTCTGCTACTCTTACTGGCGTTTAAACGCCAGTAAGTCTGTCCTCCAGGGTGTGCTATTTTTGATGCCGTTTTTGATTCTGCTTTAATTCTGCAGCTGTTTTTATGACTCCACATGATCATCAACCTAAAGAAAACATAAAATAACAATGGAAAATGAAATGAAAAAGTAATTAACATAGATAAATAAGATTGGGTTGCCTCTCAATAAGCGTTTCTTTATTGTCTTTACCTGGACTTTACTGAGCTTTTAATCTAGTCTCAGTTTTGAGCATTCTTGCTTAACATTGCCTTCAAGATAATGCTTGAATCTCTGTCCATTAACAATGAACCTCTTATTAGAATCAATGTCTTGAAGCTCCACATAGCCATATGGTGACACACTTGTAATCACATATGGTCCCCCCATCGGGATTTTAATTTCCCAGGGAATAATCTGAGTTTAGAGTTAAATAGCAGGACCTTCTGTCCTGGTTCAAAGACTCTAGATGACAACTTTCTGTCATGCTACCTTTTTGCTTTCTCTTTGTAAATCTTAGCATTTTCGAAAGCATTGAGTCTGAATTCCTCTAGCTCATTCAGCTGGAGCAATCTTTTCTCTCCAGCTAATTTGGCATCAAGGTTTAGGAATCTGGTTGCTCAGTAGGCCTTATGCTCTAGTTCCACGGGCAGATGACAGGCCTTACCATACACAAGCTGGTATGGAGAGGTCCCTATAGGAGTCTTGAATGCTGTTCTGTATGCCCACAGAGCATCATCCAAGCTTCTTGCCCAATCCCTTCTACGGGTACTTACAGTCCGTTCCAGGATTCTTTTTAGTTCTCTATTAGAGACTTCAGCCTACCCATTTGTCTGTGGATGATATGGAGTTGCTACCTTGTGGCTAATTCCATATCGGACCATAGCAGAGTAAAGCTATTTATTGCAGAAGTGAGTGCCCCCATCACTGATTAGTGCTCTAGGGACACCAAATCTGCTGAAGATATATTTCTAGAGGAACTTCAGCACTGTCTTAGTATCATTAGTGGGTATTGTAATGGCCTCTACCCATTTGGATACATAGTCGACTGCCACCAGAATATAAGTGTTTGAGTATGATGGTGGGAAAGGCCCCATGAAGTCAATACCCCATACGTCAAACAACTCAATCTCTAAAATCCCTTGCTGAGGCATGGCGTAACCATGAGACAGATTACCAGCTCTCTGGCAACTGTCACAGATACGTACAAACTCTCGGGAGTCTTTATAGAGAGTAGGCCAGTAGAAGCCACATTGGAGGACTTTTGTGGCTGTTCGCTCACCTCCGAAATGCCTCCATATTGTGATCCATGATAATGCCATAGGATCTTCTGTGCTTCTTCTCTAGGCACACACCTACGGATTATTCCATCTGCACATCTCTTAAAGAGATATGGTTCATCCCACAAGTAGTACTTTGCATCAGTAATTAATTTTTTTGTTTGCTGCCTGCTGTACTCTTTGGGTATGAATCTTACCACTTTATAGTTTGCAATGTCTGCAAACCACGGTACTTCCTGAATGGCAAAGAGTTGCTCATCCGGAAAGGCTTCAGAGATCTTAGTAGAGGGGAGGGACGTCCCTTCTACTGGTTCTATCCGGGACAAATGATCAGCCATTTGGTTCTCTGTCCCTTTTCTGTCTCTTATTTCTATATCAAACTCTTGCAGAAGCAACACCCATCTTATGAGCCTGGGTTTTGAATTCTGCTTTGTAAGTAGATATTTAAGAGCAGCGTGGTCAGTGTACACAATCACTTTTGATCCTACTAAGTATGATCTAAACTTGTCAATGGCATAAACCATTGCAAGCAGCTCTTTTTCTGTGGTTGCGTGATTCTTTTGTGCGTCATTTAGAACACGGCTAGCGTAATAAATGACATGCAGAAGCTTGTTATGTCTCTGTCCCAGTACTGCACCAATGGCATGGTCACTAGCATCACACATTAGCTCGAATGGTAGTGTCCAGTCTGGTGCAGAAATAACTGGTGTTGTGACCAGCTTAGCTTTCAGAGTTTCAAACGCCTGTAGACACTCTGTGTCAAACACAAATGGCGTGTCAGCAGCTAGCAGATTGCTCAGAGGTTTTACAATTTTTGAAAAATCCTTTATAAACCTCATATAGAATCTTGCATGCCCCAAAAAGCTTCTGATTGCCTTAACATTGGCAGGTGGTGGTAATTTTTCAATTACCTCTACTTTAGCTTGATCCACCTCTATTCCCTTGTTTAAAATTTTATGCCCAAGGACAATTCCTTCAGTCACCATAAAGTGACATTTTTCCCAGTTTAAAACTAGGTTGGTCTCTTAGCATCTTTTCAGAATAAGTGCTAAATGGTCAAGGCAGGAGCTGAATGAGTCTCCAAATACTGAAAAGTCATCCATGAAGAATTCCAGAAATTTCTCTACCATATCAGAGAAGATAGAGAGCATGCACCTCTGAAAGGTTGCAGGTGCATTGCACAGACCAAAAGGCATCCTTCTGTAGGCAAAAACTCCAGAAGGACATGTGAATGCTGTTTTCTCTTGGTCCTGAGGATCTACTGCAATTTGATTGTAACCTGAATAGCCATCCAAAAAGCAGTAATATTCATGATCTGCTAGTCTCTCTAGCATCTGGTCTATGAATGGTAAAGGAAAGTGATCCTTCCTGGTGGCTGTATTGAGCTTTCTGTAATCAATACACATACGTCACCCTGTAACTGTTCTTGTAGGAACCAGTTCATTCTTTTCATTATGAACCACTGTCATGCCTCCTTTATTGGGGACAACTTGGACAAGGCTCACCCAGGGGCTATCAGAAATAGGATAAATAATCCCAGCCTCTAGTAACTTGGTGACCTCTTTCTGCACCACCTCCTTCATGGCTGGATTTAGCCGCCTCTGTGGTTGAACACTGGCTTAGCATCGTCCTCCAATAGGATTTTGTGCATGCATCTTGCTGGACTGATGCCCTTAAGATCACTTATGGACCACCCAAGAGCTGTCTTGTGTGTCCTTAGCACTTGAAGTAGTACTTTCTCTTCCTGTGGATTTAAAGCAGAGCTTATGATCACCGAAAAAGTGTCACCTTCTCCCAGAAATGCATATTTCAGGGATGGTGGTAGTGGTTTGAGCTCGGGTTTAGGAGGTTTCTCCTCTTCCTGAGGACTTTTCAGAGGTTCTTTTATTTCCTCTGGTTCCTCCAAATCAGGCTAAACATCTTTAAAGATGTCTTCTAGCTTTGATTCGAGACTCTCAGCCAAGTTGATCTCCTCTACTAGGGAGTCAATAATATCAACACTCATGCAGTCATTTGATGTGCCTGGATGCTTCATTGCCTCAACAGCATTCAGCCTAAACTCATCCTCATTGACTCTCAAGGTCACTTCCCCTTTTTGGACATCAATGAGGGTTCGTCCAGTTGCTAGGAAAGGTCTTCCTAGAATGAGAGTTGCACTCTTGTGCCCCTCCATTTCCAGCACTACAAAGTCAGTAGAAAAGACAAATGGCCCAACCTTGACAATCATGTCCTCAATTATGCCTGATGGGTATTTAATGGAGCCATTAGCAAGTTGAAGACGGATCTGGGTTGGTTTGACCTCTTCAGTCAAGCCAAGCTTTCTGATAGTGGATGCAGGGATTAGGTTGATATTTGCCCCAAGATCACATAGAGCTGTCTTGGTACAAGTACCCTCTAATGTGCATGGTATCATAAAGCTCCCAGGATCCTTAAGCTTTTCTGGTAAGCTCTTTAAAATGACTGCATTACACTCTTCAGTGAGGAAGACTTTTTCAGTTTCCCTCCAATCCTTCTTATGAATTAAGATCTCTTTCATGAACTTAGCATAAGAGGGTATTTGCTCAAGTGCCTCTGCAAACGGAATCTTGATTTCAAGAGTCCTGAGATAGTCTGTAAAGCGGGTAAATTGTTTATCCTGTTCCTCTTGGCGGAGTTTCTGAGGATAAGGCATCTTGGCTTTATATTCTTCAACCTTAGTTGCTGCAGGTTTATTTCCTACAGAGGCAGGTTGAGAAGCCTTCTTGAGGGAGTTATTATCAGCACTTGCAGGTGTCTGATCCCTCATTGGCGTTTGAATGCTAGATTTGGACATGGATTGGGCGTTGAACGCCATATTCCTACCCTTTTCTGGCGTTTGAACGCCAGACTTATTCCTCTCTGGGCTCTTACTGTCCTCAGAGGGATTTTGGGTAGCAGGTTGCTAATCCTCTGTCAGCTGTTCTTTTCTTGGCTTTTTACTGCTTTGAGTTGAGATATTTAATGTTTTTCCACTTCTTAATTGAACTGCTTGGCACTCCTCTGTTATCTGTTTTGATAACTACTGTTTTGTCTGATTCAATTGTGATTCCATATCCTTGTTAGCAATTTTGGTTTCTTGTAGCATCTCCTTAAATTCTGCTAACTGCCTTGTTATAGAAGATAGTTGCTGATCGAGTTCACAAACTTGTTCCTGAGGACTAAAGTCAGTTGATACTGCCTTAGCTTCTTCTTTCATGGAGGACTCATTACTTATGTACAGATCCTGATTTCTAGCAACTATATCGATAAGCTCTTGAGCCTCTTCAATAGTTTTTCTCATGTGTATAGATCCACCAGCTGAGTGGTCTAGAGATACCTGAGCTTTTTCTGTAAGCCCATAGTAGAAGATGTCTAACTGCACCCACTCTGAAAATATTTCAGAGGGGCATTTCCTTAGCATCCCTCTGTACCTCTCCCAGGCGTTATAGAGGGATTCATCATCCTCTTGTTTAAAGCCTTGGATGTCCAGCCTTAGCTGTGTCATCCTTTTTGGAGGGAAATATTGATTCAGGAATTTGTCTGATAACTGTTTCCATGTTCATATGCTTGCTGTAGGTTGGTTATTTAACCACCTCTTAGCTTGATCTTTTACAGCAAATGGAAACAGTAATAATCTGTAGACATCCTGATCTACTTCCTTGTCATGTACTGTGTCAGTAATTTGCAAGAACTGTGCCAGAAACTCAGTAGGTTCTTCCTGTGGAAGACCGGAATACTGGCAATTTTGCTGCACCATGACAATGAGTTGAGGATTTAGCTCAAAAATGCTTGCTCTGATGGGAGGTATATAGATGCTACTCCTATATGCAGCAGTAGTGGGGTTAGCATATGACCCTAGAGTCCTTCTGGACTGTTCATTTCCATTTAGGTCCATGATGGATAAAAGAAAATTGATATGAATTGCAAATAAAATATATTTTTGTTTTTATTTTATTTAAGTAGAAACAAATTGAATAATTAAAAATAAATAAAAAATAATAAGATAAAATAAAATAATTAAAAATTAAAATATAAATTTCAAAAACTAAGAGAAAAATAAATTTGAAAACTAAAATAATTACTTAATTAAGAAGATGAGGTAATGACCAAATCAGTACCCGAAAGATTCAACCGCTGACATTTTGGTACCTCACTATTGTTATTGACAAAATGGTCCTTAAAAGATTTTAAAATTTGACAAGCGTATCCATGAGTTCACCGGAGCACATTTCCGGCAAGCACAGTGCTGACATGGCCACTGCGTTTTGATGACATGGCAAATACCCCCCAACCCTAATTCTTCTCCTTCTCCTTCCCCCTCCCCAACGCACTCCCCCCTTCCCTTTCTTGAATGCATTCTCCCCCCTCCCCAACCCTAATCCTTCCCTCCCCCTCTCTAACCCTAATTCTTCTCCTTCTCCTTCCCCCTCCCCAACGCACTCCCCTCTTCCCCTTCTTGAATGCATTCTCCCCCCTCCCCAACCCTAATTCTTCCCTCCCCCTCTCTAACCCTAATTCCCCATCTGCAACGCACTTCCCCCCTCCTCAGTCCAAAATCCCCCTTTCTAAACCCTAATCCCCTTCCCTTGCCTCTTTGAATTCTAATCCCTTTCCCAACATAGTGTCTCACACTCTCAATTCACTCTCCGCTAAAATAGCAGTAGAGCTCAACCTTCTCAGTCTTACAGAGCCAGTGTCATCGACACCGCACTGTCGCCATCTCATCGTCAGGTCTTCTGCGTCCGCCAGTGTCTCCTTTGTAGCATTGCGTTCTCTGCACGCCTTCACCGCTGTCGCCTTCACTGCTTGTATCTGCTTGCAGCTAGCCCCCAGTCGTTGCCATGTCTCCTTTGTCTGGGTTCCATCTTGGCTCTATCGTGTCCTTGCCCCCTCTGTGTCTGGTGTTCTTCTTCTATTCTTGCTTTGGTGGTGTCTGTATTAATTTTTATTTTATTTTATTTTATTTTATTTTGATTATTGTATATGAATTTGTTTCTGAGTTTTATTGTGATTAATCTTTTTGAATGATAATTTAACCTAAAAATTTGGAACAATTCATGATTTGGGACAACTCTGTTGATGTTAAAGTTGTTGTTGCTGTGAATGGTGGTGTTGAGGGAGGAATGGAAAGTGTACGTTGGGGAGGGGCTTGTGATGCGGCGGGGACTGCGATTAGGGAGAAGTGTGCGTTGGGGATGGGGGCTGCGACAGGGAGGGAGAGGGAAGGGGAGGGAGTGTGCGTTGGGGAGGGAACTTTGGGGGTGGTTTGCCAAGTCACCAAAACACGGTGGCTACATCAGCACTGTGCTTGCCGGAAATGTGCTCCGGTGAACTCGTGGGTACGCTTGTCAAATTTTAAAACCTTTTAAGGACCATTTTGTCAATAACAATAGTGAGGTACTGATGAGCGGATAATTTATACGCTTTTTGGCATTGTTTTTACATAGTTTTCAGTATGATTTAGTAAGTTTTTAGTATATTTTTATTAGTTTTTAAATAAAAATCACATTTCTGGACTTTACTATGAGTTTGTGTGTTTTCTGTAATTTCAGGTATTTTTTGACTGAAATTGAGGGACTTGAGCAAAAATCAAATTCAGAGGTTGAAGAAGGACTGCAGATGCTGTTGGATTCTGACCTCCCTGTACTCAAAGTGGATTTTCTGGAGCTACAGAACTCCAAATGGCGCGCTCCCAATTGCATTGGAAAGTAGATATCCAGGGCTTTCCCAGCAATATATAATAGTCAAACTCCATGCTGCATTCTGGAGTCAAACGCCAGAAACAGGTTGCAAAGTGGAGTTAAACGCCAGAAACAGGTTACAAACTGGTGTTCAACTCCAAGAAAGACCTTTACACGTATAAAGCTCAATGCTCAGCCCAAGCACACACCAAGTGGGCCCCGGAAGTGGATTTCTGCATCATTTACTCATTTCTGTAAATCCTAGTAACTAGTTTAGTATAAATAGGACTTTTTACTGTATTAGGGATCTTTGATCAGTTTTATGCTATCTTAGACTTTCATGGGGGCTGGCCATTCGGCCATGCCTGGACCATTATCACTTATGTATTTTCAAACGGTAGAGTTTCTACACTCCATAGATTAAGGTGTGGAGCTCTGCTGTTCCTCATGAATTAATACAAAGTACTATTGTTTTTCTATTCAATTCAAGCTTATTCCTATTCTAAGATATCCATTCGCACCCAAGAACATGATGAATGTGATGATTATGTGACGCTCATCATCATTCTCACCTATGAACGCGTGCCTGACAAACACTTCCGTTCTACATGCAAACAAGCTAGAATGAGTATCTCTTAGATATCTAATACAGAGGACCGAGTCCGAGATATTAGAATCTTCGTGGTATAAGTTAGAACCCATGGATGGCCATTCTTGAGATCCGAAAAGTCTAAACCTTGTCTGTGGTATTCCGAGTAGGATCTGGGAAGGGATGGCTGTGACGAGCTTCAAACTCGCGAGTGCTGGGTGTAGTGACAGACGCAAAAGGATAGTAAATCCTATTCCAGTATGCATCGAGAACCGACAGATGATTAGCCATGCAGTGACAGCGCATTGGACCATTTTCACAGAGAGGATGGGATGTAGCCATTAACAACGGTGATGCCCTACATAAAGCTTGCCATGGTAAGGAGTAGGAATGATTGGATGAAGACAGCAGGAAACCAGAGGTTCAGAGGAACAAAAGCATCTCTATACGCTTATCTGAAATTCTCACCAATGAATTACATAAGTATTTATATCCTAGTTTATGTTTTATTTATCTTTTAATTATTAAAACTCTATAACCATTTGAATCCGCGTGACTGAGATTTACAAGGTGACCATAGCTTGCTTCAAGCCGACAATCTCCGTGGGATCGACCCTTACTCACGTAAGGTTTATTACTTGGACGACCCAGTGCACTTGCTGGTCAGTTGTGCGAAGTTATGACAAAGAATTAAGATTATGAACGGGCGTATAAAGTTTTCAGTGCCGTTACCAAGGAATGGAACCGTCACGATTTCTGCGCACTAAGTTTTTGCCGCCGTTGTCGAGGATTGTTCGAGTTTGGACAACTGACGGTTCATCTTATTGCTCAGATTAGGTAATTTTATTTTAATTTTAAGCTTTTTATTTCTTATTTTCGAAAAATACAAAAATATTTTCTTTTTTGTTTTTCCCAATCAATTTTCGAAAAATACAAAAAAAAATTTAATAAAATCATAAAACCAAAAATATTTTGTGTTTCTTGTTTGAGTCTAGTGTCAATTTTTAAGTTTGGTGTCAATTGCATTCTTTTATTTTTCTTAAAAATTTTTTCGAAAATTCATGCATTGCATTCTTCATGATCTTCAAGTTGTTCTTGGCCAGTCTTCTTGTTTGATCTTCATATTTTCTTGTTTTGTGTCTTTTCTTGTTTTTCATATGCATTTTCAATTTGTTAATGTCTAAAAAATTAAAAATTTCTAAGTTTGGTGTCTTACATGTTTTCTTTTCTTCAAAATTTTTCAAAAATAAGTTCTTGGTGTTCATCTTGACATTCAAAGTGTTCTTGGTGTTCATCTTGAAATTCATAGTGTTCTTGCATGCATCACATGTTTTGATCCAAAATTTTCGTGCATTGAGTCTTTGGGTTGTTTTTCTCTTTCTTCATTAAAAATTCAAAAATCAAAAAAATATCTTTCCCTTTTTTCTCTCATAAATTTTCGAAAATTTGGATTGACATTTTCAAAAATTTTAAAAATTTAGTTATTTTTTATAAGTCAAATCAAATTTTCAATTTAAAAATTCTATCTTTTTCAAATTTTTTTCAAAAATCAAATCTTTTTCAAAATTTCTTTCATAATTTTCGAAAATTGCAAAATGATTTTCAAAAATCTTTTTCTTATCTTATTTCATAATTTTCAAAATCTTTTTCTTATGTTTATGTCATATTTTCGAAAATATCACTAACAATCAATGTGATTGATTCAAAAATATTAAGTTTGTTACTTGCCTATTAAGAAAGGTTCAATCTTTAAATTTTAAATCATATCTTTTAGTTTCTTGTTAGTCAAGTAATCAACTTTAATTTTCAAAATCAAATCTTTTTAAAATTCTTTTTCAAATATTTTTCAATCAATCCTATCTTTTTTCAATCACATCTTTTTAAATTTCAATCACATCTTTTTCAAAATCAATTTCAAAATCTTTTCTAACTTCCTTTCTAACTTCTTACCTTTTTAAAATTGATTTTCAAATTTTTTAATCAATCCTATCTTTTTGTTTCAATCATATCTTTTTCAAAACTACCTAACTAATTCTCTCTCTCTAATTTTCGAAAATCTCTTCCCCCTTTTTCAAATTTTTTTTATTAACTAATTGTTTTAATTTTTAATTTAATTTGATTTCAATTTTAATTTTCAAAATTTAACTTTAAATTTTATTTTTAATTTAATTAATTTCGAAATTCCCTCTCTCTCATCTCCTTCTAATTATTTATTTATTTATATATTTACTAACACTCCTCTTCATCTAAGAATTCGAACCTACTCCTCACCCTTGTGTTTGGATTCTCCATCTTCTATTCCTATTTTCTTCTACTCATATAAAGGAATCTCTATACTGTGACATAGGATAAGAACATTCTTGTTGAAGCTGATTCTAAACCTGAAATGACTCTGAAGAGGAAGCTAAGGAAAGCCAAAGCACAACTCTCTGGAGAAAATCTGACAGAAATTTTTGAAAAAGAAGGAGACATGGCCGAAAATAATAACAATGCAAGGAAGATGCTTGGTGACTTTACTCCACCAAATTCCATATTACATGGAAGAAGCATCTCAATCCCTGCCATTGGACCAAACAATTTTGAGCTTAAACCTCAATTAGTTTCTCTGATGCAACAGAACTGCAAGTTTCATGGACTTCCATCTGAAGATCCTTTTCAGTTCTTAACTGAATTCTTGCAGATCTGTGATACTGTTAAGACCAATGGGGTTGATCCCGAGGTCTATAGGCTTATGCTTTTCCCGTTTGCTGTAAGAGACAGAGCTAGAGTATGGTTGGACTCTCAACCTAAAGATAGCCTGAACTCTTGGGATAAACTGGTCACGACTTTCTTAGCCAAGTTCTTTCCTCCTCAAAAGCTTAGCAAGCTTAGAGTGGATGTTCAAACCTTCAGACAGAAAGAAGGAGAATCCCTCTATGAAGCTTGGGAGAGATACAAGGAACTGACCAAAAAGTGTCCTTCTGACATGCTTTCAGAATGGACTATTCTGGATATATTCTATGATGGTCTATCTGAGTTATCAAAGATGTCACTGGACCATTCTGCAGGTGGATCCATCCACCTAAAGAAAACGCCTGCAGAAGCTCAAGAACTCATTGACATGGTTGCAAATAACCAGTTCATGTACACTTCTGAAAGGAATCCTGTGAATAATGGGACGCTGATAAACCACTATTTTATGGTTTATCTTGTGCTCAATTGAGTGGATTTTACCAACTCTTTACCCACTTATTCATACTATTTGCACGGTTTTACATTTGCCTTCCTAATTATGTGCTCTGATCAAAAACATGCTTCTTTGGTCTTAATTTTGATATATTTAATCCTCTCTTATTACCATTAGATGCCTTGATATGTGTGTTAAGTGATTTCAGAGATTACAGGGCAGGAATGGCTCAGAGGATGGAAAGGAAGCATGCAAAAGTGGAAGGAATACAAGAAGTTGGAGAAACTGCTAAGCTGTCCAGCCTGACCTCTTCGCACTCAAATGACTATAACTTTAGCTACAGAGGTCCAAACGACACGGTTTTAGTTGCGTTGGAAAGCTAACGTCCGGGGCTTCGATTTGATATATAATATGCCATAGTTGCTCTGATGCTAGGCGACGTGAACGCGTGATTCACGCGGATGCGTCGCATCTGCGAACTTCAATCCGCGCGGCTGCGTGGACGACGCCTCCGCGTCACTTGTCCGCGACCTGAACGTACCAGAAAACACAGATTAGAGGCTATAAAGTGGGGGAGTGCATCCATTCATAGGGAGGCTCTCATAATTCATTTTTCATGTTTTAGATGTAGTTTTAAAGAGAGAGGTTCTCTCCTCTCTCTCTCTTAGGATTAGGATTTAGAACTTCTCTTAGTTTTAAGAGTGACTCTCGATCCCAGGTTTAATGTTCTTTTTTGTTTAATTTCGTTTCCATTTTTATTCACCTTAGTACTTTAATTGATATTTATCTTTTGAATAATTGGCTTATGGCTTTCATGTTATGATTTTCTTTATTAATGCAATTGAGGTATTTTCAGATTTGTGATTTATATTTAGCTTTTTACATTCTTGGTTTTGGTTAAGAAATCAGTAACTCAGAAGTTATCCAATTCAACAGCATAATTGATAATTGTTATCTTGCTAATTGAACTGAGCTTCAATAATTCCAACCTTTTCTCATGAAATAAATAGGATTCGAAGATCAAACTAATTAGTCACTTGACTTTCCTTTACTTTAGTAAAGGTTGACTAAGTGGAATTAAGATTCAACTTTCATTATTATTGATAAAGATAACTAAGTCTGGACTTCCAATTTCTAACACCTTGCCAAGAGTTTATTTTATTATTATTATTTATTTTTCTTATCATTCAACATACTGCTTTCTTACTTTCAAAACCCCCAATTTATAAGACTCATAACCAATAATAAGAACACCTCCCTGCAATTCCTTGAGAAGACGACCCGAGATTTAAATACTCGGTTATCAATTTTAAAGGGGTTTGTTACTTGTGACAACCAAAACGTTTGTATGAAAGGACTTTTGAAGGTTTAGAAACTATACTTGCAACGAGGATTTATCTGCAAATTTCTAGAGCACGCAAAAGTTCTCTCATCAAAATGGCGTCGTTGCCGGGAAATTGCAAACGTGTGCCTTATTATTGGTTATTGTAAATATTTTATTTTTGCTTGTTTATTTGTTTTTATTTTTGTTTTTATTTTTGCTTTTTCTTAAGTTAAGAGGTTATTGGTTTTTATTTTAAAATTTTTATCTTATCTTATCTTATTTCGAAATTCAAATTTCAAAATTCAAATTTAAAATTTTTCAAATTTCAAATTTCAAAAATTCAAATTTCAAAAATTTAAAATTCAAAATTTCAAAATTTAATTTTCAAATTGGAAATTTAAATAACCTTTTAATTTAAATTTATTTTTATTTTTGTTTTTAATTTTTATTTACTACTATAAACTCTCACCCCTTTGGCTATGAGTCTGGTTACAATAATGTTGCAGGAAGAAGAAATTACAATGAGAACAGGCATCAAGGTTGGAATAATCAAAGATGGGAGGAGCCACAAGGATTTGATCAACCCTCATGGCAACAACCACCTCCAATGGACTATCAACAACCACCACCATATGCCTATGAACCCTCTCCTCAACATGACTTTGGACCACCATACTCACAAGCACCTTTCCGCCATTCACCTCCATATGACCCTAACCCTCAACCACCTTATGAGCCATATGAACCATATATAGAACCACCCCAATTCCAACCCAATTACTCACAAGAACCACCACTTCAATATTCACCATCTCCATATCCATCAATCCAAGAGCACTATGATCCTATTTATGAAAGCCGAGTGCATCAAGAGACAAATGATCGTTTCAAAGAAATAGTGGATCGATTTCAGGCAACCATTCATCAATTGGGGCAAGCAATAATGAGTCAATTAGCTTCCCGACGTTCGGACACTCAAGGAACCCTCATGGCTTCATGTGGGCAATCTAATGAAGAATGTAGCATGAAGGAGATACTAGAAACTCCAGTGAACAGTATGGAGCATGACTTTGTACTGGAACAAATGGAGGAAGCTGTAATTATCAAAGAAGAAGAATTGGTTGAAGACTTAGGAGATGCAGAACCTCCATGGGAAAGTCCAGTCATAGAACCCCCTTCCGAGACGTTTGAAATTGATGCTGAGGAGGGTGTACAACCTCCAAGGCATATCACAGTTGAAGACTTGGAAGAGGTTGATCAAGAGATGGAGATTCAAGAAGAAGAAGCACAACCTCCCATGCTCTTGGGAAGCAATGAAGAGAAGATTGAATTGGAAGAAAGATACCAAGAGGAAGAGGTTGAAATTAAAGAAGCTTGCAAAGAGGTGATAATTATTAGAGAAGAGCACAAGGGAGTAGAGCTTGCAATTTCATTAAAAACACCTCCCCCTAAGTTGCCATCATCCTTCACAACATTCAAGTGGATAAAATTCATATCCCTTAGCTTTCTAATTCCACTTGAATATGGGCTACTGGAGATGGATGGTCAACTTAGAGCTCTTTGTGGCATAAAGAGTAAGAGGAAGATGGTTAGTGGTAAGAATTGTCCTGCAAGGTTCATTATGGTTGGAAGCTCTAAGTTTAAATGCAAAGGTTGGTGTAAAGCTCAACTGAATGGGTCTAGGAAGTTGTTTGGCCGCTTTAGTGAGAATTCGGAGGGCTTGCTACCCGGATGGAATCATGATAATCAACAAGAAGACGGGTACAAAAGCAAGATTTAGGACCCCAGAATCCATTCTGGCGATAAACACTCTTGGGGCCTTGTCACTTGCTTTAACTTACTTGAAGGTTTTCTGCGCCAAGTTTGGGATCCCGGAGGCCATTGGAATTACAAACATTGGTGGAGATTCCTGGTTGAGTTCAAGCACAAGCCACCATAACAGAGAGCTCACCAAATGTCCAACTTAAGGACTTTAACTAAAAGTGCTAGGTGGGAGACAACCCACCATGGTAGGATCGTTCCTTTTTCATTTTTATTTAGTTTCATTTGTTTTTGAGCTTTATTTTATTTTATTATATTGAACCTGGAGTTTTGCATCACATCCATATTAACACTGCATTCTTCATTTTTTATTTCAGAAAAAAAAGAGGATTTTCGCACACGACGCGACAGCGTCGTTGACGCGTCCACGTCGTATGTGCGTTTGGAAGAAAATGAGGATGAACAGAGAGTCACGCGAAAGCATGGCTGGAGGCGCGCTAATGGCACAAATTGATCCATGCGACTGTGTCGCTGACGCGGCCGCGTCATTTGAAAAATAGCCTCTCCACGCGTTCGCGTCACCCACGCGAATGCGTGGCTCTGTGGAATCGACGTAAATGGGTGTATGGCAGAAAGTTGAGCTGGAGTTGGGCTGGACTCGTGCTAGAAGCCCAAGCCTCACCACACGAACGCGTGCCCCATGCGTCCGCGTCGTTTTAAAAGATGGTCATTCACGCGATCGCATGCCCACGCGATCGCGTCACCAAGATTTTTGGCAAAAGAGTTTCGAACAGAGAGTTGCGCGACCGCGAGGCTGCACTCGCGCCAATCGCACAAAACAGGCCACGCAATCGCGTGACCCACGCGTCCGCGTCACCTGACCTTATCACGCACCACGCGATCGCGTCACTCACGCGTCCGCGTCACAAGCGGCGCACAGAATATCCAGATCAGCCAATTTTCTTATCTTTTCTTCTCTAATCCTTATTTTTCTTATCTTTTCTTATTTCTTTCTTCTTCCTTTCTTATCTTCTTTCCCCTCTCATTCTTCTTATTTTTCTTTTTATTTTATTTTAATTTATTTGCATACTTTCATTCATTGCATTATTTTCATTGGTGTTAGAAATTTATTTGGGTCATTATTTCTATATTTTACTTGTGGATTATTAGAGGAATTATTTGACAATTATATATATTTATTTTTAAAGGGTTGCTTGCATGTTCAATTTATTATTTTCATTAGATTATTTACCATGCATGCTATGTGTTTGTGAAAACGCCCGTATGGCATTGTGCATTGCTTTTCAGTATCTTTTATCCTACTACTCTGAATGCCTGCTTTTCACAAAACCATTTTTCATATCATATTCATTCAATATAATTGTCATTACAAACATGTTGCAAGTTTGAAAGACTTGGTAATCTAACTTGGACATTGAATGCTTGATCTATGCTACTCATGCCTTTGCCTGCATGCCAATAAACACCTTGCATTCAATTGTTATCATATGCACTAGCTAGTTTCCATTGATGACTTTTCACATGTACTCATGAGCATATGCTAACATCATTCTTCTTTATTGTGCATTGATTACCACCTTTCCCGCTCTCTTCCTTGCTCTAACCCTTAGCTTTAAAAGTCACTTTCTTTTTCCCTTTTCAGGATGGCCACCAAGAAGGGTAAAGAAAAAGCTACTCCCAAACTACCGGCAAGGAAAGGAACAAAAAGAGCTCCAGCTGAGGAACCACAACCCCCGTCCACTTGCAAATCTCAGCATGCACCGAGGACGGTGCAATCTTTAAATGTGGGGAGGTCGATACCGATCTCCATGGGTTAGTTATTCTCTTCTCAAACATCAATATTTTACCTTAATTGTTAGTTCATTGTTGCATTTGCATATTTTACCACTTGGTTAAAGTAATATTTTCTTTTTCAAGAAACCTTTTAGAGCATTTCACTAATTTGAATAAAATTTAATATTACACTTGTTTGAAGAAATATTATACTGGAACATGGTTTAGAGCTCGAACACATAAAACCTGTGAGATTTTTTTGAGCCTATTTGAATTGGTTGCATTTTATCAACCAATATTTTATTTTTGATGTGTGTTTTTTTTCTCTCTAAAATTGTGATCTTTGTCTTGCTTAAATTCTATATTTCCATGGTTTGATGTATCCATGCACCTATATGATTGAGGCATTTATTTCACTGAGCTTACATACCCATATGGCCTTACCTTTCATTATCCTTTGCAAACCAATTTTGAGCCTATTGTACCCCCTTTGTTCTTTTTATTTAGCACATCATTAACTCTAAGCGAAAAACAATAATGTCCTTAATTTGAATCCTTGGTTAGCTTAGACTAGTGAGAGTGCTTATGATTTAAGTGTGGGAAAAGTGGGTTTGGAAATATTTGGTTTAAGAATTGGGTATTATATATCTTTATGAAAATGTGAAAAAAATGTTTAGAACATGATTCATGCATTCAATATGTTAATCATATGCATTGAAAAAAAAAAAAAAGAAAGAAGAGCAATTAAGCAAAAAAGGGGACAAAATGGCCCAAAGTAAGTGGTGAGAACAATGCATATGTACTGTACTTGAAACTAGAATGCATGAATATGTGGAAAACGTGGTTAATGGATAGTTAGATGTGGTATTATGATTACATGGATTGTCTAAAGTTAGGTGGAAAGTTTAAGTTAATTAAGGATTCAGATTTTAGTCCACTTGGCCAAATACAATCCTACCTTGACCCTAACCCCATTACAACCCTTAAAAGACCTCTTGATATGTGTATCTGTGCATTAAATTTATGTTGATTAAGAGCAAGCCTTAGAAAGCAAGGTTAGTAGAGAATTGAGAGATCGAACCTTAAACACCTGAGTGATTAGAGTGTACACACTACCAGTGAGGGTTCGATGCTCAATTCCTTGTTCCCTGCTTTCATAAGCTATTTTCTTCTTGCAAGTCTATTTGTACTTCATTTTCATGATTTGAATTAGTGAAATCCAGTTCATATTTCCTTTTGAAAGATTTGTTTATTTTTAACCAAGTAGGTAGAAACATCTTAGCATGTAGTTGCATTCATATACATAGGTTGCATTGCATACTCTCTATCATTCCTCTTCATTCCTTTATAGCTTCTCTTGAGCTTAGCATGAGGACATGCTAATGTTTAAGTGTGGGGAGATTGATAAACCACTATTTTATGGTTTATCTTGTGCTCAATTGAGTGGATTTTACTAACTCTTTACCCACTTATTCATACTATTTGCACGGTTTTACATTTGCCTTCCTAATTATGTGCTTTGATTGAAAACATGCTTCTTTGGTCTTAATTTTGATATATTTAATCCTCTCTTATTATCATTAGATGCCTTGATATGTGTGTTAAGTGATTTCAGAGATTACAGGGCAGGAATGGCTCAGAGGATGGAAAGGAAGCATGCAAAAGTGGAAGGAATACAAGAAGTTGGAGAAACTGCTAAGCTGTCCAGCCTGACCTCTTCGCACTCAAATGGCTATAACTTTAGCTACAAAGGTCCAAATGATGCGGTTTCAGTTGCGTTGGAAAGCTAACGTCCGGGGCTTCGATTTGATATATAATGTATTATAGTTTCTCTGACGCTAGGTGACGCGACCGCGTGCTCCATACGGCCGCGTCGCAGTGATGGAAATTCAGCATGTTTGAATTCGCAACCAGCGAATTCTGGGCTGTTTCTGACCCAGTTCTCGGCCCAGAAAACACAGATTAGAGGCTATAAAGTGGAGGAATGCATCCATTTATAATCAGGCATTCACATTCATAATTTTAGGAGTAGATGTAGTTTTTAAAGAGAGAGGTTCTCTCCTCTCTCTTAGGATTAGGATTTAGAACTTCTCTTAGTTTTAGGAGTGACTCTCAATCCCAGGTTTAATGTTCCTTTATTTTAAGCTTTCCTTTCACTTTTATTCATTCCATTACTTTAGTTGATTATTTACTTTTTCCATTTAATTTATGAATTCTTCTATGTTCCAGATTATTTGAATTAATGCTATTTGATGTATTTCAGTTTATTATTGCTCTCTTTTATTTATGTCACCATTGCTTCCAATCTGAAGACATTTTTATTCCAGCAATTTTACTTTTCCCCCTTTTGGTTTTGGTTAAGAAATCAGTAACTCAGGAGTTATCTTAGCTCAACATAATTGATAACTGTTATCTTTGCTAATTGAACTGAACTTCAATAATCCCAACATTTTCTTAGGAAATAAATAGGATTCGAAGATCAAACTAATTAGTCCCTTGACTTTCCTTTGCTTTAGTAAAGGTCAACTAAGTGGAATTAAGATTCAATCTTCTTTATTATTGAGAAGGGTAACTAATCTGGACTTCCTATTTCTCATCCCTTGCCAAAAGTTTGCTTTACAGTTATTATTATTTTATTTTACTTGTCATTCAACATACTTTTTACCTTGGTCCAAAACCCCAATTTACAACTCATAACCAATAATAAGAACACCTCCCTGCAATTCCTTGAGAAGACGACCCGAGGTTTGAATACTTCGGTTATCAATTTATTTAGGGGTTTGTTACTTGTGACAACAAAAATGTTTGTATGAAAGGACTTTTGAAGGTTTAGAAACTATACTTTTGATGAGACACAGAAGTTGGTAAATTAAAAATTATTAGAATAGTTACGTTGCAAGTATAGTTCTTAACTCACCGAAAATCTGCCTATCAATTTAGAAATATGTCACAGAGAGTTTAAATTAAAAATTACTGGGAGTTGGAGCCCCAGGTCGTCTCCCAACGAGTTGCAGAAAAGTGTGCTATTTTATTAATCAGATGTTCCAAAAGGTTGAGTTAAGAAATGGAAAATTAAATTGAGAAAATTTAAATAATATGAATAAAAGCCTTGACTGGGAGTTGATTAGTTGGAATCTCTATTATTGATGGGATGATTTCAAGATTAATTTATAATTAATGGTTGCTCTGTTTAGTTATCCTTTACTAGGTAAAGGAAAGTCAAACAAGTTGGAATGCTAGATCTATTCACAAGTTGCAACCCACTTAGTTCAAAGGGATTGGTGTTAGTGACTGGATAGCAATCCAACAGTTAACCCAATTACAAATTCTCTTTCATTCCTTCCAACTCAAGATTTCCCTTCAATCAACTCCCCATCAAGTGAAGAAACTACTCGCTCATTGTAAATAATAAATCTATAATATATGAAAGAGAATTAAAAGAAGACATGATTAGTGGAATGGAAAATAAATTAAAATGGAAGAAATAATCCTTGTATTAAATAATCATGGAAGTATTCAAATGACAAAATTGAACAAAGCAAAAAACATGGAAGAATAAAACCAAGTTAAGAGAACGAACTAGAAGGACGAAGTCTTGATGAGGAAATAACTCTCCTCAATGTTCCAATGCTAAGACCAATTGAAAATCAAAATTCTAAAACCTAGAGAGAAAAACCTAAAGGAGTAAAACTAGATCTAAAACTAAAAACTGTGTAGAATGAATGTTATGCTTTGTTTCTGCATATTCCCTGGCTCTAGTCTGCTGTTCCGGGCCGAAAGCTGGGTCGAAATAAGGTCCAAAATCGCCTCAGCGAATTCTACAGATTGTGCAGCACATGTCACGCGATCGCGTTATCCATGCGGACGCGTCATTCGCGCTTTTCCTTGCCACGCGTTTGCGTCGTCCACGCTACCGCGTCGCTTGAGCTTTTCCAATCCGTGCGGCCGCGTGAGCCATGCGGCCGCGTCACTGCGATTTGCTCTCCTTCGCGCAGTCGCGTGAGCCATGCGACCGCGTCACTTCTCGCTGGTTATCTCCGCAAATTCTTGTGTTCCTTCTATTTTTGCTAGCTTCCTTTCCAATCTCCAACTCATTCATGCCTTATAAAGTCTGAAACACTTAACACACAGATCACGGCATCGAATGGAATAAAGGAGAATTAAAAATACATAATTAAAGTCTCTAGGAAGCAGTTTTCAAACATGTTATAAATTCAGGAAGGAATTATAATTTCATGCTAATTTAATGAATAAGTGGGTAAGGATCATGATAAAATCACACAATTAAACACAATATAAATCATAAAATAGTGGTTTATCAACCTCCCCACACTTAAACATTAGCATGTCCTCATGCTTAATTGAAGGAGATAAGGAAATAAGTATGAACATGTAGAAACTCATGAAATGCAATGCAAGCCTATATATATATATAAATAAATGCAACTATATGATTCTTGCCCACTTGATCAAAAGTGAATAAGCTCTTCAAAATAATTACAAATCAAATTCCACTAATTCTATCATTATATAATAAAACAGATAAAAGTGCAAGAAGATAGCTCATGAAAGCAGGGAACATGAAAATTCAAGCATTGAACCCTCACTGATAATGTATGTACGCTCTAATCTCTAGTGTATAGGGTAATCACTGTAGAACCTATGCACAATTACTCAAGAGGGGGGGGTGAATTGAGTATTGCAACAACAATGAATCTTTTTGCTCAAGTTAAAGACAATATATAAAAGTGTTATTGTACTAGTATTTTTCCAAGAGCTTAACTCAATTGCTAAGCATTTATAAGGAGCTTTTACTTTCCAATAGACACCAACTCAAATAAATTGATCAAGCTTTTCACCAATCGGACTTAAGCTATTCCTTAAGTACTTACGAAGCTACTTTTCGATCACAATTTATTTGCTCAAAGGTAAAAGACAATAATATAGAAGAGATGAGTTTGGAGAGATGCAAACGCTATTTAGAGTGGTTCGGCACAATCCTTGTCCTACGTCCACTTTCTTTCTCAATCGCTATTGAGAAGTTCCACTATTGCCAAGCTTCAAGGTGCTCGCGCAAAACCTTTTACAATCCGAGTCCTTAGTTTCTAACACCTCACGGTATATGATCACCACTCGTATACTAACCCACTCCACTTAGAGACTCCTTCTCTAAGATTTGCCTTGAGTACTTAGTATACTTCTTTGGTATCCTTACCGACTATAGTGTTTATAACTCTTGACTCAACCTTGGAGATCACACTCCAATTTACAAAGTGTTACAAGAAAACAATTCTCAAAGAATTGTTGAGATGAAATGAGTACTCTCTAGAAGAGTGTATGATTACAAGTTTAGCACTATTGAACCAATTGATATTGCTCTCTCAAATTGTGTATTATAACACCTTAAAAATGTGTAGAATGAAAGAATATGAACAAGATAGTTTGCAAATACTCACTTGTGTGAAATAAGGCTTTAATCCATCTATTTATAGACTTCCCAAACCTTAGAAACGTTTGGGAGTTAATGGGATGAAGCCGTTTTGATAAAACTAGCCGTTTTTTATGTTTTTGAATCATTTGCATCGATGCATAACACTTTGCATCGATGCAAATGTGTCTTTGAAGCTGAAATTTGAATTTTCAGCTAGGTTGCATCGATGCAAGATGAGTGTGCATCGATGCAAACCTTAAAGAATGGCTTAAAATCACTTCAAAATGCTTAGGATTGATCTCAAACTTGTTGGAGTCAATTCCTATGCTTTTGTACCTTTGAAAACAAGTTTTTAAACCATTTGGCTAGCATCGAATTGCAAGATGTGCATCAAAACATTTTGTGAGTGTGTGTTGAGAGATTTAGCAATTGGTTCTTAACAAGAGGTTACCTAAGTCCTAAGACACTATACTTGTCTTCAAATGTTGTGGACTTGAGTTTCTTGTTGTTGTTGTGTTGCTTTCAACTCTTCATTCCTCAACGTTGAATGTTGGTTGATCTTTCAATATGCTTGTTCATTCAAGTTGTTTGTTGGTTTGTCTTTCATATCGTTTGTTGGTTTGTCATTCATCAAAACCTATGAATACAAACTTCGCATACAAGCAACATGATTTACAATTTCCCCCTTTTTGATAATGACAAACCAATTTTGAGGATATGCATTTATAAATGATTTTGAAAGCAACAATAATGCACTTTGTTTTATAGAAAGCTTTGGAGAAGACTTCACAAAAAAAATTTGCAGGAGTTCCCCCTAAATATGTGCATTTGTTCCCTTAATGGGCGTTTATCAAAGAAAACAATTTAGATATCAAAGTTTTTGCTTAGCGGAAGTCTTTTTTTTTTTTTTTGAAAAACATTGTTTCGCAAACTTATTTCTTCTTTTCAAATCCTTAAACTTCTTCTTTTTCAAAAGTTTAAAATTTCAAATATCCTCAAACTTCTCTTCCCCCTTTTGACATTATCAAAAAGAAAGGATTTTGAAATGTGTCATAGAAGTATGCATAAAACAATGAAAATAGATATTTCCCCCTTTCAAAAAGAATTTGATTTTCTCTTTTTATATATAAAACAAGCATGCATAATTCCCCCTAAATAAGTGAAATATATTAAAGCATGCTCATTAACTTAAAATAGGGGTACCAAGCCTATTTTGAGTTATTCACCAAATAAGCATACAAGCATTAATCATTAAACAAAATTATGAAGAGCATATCAAAATATTAAAACCATAATAGAAATCCTTAGCTTACTAGGAGTTAGTTTAACAATTCATATAATGAAATAAACATAAAGCAATAAAAAGTGACTTGATGAAGAGGAGACAATCAATCTTGGTCTTCATCATCATCAGTGTCCTCTTCATATGGTAGGTGGATCCCGAAATGCTCATATAAGTCATCAATACGACGATCCAAGCGACCCGTCCGACGATCTACACGAGACACGCGACGATTAAGTGCTTCAAGTTGCCTACCATGCTCTACGTCAATCCTTTGGATGTTTTGGTTGATGGATTGTAATTCTCTCATTATATCAACCAAGGAGGGTGGTTCTTGAGCTTGAGGTGCTTGTGGAGGAGCTTCCTCTTGAGGACCTTGTTCATCAACATTTCTTCTTCCCATTTTGTTGAGAATATGAGTGTTGATACAAGATTGAGGTGGTACTTCCTTGGTAATCTCATTTGATACATCAATACCAACATAATCAAAGACTTTAGACCATAGGCAAAGGAATCCTAATCCACCATTCCTATCCTTCATCTTGAGCCTAACCATATGTTGTATTATAAAGTATGGCCAATTAATCTTAATTCCATTCATCATAGCCCACATGACAATCAAATCTTCATCATTTACATTCGCATGCCCGGATATTCTAGGTTGCAATACATAGGTGACTAGATATAACAAAGTTCTATGTTCCGCACTCATTGAATTGCAACTAATTTTGGAATGAGCTCCTTGTACAAGATTGAACAAATGCATGGCATTGTCCTTTGAATAACCCCATTCATCAATTGGGGTTTTACCACCTTGAAACAAGTCACCTTGATTTGGCAGCTCCCAAATGGTGGCTAACTCATCACCATCTAGCCTATAATCCTTTCTTCCTATCTTGAAGAATAATGTGAAACTTGATTCATCTTCCTCATCAATCTCAATCATGAGTGTACTATAGGCTATGACAACTAAATCCGGATAAAATTTACTCTTAATTTGAACAAAATCCATGAGACCTTGATGAACTAGAATAGCCTTAAGAGTATCAAAGTTATGAATGACAAGAAGGGTCGGATCCAAATACCTCGGAGGAATTTCCTTTCTTCCGGCGAGCCTTGCCTCATAGAATTGAAGATCTTCATTAGAAGCAAAGTACCTTGCCAAAGGATGATTATTTGGAGGTGGAACCACACTTGAAGAACCTTTTGACTTCTTGACGGTTCTCTTGATTCTAGGCATTGTGGATGATTTTGTTTTATGGGTTTTGTAGAGGAGAATGTGGGGACTTCAAATATGTAATTTGTTTGTAGTGGGTATCTAAGTTTTGTGAGTTGTATGAAGCTATATGTGAGCTTGTTTTGGAGGTAATGGAGGTTTGGAGGTGGAGATATGAGTTGTGAGGTTGAAGATGATGAAAAAGTGGGGTTTTATTGCACAAGAATGCCAAATTTACGTGTTTTTATGCAATTTGGTCTTGTTTGCATCGATGCAATGGGCTTTGCATCGATGCACATAGCACGTCGTGTGCTTTGCATCGATGCAAAGCTTGGTTGCATCGATGCAACATGCATCATTTTGCCCAAAATCACCAAATTTTCATCCTTTGGTGGTTCTTTCTTCAATCCTTTGAGTTCCATCATGTATATACTCATTTAAACTATTATAAACTTCAATTTGTTGATCCTCCATTGTTTATAATCTTCAAATTCTTCAATCTACCTCAAGATTAATCACTCATTCATCAACTCATAAACCTACAAAACAATGGCTAATTGGATATCTCCAATGCTTAAGTTAGTAAGAGATAAAATAGCAATATAAATACAATGAATTCAAACAAATCATATTAGATTAGAATCCAAGATACCAAGTTCATTTCGGATGTTAAAAAAACTTTCTTTACATAAAGGTTTAGTGAAGATGTCCGCTAGTTGTTTACTAGTTTCGACAAATTCAATAACCACATCACCCTTTTCAACATGGTCTCTTATGAAGTGATGTCTAATCTCAATATGCTTGGTTCTTGAATGTTGAACCGGATTCTTGGTTAAATTTATTGCACTAGTATTATCACATTTGATAGGAATGTGATCAAGCATGAGTCCATAGTCCACAAGTTGTTGTTTCATCCATAAAATTTGGGCGCAACAACTACCGGCGGCTACATACTCGGCTTCGGCGGTAGATAAGGCTACACTTACTTGTTTCTTGCTATGCCATGAAACAAGAGAGTTTCCTAGCAAGTGACAAGTGCCGCTAGCGCTTTTCCTATCCAATTTGCAACCGGCAAAATCGGAATCGGAATAACCAATCAAATCACAAGTGGATCCTTTCGGATACCACAATCCAACATTTAATGTTCCTAGGAGATACTTCATAATCCTTTTCACCGCACTTAAGTGAGATTCCTTAGGATTAGTTTGGTATCTCGCACACATGCATACACTAAACATGATATCTGGCCTACTTGCCGTTAGATAAAGCAATGATCCTATCATGCCTCTATACTTCTTTACATCTATGTTTTTACCTTGTTCATCTTTGTCAAGGTAGCAAGTAGTGCTCATTGGTGTGTCCATTGCCTTAGCATTGTCCATTCCAAATCTTTTGAGCAATTCCTTGCAATATTTGGTTTGGCCAACGAAAGTTCCTTCTTTTCCTTGTTTGATTTGAAGACCAAGGAAGAAGTTGAGTTCGCCCATCATGGACATTTCAAATTCACTTTGCATGAGGTTTGAGAAAAACTTGCAAAGTGATTCGTTAGTTGAACCAAATATTATGTCATCGACGTAAACTTGTACCAAAAGGATATTTTTGTTTTCAATCATGATAAATAAAGTTGTATCAACCTTCCCTCTTCTAAAACCCTTTTCTATTAAAAACTTGCTCAAACGTTCATACCAAGCTCTTGGAGCTTGTTTAAGACCATAAAGAGCTTTCTTGAGTTTAAAAACATGATTAGGATTTTCATAATCCTCAAAACCGGGAGGTTGTTCAACATATACTTCTTCTTGAATGAAACCATTAAGAAAGGCACTCTTAACATCCATTTGATAAAGTTTGAAGTTATAAGAGGATGCAAAAGCAAGTAACATCCTAATAGCTTCTAATCTAGCTACGGGAGCATAAGTTTCGTCATAATCAATGCCTTCCTCTTGATTATAACCTTTAGCTACTAATATAACTTTGTTTCTAACAATTGTACCATTTTCATCGAGTTTATTTCTAAAAACCCATTTTGTTCCGACAATTGTTTGATTACTTGGTTTAGGCACCAATTCCCAAACGTCATTTCGTTTGAATTGGTTAAGCTCCTCTTGCATTGCCATAACCCAATGTTCATCATTAATTGCGGACTCAATGGTAGATGGTTCAATTTGAGAAACAAAAGCACTATATGTAAATAAATTTCTAAAAGAGGATCGAGTTGTTACCCCTTTCGAAACATTACCAATGACGTTGTCTAGAGGATGATCCTTTGAAGTACGCCAGTCCTTTGGAAGTGCATTTATTTGTGCTTGTGATGGTGCAATTTCTTCAACTTGAACATTATCCTTTGTTGTAGAGGCTTTATTTAAATCTTTTTCTTTGTCTTCACCATTCAAATTTAGTGAATCAAAGTTTTCTACATTTTCATCAAAATCTTTTCTAGCATAACAACGGTTAGTTTCATCAAAAGCGACATGAATACTTTCTTCCATAGTCATGATGCGTTTATTATATACTCTAAAAGCTTTCCTAGTTAAAGAGTAGCCTAAGAAGATTCCTTCATCAGCCTTAGCATCAAATTTGCCTAAGTTATCTTTTCCATTATTTAGAATAAAGCATTTACAGCCAAAGACGTGAAGGTGGGAAATATTTGGCTTTCTTCCTTTGTACAATTCGTACGGTGTTTTCTTAAGAATAGGTCGAATGATAATCCTATTCATAACATAACACGCGGTACTAACCGCATCCGCCCAAAAGTACTTAGGAATATTAGCCTCATTGAGCATAGTTCTCGCCATTTCTTCTAAATGACGATTTTTCCTTTCAACCACACCATTTTGTTGTGGTGTTCTAGGAGAGGAAAAATTATGCTCAATGCCATTTTCTTCACAAAAAGTTTCAAAAAGATTGTTTTCAAATTCTCCACCATGATCACTTCTAATAGATGATATATGCAAATTCTTTTCATTTTGAATAACTTTGGCTAATCTTTTGAATGCTCGAAATGCATCACTCTTGTTTGCTAGAAACAAGGTCCATGTAAATCGAGAGTAATCATCAACAATAACTAAAGCATAGTAATTGCCACCAAAGCTCATAGTCCTGGAAGGACCAAATAAATCCATGTGCAAAAGTTGTAATGGCCTTGTTGTCGAAACAATGTTTTTAGATTTAAAAGAGGCCTTTACTTGTTTTCCCTTTTGACATGCGTCGCAAAGGATGTCTTTTTCAAAACGTAGCTTTGGTAAGCCAATTACTAACTCTTTAGAGACCAACTTGCCAAGATGGTCCATGTTAGCATGAGCTACTCTACGATGCCATAACCAAGTTTCATCATTTTTACTAACAAGGCATTTCACATCATTTGAGGAAACTTCATCTATATTAATCATGTATACATTGTCAACACGGTGTCCAATTAGCACAATTTCATTAGTGTCTTGCCTTTTTATCAAACAACATTTTGAGTCAAAGGTAACTAAGTTTCCTTTGTCACAAAGTTGGCTAACACTAATGAGATTATGTTTGAGACCTTTGACAAGTATAACATTATCTATGGAGGTAGAAGAATTTTTACCAACTTTTCCAACGCCGATTACTTTGCCGGTGTTGTTGTCTCCATAGATCACATTTCCTCCGTTTGTAGGCTCTATTGCGGTGAACTTTGATTCATCGCCGGTCATGTGTTTGGAGCATCCACTATCAACATACCAATTTGTATCCTTAGCTCCAACACGTACCTACAAAACAATTAAAATTGGGATTTAGGTACCCAAGTGAATTTGGGTCCTTGATGGTTAGTATGAGCATAATGCCCATAAGGTGCCCATCTCGTATCTTGACTACGAAAGTTTATATGTTTAATTCTAGTAAAGCATACGGGTGCTATATGACCTACTTTATTGCAATAATGACATATGACATTTGGATTATGCATCCTATGCATGTTTCTAAATGGTTGCCTAGGTTGTTTCCTAAATGCAACATCTTTTGATCTATATGCATTGTGATTATAATTTCTAAATGAAGTATGTTGAGGAGGATGTTTAAAGGTTTCATTCCTTTTAGGCATGCTTGCCTTTTGGGCTTGCGGTTGCCTAATAGGAGTTTTAGTATTTTTAAATTTTCCTTTTTCAAAACCTAAACCTTCCTTATTATGAACATGCTTTTGATTTTTCAACATTTTATCTAAGTTCTTTGAAGATTCATTGAACTTAGCTAAAGTGTTCTTAAGATTTGTAATTTCATTTTCATGCATTTTACAAGATTTGTATAGATCACTACTTGTGCTACACTTATCTTTTCCAAGATTGATATTCTCATTTTTCAACATCTCATTTTGTTTTAAAAGATCCATATTCTTTTTCTTTAGGAGAGAATAATCTTGGGTAAGTTTTGTGTACACCTCAAGTAAGGCATCATATTCATCTTGTAAATTAAAAGAAGTGGAGTTGTCATTACTAACCTTTTCTTCGCTTGCCATTAAGCAAAGATTTGCAACCTCGTCGTCATCGGAGTCGGATTCATCCTCGTTCTCCCATGATATGTATGCTTTCTCCTTCTTCTTAAATTTCTTGTTTTTGTCCTCCTTTTGAAGTTTTGGACAATTGGGTTTAATGTGTCCAACTTCTCCACACTCATAGCATTTTGGTACCTTTGTTTTGCTCTTGAAGTTTTTCTTCATTGCAAACTTATTGAATCTTTTTAATAAGAGTGCAAATTCTTCATCTCCTTCTTCTTCATTATCATCACTCTCTTCTTGTAGTGATGTTGTTTTAAGGGCGAGACTTTTCTTCTTGCTTTCTTCACCTTTTTGTCTATTTAGCATAGTCATCTCATAGGTGAGAAGATTACCTCGTAGTTGATCAAATGTAAGTTGATCATAGAGCCTTCCTTCCACAATGGCGTTCACTTTGGAGTTCCATTTTGGTGTAAGGCTTGTAAGCACCTTGGTCACAATTTGTTTATCATTGTATTTTGTGCCAAGCATGCTTAGGTTGTTGAAGATCTTGGAGAGTCTTTCAAGAGCTTCTTCAATGCTCTCTTCATCTTTCATTTTAAAATTTTCCCATTCATGAACCAACATAAATACCTTTGATTCTTTAACGTGGTCGGTTCCTTCGTAAGTGATTTGGAGTTTATCCCAAATCTCTTTAGCGGTTTCACATGTAGAGATCTTCATATAGTCATGCTCGTTAAGTGCACAATGGATGAAGTTGATGGCTTTATCATTCATTGCCACTTTCTTCCAATCATCGTCACTATATTCATTTTCTCCTTTCGGTACTTGCTTTAAGACGGAGACTTCTCCTTCTTTAGCGCTTGTTGTCTTTGTTGGAATGTGATTTCCATTCTCAATCACTTTCCAAATTCTCACATCTTGAGAACGGATCCAAATTCTCATCTTATTTTTCCAATAAGAGTAATTTGTTCCGCTAAAAAGAGGAGGTCTAGCGGTTGAGTTACCTTCACTAGTGTTGTTGTTGTTAAAGCTTGTGCTTGCCATGATCTTTTCCCTTAAACGGTTAAGTCTTTCAAAGGGTTAAGCTCTGATACCACTTGTAGAACCTATGCATAATTACTCAAGAGGGGGGGTGAATTGAGTATTGCAACAACAATGAATCTTTTTGCTCAAGTTAAAGACAATATATAAAAGTGTTATTGTACTAGTATTTTTCCAAGAGCTTAACTCAATTGCTAAGCATTTATAAGGAGCTTTTACTTTCCAATAGACACCAACTCAAATAAATTGATCAAGCTTTTCACCAATCGGACTTAAGCTATTCCTTAAGTACTTACGAAGCTACTTTTCGATCACAATTTATTTGCTCAAAGGTAAAAGACAATAATATAGAAGAGATGAGTTTGGAGAGATGCAAACGCTATTTAGAGTGGTTCGGCACAATCCTTGTCCTACGTCCACTTTCTTTCTCAATCGCTATTGAGAAGTTCCACTATTGCCAAGCTTCAAGGTGCTCGCGCAAAACCTTTTACAATCCGAGTCCTTAGTTTCTAACACCTCACGGTATATGATCACCACTCGTATACTAACCCACTCCACTTAGAGACTCCTTCTCTAAGATTTGCCTTGAGTACTTAGTATACTTCTTTGGTATCCTTACCGACTATAGTGTTTATAACTCTTGACTCAACCTTGGAGATCACACTCCAATTTACAAAGTGTTACAAGAAAACAATTCTCAAAGAATTGTTGAGATGAAATGAGTACTCTCTAGAAGAGTGTATGATTACAAGTTTAGCACTATTGAACCAATTGATATTGCTCTCTCAAATTGTGTATTATAACACCTTAAAAATGTGTAGAATGAAAGAATATGAACAAGATAGTTTGCAAATACTCACTTGTGTGAAATAAGGCTTTAATCCATCTATTTATAGACTTCCCAAACCTTAGAAACGTTTGGGAGTTAATGGGATGAAGCCGTTTTGATAAAACTAGCCGTTTTTTATGTTTTTGAATCATTTGCATCGATGCATAACACTTTGCATCGATGCAAATGTGTCTTTGAAGCTGAAATTTGAATTTTCAGCTAGGTTGCATCGATGCAAACATCTTTGCATCGATGCAATAAGTCGTTGCATGCTTTGCATCGATGCAAGATGAGTGTGCATCGATGCAAACCTTAAAGAATGGCTTAAAATCACTTCAAAATGCTTAGGATTGATCTCAAACTTGTTGGAGTCAATTCCTATGCTTTTGTACCTTTGAAAACAAGTTTTTAAACCATTTGGCTAGCATCGAATTGCAAGATGTGCATCAAAACATTTTGTGAGTGTGTGTTGAGAGATTTAGCAATTGGTTCTTAACAAGAGGTTACCTAAGTCCTAAGACACTATACTTGTCTTCAAATGTTGTGGACTTGAGTTTCTTGTTGTTGTTGTGTTGCTTTCAACTCTTCATTCCTCAACGTTGAATGTTGGTTGATCTTTCAATATGCTTGTTCATTCAAGTTGTTTGTTGGTTTGTCTTTCATGTCGTTTGTTGGTTTGTCATTCATCAAAACCTATGAATACAAACTTCGCATACAAGCAACATGATTTACAATCACTCTATCCTTCTCTAATCATGCTTTCTAACTTTTGTTCTTCTCCTAACCAATCAACAACAGTTAATATACCAATGCAAACATCATGAGATCTTTTCAAGGTTGTAATGGGGCTAAGGTACAGGTAGGTGTATACATTTGGTCAAGTGAGCTAATAAATTGAATCTTTAATTAACCCAAGCTCCAACCCAACTTGTATATTTTTAATGTAATCTTAAAGTTCATACCTAGCTACCCAGAATTCCCTTTTTCAATCATACTCATGTATCTACTTTGTATTTGATTCTATCATATGTGCATTGATCTTTGAATTCTGAATTTAACATTGGGGTAATTTTTGTCCCCTTATATATATATATATATATATATATATATATATATATATATATATATATATATTTGGCTTATCAATGCACATAGATTTTTAATTCTTATAGTTTCACATGAGTAGGTATCCAAATTTCCATTAAATTCTCATGACACATTCCCTTAACAACTTTTGTTCCCACAATTTCCCATACTTAACTAGCACACACAATTCTATCTTAAGCTAACCAAAGATTCAATTTGGGATATACAATTGTTTTCTAGCTTAAGGTTAGTAATGTGGTAAAATATAGAACAAATGGGGTTTAAAGCCTCAAAGTGGTTAACAAAGGTAATTGAAAAGGTTAGGCTTAATTTGGATAAGTGAGTTTAAACAAATAATGGCCTCAATCATGTGCAAGCATGAAAATATAATAAATATTGGACATATAAGATAAAACAAAATATAGATTACAATCATAGAGAAGTAAACACATAAGAATGAAATAATTATGGTTAAATAATGTAACCATACACAAAGGCTCAAATCTTTCACAGGTTGTGTGTTCTTTAGCTCAAATATCATGTTCCAAATACAACTCAAGCAAATTTATCATAAAAAATTTGAAAAATTAGTGAAATTTTGTTCCAAAGATAGAGTCTTAAAAGAAACTTATTGTCTTTTCAATCAAGTAGAACATGCATGCAACTATCCTAACCTATGCAATTTATTCTATTCTATAAAAGAAAGAAAATCTAACTAAAATATCCTAATTATTGGTGCTAGAGAAGAGAAATTACCTCCGGAAGTCAGGTACTGACCGACCTCCCCATACTTAAGGCTTTGCACCGTCCTCGGTGCCGTCTGTCAGGAACAGGGGTGGGCGGGTAGCAGTATCTCCACAATCGGGACCGTCATGGCTCCCTGTGCTAGTAAAAGAAGTGGATTCTGGGGTGTCTGAGTCTCTGCGATCTCCTCTAAGTAGCTCCCTGAGGTGTTTGAATCTTCGGTTGTTACGGCGCTCTCTCAACTTAGCTTTGTGTTCTTACCGATCCAACCTTGTAATTATCTGCTGGAGCAATTCATTAGTTGTAGGTGCTTGTGGTGTTGAAGAAGGATTATCTTCAACTGGAGCAGTAGGAAGACTTGTAGTAGCTGCTAGAAGTCTGAGGTATTTCCCGTTAGGGACATACTGATCATCCCGTGGAAGCACGGCTTTGGTGTCCCCAGCTCTGTAGGAGACTCCGGCTGCTGAGACAAGATCTGAGACCAAGGCGGCGAAAGGTAAGTTGCCCGTAATTTGTACGTGTCCCATAACATTCCGGATATGTCTTGAGAGATTCAGAGGTTGGTCTGTAAGGATGCACCATAGTAGAATAGCCATGTCCGCAGTGAAGGAGGACTCATGAGTGCTCGGAAAGACGTAATGGGATATGATCTGTGCCCATACGCGAGCCTCCAAGGTAAGTGCTGAAGCCAAGATTCCCTTAGGGCGGGTACGGTGGTATCCGTAGATCCAACGGCTGCCAGGTAATGCGATAACTCCGAGAACGGAGTCCCAGTCAAATTGGTACCTCTGGCGCTTAAGTGCGGCTTCTTGGAAGGCGTCCATTCCTTCTGGAATAGGGGGAAGACTCAGAGCTTGCTGAATGGCCGCTTCTGTAATGGGACTTGCTTCTGCCGGACATAAACAGACTGCAGGGTTGGCATGTAGAAGTTAGAGTAGAACTCAACTACCCAAGAAAGATTGACCTGCCTTGGCTGTCTCCGTAGGAAACCCCATTGTCTTCGTTTAATTTGCGGCTCAACAAAGGTAGCAATATTGGACAGGAGGATAAGAAGGTATTCATTGTTACAGTTCCTTTCTGCCAGGATAGGGAACATCTGCTCACAGTAGCGATTGGGAAATCGCGCAGTTTCCTTTGCTGGAAAGGCTTTCTCATTGTCATCAACCTTTATTATCCTCTTAACTCTTTTTGTTGAGGGCTTGACTGCGGTTGAAGACGGCTCTGCCACTGATTCTCTTTTAGTGCCTCTTCTTGCTAGGGGTTTAGGAGTTGCTTTCTCCTTTCCTTTCTTGGTGGCCATCCTAAAAAGAGAGGAGAAAGTAAATTAAATTCAAATAGATATATAGCAAGGAAGAGAATGGAAGAGTGGTGATGAATGCACATTAGGATGTAGTTGACATTAGCACAGGCTCTCGAGTACATGTGAAAAGCCAACAATAAAAAATAGTCAGTGCACCGAAAGATAAGTAGATGCAAGGTGTTTATTGGCATGCCAGAAAAGGGCATGAGTAGCATAGACCAAGCATCAGTTGTAACAAGCCAAAATGTTTGTATTGACAATTAGATTCAATTAAAACAATAGCAAAGAGAATTTGTGAAAAGCAAGCATTGAATAGTAGAGTAAAATAATGTAGAAAAGTGCATAATGCTATATGGGCTTTTTCACAAACACATAGCATGCATGGTAAATAAGATATAGAAAGTATGAAGGTGAACATGCAAGCAATCCCTTAAAAATAATAATTGTCAAACAAATTGCAACAATCCACAAGCATATAATGAGGAATAATGACTCAAATAAATTTCTAATACCATGTAAAAAGGAAAAGAAGAAGAAGGAAAATGTGAATAATGAAAAGAAAAAGAAAAGAAAAAGAAAATAATATATAAAATAATAAGAATGATAGAAAAGAGAAGAATGAGAAGAATATAGAACCTTGGTAATGGAGGTGAGAGAGAGAGAGTGATAGGTGAGATAGAAGGAAGAAGGGAGAAGAAAGAAATAAGGAGGGAAAGGAAAAATCAGGATTTGGAGGAGAGAAAGATAAGATATGTGGCAATTTTAGGTTAAGCTGTGCGGCGCATGCAACGCGGCCGCGTGGGGCACGCATTCGCATGGATGCGCTTCAAGTATGGTGACGCGATCGCGTCGGTCACGCGGTCGCGTGACCCATGTTATGCTTCTGGCGCGAGTGCAGCCTCGTACCAGCACAACTCTCTGTTCAAATTAATTTATTTGCCAAATTGGGACGGCGCGATCGTGTGACCCACGCGATCGCGTGAGTGTGCGTCAGAAAATGGATGACGCGGCCGCGTCGGCAACGCGGTCGCGTGATAAGGATTGTGCTTCCAGCACCAATCCAGCATCACTCTCGCACAATATTTCATTGTGCACCCTTTTACGTCGAAAACTCAGGGCACGCGGCCGCGTGGGGCACGCGGTCGCGTGGGTTGATTTGTGCCATTGGCACGCCTCCAGCCACGCTCCAGCGTGACTTTCTGTTCATCTTTATTTTTCTTTACTCTCCTTACGACGCGGACGCGTTGCTGATGCGATCGCGTCGCGTAGCGGAAATTTTTTTTTTAGAAGAAATAAAAACATGTAAATGCAAATGCACGAAAGTACTAAGAAAGAGAAGAGTTATTGAATAGGAAAAACTAAAAATAAAGAAAAGAACGATCATACCATGGTGGGTTGTCTCCCACCTAGCACTTTACTTTAACATTCGTAAGTTGGACGCTCCACTAGCTCAATCTTCTGCTATGTGGGGATCTTCCAAGAGGAAGATCTCAAGCTCCTTTTTTCTCTGCATCTTCTCACCATGGTATAGCTTCAGGCGTTGTCCATTAACCTTAATAAGTTCAAAGCTTGAAGGATGGCTTAGGTGATAAACTCCGTACGGTTCGGCCTTCTCTACTCTGTATGGACCTTCCCATCTTGATCTCAACTTACCTGGCATGAGCCTTAGTCGAGATTTGTAAAGGAGGATTAAATCCCCAGGTTGGAACTCTTTCTTCTTGATGTTTTGATCATGTACAGCCTTCATCTTTTCCTTTATATTCTGGAGTTTTCATAAGCTTCTAGGCGAAGGCTCTCCAATTCCTGCAGTTGCAACTTCCTTTCGGCTCCGGCTTTCTCAATTCCCATGTTGCACTCCTTAACTGCCCAAAAAGCTCTATGTTCTACTTCAACTGGGAGATGACAAGCTTTTCCATAAACCAAGCGGAAAGGACTCATCCCAATAGGTGTCTTGTATGCTGTTCTATATGCCAGAGTGCATCTTGTAGCCTGGTGCTCCAGTCTTTTCTATGAGGCTTTACTATCTTTTGCAAGATACGCTTAATTTCTCTGTTTAACACCTCGGCTTGCCCATTAGTTTGGGGATGGTAAGCTGTTGCAACTTTATGAATTATCCCATGCTTCTTCATTAATCCTGTTAGTCTCCTGTTACAAAAATGGGTGCCTTGATCGCTCACGATTGCTCGTGGTGATCCGAAGCGACATATAATATAGTTCTCACAAAGGAAACAACAGTGTTAGCATCATCAGTGCGGGTAGGAATTGCTTCCACCCATTTAGAAACATAATCCACAGTTAACAATATATAAAAATATCCATTAGAATTTGGAAATGGACCCATGAAGTCAATGCCCAAACATAAAAAATTTCACAGAAAAGCATAATTTATTGAGGCATCTCATCTCTCCTGGATATATTGCCAAATTTCTGGCATGGAAGACAAGATTTACAAAACTCAGCAGCGTCTCTAAAAAGAGTAGGCCACCAGAATCCACAGTCTAAGATATTTTTAGCTGTTCTTTGAGGGCCAAAATGTCCTCCACTCTCAGATGAGTGACAGGCCTCTAAAATGGACTGGAATTCTGATTAAGGCACACAACGTCTAATTACTTGATCAGCGCCACATCTCCATAATATGGGTCATCCATATATAATATTTAGACTCGCTTTTCAGCTTGTCTCTTTGATGCTTAGAAAAATTTGGAAGAAATGTGCGGCTAACTAAATAATTAGCAACAGGTGCATACCAAGGGACTACCTCAAATACTGCTTGCAGGTTATCAAAAGGAAAATTATCATCTATAGGAGTAGAATCATCCTTAATAGCTCAAGGCAACTCAAGTGGTCTGCCACTAAATTCTGATTACCACTCCTATCCTTTATTTCTAAATCAAATTTTTGTAACAGCAGTATCCAACGTATATGTCTTGGTTTGGACTCCTTCTTAGCTAATAGATACTTCAAAGCTGTATGGTCCGAATACACTACTATTCTAATACCAAGTAAATAAGCTTGGAATTTATCCAGAGCAAAACAATAGCAAGAAGCTCTTTCTCAGTAGTAGTATAGTTGGACTTGGCATTGTCTAAAGTCTTAGACACATAAGCAATAACGAAAGGATCCTTACCTTCACGCTGAGCCAGCGCTGCTCCTACTACATGATTGGAAGCATCGCACATGATTTCAAATGGCTGGCTCCAGTCTGGTCCTCTCACAATTGGAGCTTGAGTCAGAGCAGTCTTCAGCTTATCAAACGCTTGTTTGCAATCCTCACTGAACTCGAACTCAATATCTTGCAGTAATCTGGATAAGGAAAGTGCGACCTTACTAAATCCTTAATAAATCTCCTGTAAAAACCTGCATGGCCAAGGAACGAACGGACTTCCCTCACAGAAGAGGG